>NW_004955463.1:13843863-13943053 GCF_000276665.1 Chinchilla lanigera
CTGAACTCACGACCGTGCACTTGCCAGGCAGGCGCTTTTGCCGCTGAGCTAAATCCCCACCCCCTATCTTCATGTATTGCTTATGCAGCTAAAACAAGTCTCAGTGCATGGTTGGTTCTACCCTATTTGTATCTTCTTATTCTTTTCTTTTTTCCACCATATTATTTTTTTTTTTTTGGTACTGGGAATGGGACTCAGGGCCTTGTGCTTGCCTAGTGCTGTGCCACTGAGCTACATGCCCGGCCTTCCACCATATTATATTGGAATCAAATCTTAGACATACTGTCAAAAACTCATCAGTCCTGGGCATAGTGGCGCATGTGTATAATCCCAGCACTTGGGAGGCTGAAGCAGGAAGATTGCCACAAATTCAAGGCCAGCCTATACCACATAGTAAGACCCTGTCTCAAAACAACAACAAAAACTAAAAAACCCACACACAACCCCAAAAAAACCAACAAAAAAAGCTCATCACTAAATGTTTCAGTCTGTATAAAGGATTTTAAAATGTATGTAACTAAAAGAAAAAACAGTGATGAGGAAATCGTTTTTGTACATTTTGTAAGAAGTCATTGAAAAAAATAAAAGGAGTCATTGAAATATTTATATATATAAACACACACACACACACACACACACACATACATGTATACATACATGCCGGCCATGGTGTTACACACCTGAGGCAGGAGGATTACAGGTCCAGCCTGGGAAATTTAGCAGCTTAGTGAGACCCTGTCTCAAAAAAGCCTAGATACATAGTTCAGTGTGAAGGTCTTGGGTTCAATCCCCAGTACCACCAAAAAAAAACAAAAGGGCTGAGTGTGGCGGTACATACTGTAACCCCAGCACTCCCAGTACTCAGGAGGCTGAGGCAAGAGATCACTGTGAAAGGCTATACTCTCAGGGATCATTTCTATAGTATGTTACTAGAGAAGTTTCTCTGATGGTGTAGTGTACAAGAGATCCCTGTGAATTTGAGGCCAGCCTGGGCTACATAGTAAGTTCAAGACCAACCTGAACTATATATAACAAGACATTGTCTCAAAAAAATTATATGTATATGTATGTGTGTAAGTATTTATTTATTTATTTATTTATATATCCATAACAATCATCACACATAAAAATATTAATCAAATATAATCAGTGTTCAAATTTTCATTTGTCTAATAAATATGATATTTTTCTGTGTGGTGCTGGGGATTGAACCTACTGGAGCCTTGGGCAAGGCAGGGCTGTCCCCCAGCCCCAACATCTGTAGATCCATACATATACACACACACACTGGAAAAGGGGATGTAAATAAAGACCATGTACTACAGTTAGATGGTAAGTCTTTCACTCTCATAACTCTCAATCTGTTTTTGTTTTGTGTTTTATTTTGGTTTGTTTTGTTACTGTGGTCCCAGGGATTGAATCCATTGCCTTTGCACTGAGCTTCACCCTCAGCCCTTTTGATTTTTTATTTTGAGCAGAGAAGTCACTATGTTGCCCAAGGTGGGCTCCAACTTGGAGCCTTCCTGCGTCAGCCTTTCAAGTGCTCGGGTCACCACCACTCTTGGCTCTGTTTATTTTCTATAGTTTGTGTATTAAGCTGAGTTGTCTTGTAGATTGTTTATATTCTCTGAGTTTTGCTGGCTCCTTTTCTTTGGCTTTGTTAAATACATTTTTCCACCCTCTGTTTTTCCTGTAAATTGATACTAGTCTCTAAACGTTTGCCAGTGTATTTGCAAAGTAAGCTGCATAGTCACTCAGAGGTGGTTGTGGGATACATTTGGGTTTCTCGCTTCAAGTCTTTTCTTTTTGCAGAGATCTGCAGCGGATAACCCTGCCCAGCATCAACCGGCTCCGGCACTTCACCAATGACACCATCCTGGACGTCTTCTTCTACAACAGCCCCACCTACTGCCAGACCATTGTGGACACGGTGGCTTCGGAGATGAACCGGCTCTACACACTCTTTCTGAAGAGGAACCCCAATTTCAAAGGGGGTGTATCCATTGCTGGTCATAGTTTAGGTAACAGATGAATTCTGTATAACCAGAGAGGACGGTAGCATTTGAAAGACGCTTGGTTTTGAAGCGTCTTATAGTGTCAGGCTCTGAAGTCCGGGGCAGTCCATGACTGTGATGGAAGAGGTGGGATGGGAGGAAGAGGGTGGTGAGTTGGGAAGATTTCCTGCTTCATGGATTTGCTTACATGTATCGTTGGCTTATGACTTTTTCTGTATAAAAGATAGCAATTTAGTGCTGATACTTAGAAATTGTCCCTTTTTTCTTCTATTTTACTTATAGGTTCGCTTATATTGTTTGATATCCTAACAAATCAGAAAGATTCTTTGGGGGATATTGACAGTGAAAAGGTAATTTAGATGTTCAGATAGGTTCTCTGGTAGTATTCCATTGTAAAGACTTTTAGATTTTTAGACATTTTTGTTTTTAGATGAGTTTAGTCTTATACTGTGATGTTAAATCTGTGTTCAACAGGCTAGTAATTATCTGTCATTCTTGAGTGGTAGAACCTTCTACAAATAACTGTGGTATTTTAAAATAACCATAGGTATCTTTATTTCCCTTTATAAGTATGTACTAATGCCAGTCATGGTGTACACGCTTGTGTAATCCCAGCACTTGGGAGACTGAGGCAGGAGATCACTAGGAGTTTGAGGCCAGCCAGAACTACATAGTGAGTTCAAGGTCAGCCTGAACTACATAGCGAGACCCTGTCTCAAAAAACAAAAACACACACTACTGATCTATTAACAGAATCTTAGAATCATTGACCTAATTGGAGTTTGCCTATAAGGCAGTGAGGAATGAAATGGATGCAAATTATTCTGATTGTCTGAAATTCTATTTGAAAGTAAGAGGAGGACTTGATGTTTAAACATCTTTTAGTAAAACAAAGTTCTATGAATGTGCATCACAGAGACTATTGATTTGCTGCTTGGCCTTTGCTGTCTTGGGTTTTCCTTTCCTGTAAGAGACCCTGAGTTCTTCCAGAGGGACTTTGTCTTAGGCTGTTTGTTTCTTAGGCTCTGTTTCCCTAAGAGCTCAGTTAAAAAAACAAAAACAAAAACAAACTCAGTAAATACTGACTGACAGTGCTAGAGAATATTTGGACGATCATTCATTCACTCGTTCATTTAAAAATATACTTTTAACTCAAGTTGTAAAAACTTGGAAATCAGTCTTCATCTATATTTTGCATAAGTTCCAAAAAAGTAGTATTAATAAAGGGAACTAAATGAATTTTGAGAATATGAGCTTTATGATTTCATTTTTAGGATTCACTAAATATTGTCATGGGTCATGGAGACACGGCGACCCTGGAGGAAGATTTGAAGAAACTGCAGCTCTCTGAATTCTTTAATATCTTTGAGAAGGAGAAAGTAGATAAGGAAGCTCTGGTAAAAATAATCTTTCAAATTTTTATGCCAAACTCTGTTCAGGATTTTTATTTATCATCACCATGTTTATGAAGAGCTTGCCCTTTAGAAGCTTTTTAGTTACATAAGTACTTCTTATCATTAATAATGCTTATTAGCATTGTGTGTTAACTGTTTATCATATAAAGTGATCTTTTAGAAAAAAGTGATCTTTGCTTTATGGGAGTTCAAAGTTCAAATGAGTTAGCCTATGTGGTGGCACATGCGTGTAATCTCAGCACTCTGGGAGGCTGAGGCAGGAAGACTGCAACTCCCAGACTAGTCTGAGCAGCTTGGCAATTTGAGACTACCCAGTGTTTGTAGTTTACTAGTAAGGGAAAGTACACAGTGGTCTAAGGATGCACAATAGGACGAAGTAAACATGTCTTGAGAGGCTGAAGGAACCCTCTGTAACACCGTGATCGTCATCAAATTGGGGTCTGTTGTTGGTCAGTTTTGTGCCACTCGTTTCTGCTGTGTTTTCACGCTGTTTTTTTGTCAGTAAATGGCACCCTTCTCAGCAGTGTGAAATCTAAGTGAATGTGGAAATAAGGGTGGTTTTTTCTGTCAGGTCATTAGGTACCCAGCTTCTCCAGGCTGTGTCTGTTTTATTTTGTTTAAGGCAGGGTCTCCTATGTAGCCCAGCCTGGCCTTAAACTGTGGTGATCCTCCTGCCTCAGCCTCCCAAGTGCTGGGATTATAGTCATCTGCCACCATGGCCAAAATTCTTGTTTTGTTTTGTTTTTAACAACAACAGTGTTCGCTGTACTACTGTGACACTGACAGTCTAGATATTTCTTTAGGTTGTTTCATGAATAAAACAGCCTTTTTTCTCTACGTTGTTAGATAAGGAAGTGGTGTTGTACCACTGGGAGCCACAAGAGAGAGCTTGTGTTTCTTCTTCTCAGAGAGCAGGACATTTAATTGATTTTATTTCGCCTAGAAATAAAAGATACTTGGTTTTCTATACATAGGCTTTATGCACAGACAA
The DNA here is from genome assembly GCF_000276665.1 of Chinchilla lanigera. Classification (NCBI taxonomy): domain Eukaryota; kingdom Metazoa; phylum Chordata; class Mammalia; order Rodentia; family Chinchillidae; genus Chinchilla; species Chinchilla lanigera. The sequence continues at coordinate 13,848,285 of NW_004955463.1, forward strand.
GGATCTTCAGGAAATGGGAATTCCCTTAGGACCAAGAAAGAAGATAATGAACTATTTCAAGAGCAGAAGAGATTCACAGGTATGTGCCTAAGTGGCTTGTTGGACCAAGCAGTTCTTTAAATCCGTGGTGTACTTTGTGAGCTGTACTCGGGCAAGTTCAGCAGTCTCAGTTTTTATTTGTTTTGTTTTGTTTTGTTTTTGAGACGGGTCTTGCTGTGTTGCTGCAACTGCCCCAGATTCCTTGCAGAAGCAGTCTCCCCACCTTGGGCTCCCAAGTGGTTGCCCTACAAGTGTGTGCCCCACATGCAGCTAGCTAGACAGTTTTGGAATGATCTCTGACTCCTTTAGACATTAAACACATTTTTTTTTTTTTTTTGAGACAGAGTCTTTGTAAATTAGACTGGGTTTGAACTCACTGTGTAGCCCAGGCTGGCCTCGCACACACAGTGACCCTGCTGAAATCACAGGCATATGCTGTCACACCCGGCTCTTATATACATTTTCTTTAGCCATATCCTTAAAAATGTTATTAGTTTCAGAAATCTTACTTCCACATAATTTTTTTTTTTTTTTTTTGAGAAAGGCCAGGCTGGCCTCAAACTTGAAGTGATCCTGCCTCAGCCTCCCGAGTGCTGAGAGTACAGGCGTGCACCACCTTGCCTGAGCAGCCCCACAGGATTCTTACCATTCAGTGGCTTTCATTTTTCTTTTTTTCTTGTTTTGGTACTAAGGATAAAACCTAGGGCCTTAGCACTGAACTACATCCTTAGCCCTTCACATCCGGTACCACATGCGTCGGTCACCTTGTTAAAGCGTACACCTCAGTAATTTTTTATGCAGAGTTCTGTACGCATTACTTAGCACTGTCTGACTCTAGAACATTTCCATTACCCCCAGAAGGAATCTGCTAATTTGCATCTTTGCCTTCAGCTGCTGTCAGCACTGATCTCTTCTGTCTCTGGATTTGCTTATTTTAGATATTTCCATGTCAGTGGGATCCTGTGCTAGTTGGTCTTTTGTGGCTGGCTCCTTTTATTTAGCATGATGCTCTCAAGGCTTGTCTATGTCTTAACAGTACATCTACTGTTTTTCTAGTCACCAGATTCCTTTTCATATCTTAGTAGTTAATTCTCTTCCAACTTTTTAGCAGATGGCTTAGTTTTTTTAAGCCCCAATTCTTGTATTCCATTCCTGATGCCAGAGCGCAGCCTTGCGTGGAGTTTCCGAGTGATGCCCAGCATTTCTCCTGCAGTGCTTCTTGTTTCCTTTCCTGCTGGCTGCCTAAAACTTAACTGCTACCTGAGTGGCTGTGTCAGCTTTTATTGTTGTAGGCACAGGGAATATCATTTTTTTTTTTTTTCCTGGTACTGGGAATCAAACTCACGACATCGCGCTTGCCAGGCAGGTGCTGTGCCGCTGAGCTAAATCCTCAGCCCGGGAATATCAATTCATATTTTAAGGCAGCTGTAGTTTTTACTAGATTTATCTTGCTTTATGAGGGACTCCTAGAATTATTGGTTATCATTTGAAAATTTTGCCAGGCATGGTGGTGCACACCTCTAATCCCAGTACTTGGGAGGCTGAGGCAGAAGGATCACCATGAGTTCGAGGCCAGCCTGTGCTACAAAGTGAGTTTCTAGGCCAGCCTGAATTGCATAGTGAGGCCTTATCACAAAAAACAAAACAAAACAAAACAAACAAACAGAAAAAAACACAAAGAAAAACTCTCCCAAATATCTTTTTTTTTTTTTTTTTGAGATGGGATCTTACTGTGTAGTTTAGGTCAGGCTGGCCTAATAGTCATTATGTAGCCCAAGGTGACCTCGAACTTCTGCCTCAGCTTCCCAAGTGCTGGGATTACAGGCGTGTGCCACCACACTTGGCCCAAGCAGCCTTTCAAACCAGTAGGAACATGTAATCCTTTGGCTGATTTTACTATATAATAACTCACTTAAGTCTTTTATTCTGCAGGGCATTACTCAAGCAGTCATACAGTCAGCTCCTGGGGTGAACTTCCCCAGAGAGTCTGAGGCCTGCAGCAGTACTGATGACACTAGAAAGGACGAGTATCTGGATGTCAGCATCGGGCAGGTGACCATCCTGAGTCCCTTGCCAGTGAACAGATGCAGGTGGGAACAGATGTGCCTTTATTATTAGTGAGAGCCATTTGTGTTTCCTCCTTGCAGGTGTCTGTAAAGTACCCCCGGCTCATCTACAAGCCAGAAATATTTTTTGCCTTTGGCTCTCCCATTGGAATGTTCCTTACTGTCCGAGGGCTAAAGAGAATTGATCCCAATTACAAATTTCCAACGTGCAAAGGTTTCTTCAATATTTATCATCCAGTAAGCATTGTCCAACTAATGTGGTTTTTCCTGAATATCGGGCTTATTGGTAAAGATTTGCTTTCTTCTGTACTAGATAATAGTACAGAACTTAGTTATCATAACTTAGTTATGATCATGTTGATCTGAAACTGATGAGGCAGAATGACTGCGCCTTCTTTTGAATGGCTTTACATTATTCTTCCCTAGGGTACACAGTTCCTCAGGCTGTCTGTCTTTCTTTAGCAGGGATAAATAGAGTTACTATTTTTCCTGTGCAGTTTGATCCTGTGGCCTATAGGATTGAACCAATGGTGGTTCCAGGAGTGGAATTTGAGCCAATGCTGATCCCACATCATAAAGGCAGGAAGCGGATGCACTTAGGCAAGTCTGTGTATGAAACTTGGTCATTTGAGACATCTGGCTGGTACAAACTGAATGGACCTCATTCATTCTGCCCTGCCCCGTGGACCCTTTGTAACATGTGAAACCAACCACGCGTTCTGTGTTCCTGTGTGTTGCAGAGCTGAGAGAGGGCCTGACCAGGATGAGTATGGATCTGAAGAACAACTTGCTAGGGTCACTGCGGATGGCCTGGAAGTCTTTCACCAGAGCGCCTTATCCTGCCTTGCAGACAGCAGAGACCACAGAAGAAGCTGAAGTAGAGGCCGAGTCCGGTTCGGAGAAGGCCAGTGGTCAGTGCCACTGTGCTCCGAGTCCTGCCTCAGGCCTGGAGGAGAGACTCATTCCTCACTGAGGCTCTTGCTCCCTTGGGGCTTTCTCCCTACCCCCGGTTACTGTGAGGGCTCCGTCCTCTGGGCCCTGGCTCAGCCTCCCTCTGCAGAGCCTTTCTGTCACGTTAACAGTTAGGAATTATGGAAGATGCATGAGGTCAAATGTCCAGGGAAGCTGTTCTCAAGCTTGAAAGAGCCTCACTGTGGAACTGTGGGGCTGGCGGTGCGAGCCCACAGTGTGCCTGCTTTGCATTCACAGGAGTAGATGCTACTTGCAGGTCTGCTTTATTTTTCTAGTGAGGACTCCACTTGGTTCCACTCTATTTTTCGGTTTCCGGAAGAGCTCTCTTCTGCTTGCCCTTAGTTTCTAACCTCGTGGCAGTGACTTGAGCTCTGAAAGGTGCAGGTGAAAGAAGACAAGGGGTTGGCAGCACTAGCATGACTGGGGGCTTGAGAGGAATGGGTAGGAGAGCAGCTCTGAACTGAGGAGAGAAACGCGGAGTCCAGGGACGCGACAGGTGACAGGGCCACGAGGGCCAGGCTGCTCAGCTCTGATGCAGCTGTCCTCCCCGACTGTGCAGATGGCCACCCTGAGGCCTCAGCGGCGGGGGACACGGCGCCTATGAGCATCAGCGTGGGCTTGCTGAACGGAGGCCGGCGCATCGACCATGTGCTGCAGGAGAAGCCCATCGAGAGCTTTAATGAGTACTTATTCGCTTTGCAGAGTCATCTGTGCTACTGGTAGGTGGTGTCTGGTTTTGTTTGCTTCATAGAAAATTGATAAATACAGAGAAAGGGAGATGGGCCAGTATGCACAAAATAAAAAATAAAAAGGGCTGTTGATATAGCTCAGTGGCAGAGTGATCCCCTCAATTTGATCTATAGTGCTAAACACACACCCACACATACACACACCCATACACACAAAGTGTGCACTGGTTTAAACACCATTTTATTTTATAGTTGCACAGACCATGGAGTTGATGATGCCATTTAGGCACTTACAAATGAAACATATATATGAGTGTAACTGAATTTTTTATTTTATTTTTTTGATGCTGTGGGGGATTGAACTTGGGGCATTATGTACGCTAGGTACCCAGCCTTTTGATCTTACTTTATTTTGAGACAGGACCTTGCTAAGTTGCTCAGGCTAGCCTCAAACTTGCAATCTTCCTCCTGCCTCAGCCTCTGAAATAGCTAAGATTGTAAGTGTGAGCTGCTATGCCCGGCTGTTGCTGAACATATATTAAGAAACCCATTTGAAAGCATTTATAGTGGGTAGGTCAGAATATACACAGTTACCTGATGGATTAAAGAATGGATAAATTGTGCTTAATGAATTCCATATATTACAGTACAACTTAATCACTGGAGAAATTGAAGTAAAGAAAATTACACAGCTAGGAAAATTATTGCTTAATAATATATAAGCTTTCAGGTTCTGAGAGGTATTTTTCTATTTGAATTCTGATAAAGGGAAAATTATATGATACAGTCAATACCAGTTCTGTGTGATAAATGTAATAGAGGCCATGAAAAAATCAAAGTGCATTTCAGCAAATGCAATCTGATAAGAAACTAAAGTATATTCTGTAAGAAAGATTTCTACTAGTCTGGTTTTTTACATTTCTTTTTTGTTGTTTTTTGTTTTGAGACGAGGTCTTGCTATGTAGTACAGGTTGGCCTTGAAGTCACTATGTAGTCCAAGTTAGTCTCATGGTGACCCTCCTGCCTCAGCCTCCTGAATGCTGGGATTACAGGTGTGCACCACCATGCCTGGCTGGCTTTTTATATTTCTGAGTGGATAGTATATTTATGTGGTTTGAAATCAAAGACAAAAAGCTTTAAAACTTAAAAAGTTTGAAATTCAAAGAAATTTTTGAAATGGCTTTTTAAAAATTTTATTTTGTTCCCTTATTGGTTCCCTCTGTCCCTTTCTACATCATAGTTCCTTAACTATGATGTTTCTTAAAATCTCTTCCAGCAATGGATGTGGTAGTGCCTGTCTGAAATCTCAATACTTAGAAGTTCAAGCTGAGCCTGTACAGCTCAGTGATTTAGTGAGCCTCTGTCTCAAAAGCAGGGTGGAGGTATGCAGGAGCCTGGTGTGAAGGCTGTGGCTTCATTCTCCCCGTGCAGTGGTACCATGTGTACATTTACATGTGTGGTACCATAGCACATCCTAGGCACTGTCCGTGCCTTACTGTTTTAGAATTTTTTGTATCTATTTTATATAGAGACTTCTGCTTTCTTTGTATCCTACTTTATGAATTTACCAAGTCTTCTATGATGGGCCTTTCTTTCTTTTTTCTATTTGCAGTACAGGGTTGGATGCAGGGTTTGTACACTGAGCTTCTTGCCCAGCCCTTCACACACTCTGAGGGTCCCGTGAGGGCTCTGTGCTGGCCGCGTGGAGGGGAAGCCGGGGTCCTGCTTCCTGCGGCGCTGGGTGAAGCCACTGCCGCCTAGTGTGGAACTGATGCTAGTCGTGCTTAGTCTCATAGTCGTGCACACCCCTGACCCCTTTCTATTGAAATGTTGATATTTTGTATTGATTAGTTTGAGGTAAGAGTTGCTGATAACTCTTCCTGGTTTATCTTTGAACAGTGTCAATTGGTTTTTGTTTTTCTTATTTATTTTTTTTTTTTTTCTGGTACCGGGAATCGAACTTACAACCTCGTGCATGCCAGGCAGGCACTGTGCGACTGAGCTAAATCCCCCACCCCAGCCCCAAATATTTTTTTTTTTTTTGGGTACTGGGAATCGAACTTGTGACCTTGTGCTTGCTAGTCAGGCACTTGAGCTGCTGAGCTATATCCCCAGCCCATCAATTAGTTTTTGGTAAGTAGATTTTTATTGCTCTGTTGTCAAATTTACCGATCTTCATTTTTTTGGTTTTTGGGGTTTATGTCATGTTTAGGAAGCTCTACCTTGCATTCCAAAAGAAATCATCTCCACAGTTTCTTTTAATATTTAGTAGTTATTTTTATATGTAAATCTTAGATTCACTTTAAATTATCTTAATATAGGATGAGGATAGATCCAGGTCATTTTTCCCATATGGCTATCTAGTTGTCTCAACACTACTAAAAGATTTCAGCTTCTAACTTTACTATATTAAATTCCTATAAATAATATTCCAGGTGTGGTGGTGCACACCTGTAGTCCCAGCACTTGGGAGGCTGAGGCAGGAGGGTCAAAGTTTGAGAACAGTATGGGCAATTTAGCAACTTTGAGATATCCTGTTTCAAAATTAAAAAAAAAAAGAAAAAGAGAAAGAACTGGTGACATAGCTTGGTAACAAAGGCCCTGAGTTCAATCTCCAGTATGAGAAAAAAATTCCTATAAATAACTGGGACTCACCAAGCGTGGTGGCACATGCCTGTAATTCCAGCATTTGAGGATCGACATGAATTTGAAACTAGCCTAAAAAAAACAAGAGACTATTTCTGAACCTGCTGTTCTTTATTTTTTTAAGTTTTACAGTTCCTAGTTATCACTGTTTATATATATACATATATATATGTATATATGAATGTATATGTGTGTTTTTCTTTTTATTTTATTGGTACATTTTAGATATACACGGTGACCACATTCATCATATGGAATTTGTGCCTGAACGTGATATATCTTACTTCTTTTGCCCCATTCCCCTCCCCTCACTTCAACCCCTTCCCCTCATTATTTACAAAAGTTTCGTGTCCATTTTTCCCCGCTCCCCCCATTCCCCTTCTCATTTGAACATTGGGAAATGGGAAGAAAATGTTCAAATGCTGATCTTTATTTAATCTGCTTCCTTATGCAGTTTTAATATCTAAAATAGAGCTAATTCCCCTTGGTGTTTGTTTCTTATGCTAGGGTCTCTGTATGGAGTTTGGGGAGGTAGGGGTAGTTCATGAATCCAGTGAAATTTTGGTTATAATTTCTCCTATGTATGTATATGTGATCTTTTCTGGGGAGAAATCCATGGCTTCCTTAGATTTTCAGAGGGATTCATGACTGCAGATCTGCAGAAGGGTTTGAGCCTTAAGGCAGTCATTCATGAACATTACCTTTCCAAACCGAATTTCTTGCTGTTGAACTGTGGATAGAGTGAACTGCTTGTATATACGACTAGTGTCTGGAAAATGCATGGGGAATTACTGACATTGGTTGTCAGAAGATGGGAATTGGCAGTTGAGAGATAGGTGGGAGGGAGCCGTCACTATTTTATACCTTTTATGTCTTTTGAGTTCTGAATGATGGGATTCTATTGCCTTTTCAAAAGTTGAGTACAGTTTTAAAAATGAAGGCAATCGACTGGATTGCTCTTCAGTAATGTCTCCCTAGTAAATTCTGGAGGGCGGGGGAAGTAGCTCAGTGGTGGAGCACCTGCCAAACATGAGCAAAGCTCTGAGTTCAATCTCCAGCGCCACCAAAAAAAAGTCAGGTGCTGCACACCTATAATCCCAGCACCCTGGGAGGCTGAGGCAGGTGGATCACAAGTTCAAGCTTAGCCTGAGTAACTTAGTGACTCAGTGAGACTCTCAAAATTAAAAAAACTAAAAAGGGCTGAGGACATAGGTCTGTGTGAAGGCCCTGGTTTCAGTCCCAGTAGTACTAAAAACAAAAACAAAAACAAAAACAAAAACAAAAAACGAAAAAAAAATTCTGTGGAAATGAATTGTTTTTAGTCATTTACTTTTTTTTTTTTTTTTGGTGGTGGTGCTGGGGCTTGAATCCAGGACTTGTGCACGCTAGGCAAGTGCTTCACTGTCTAGCAACTCCCAGCCTGAGCTCTCATATTCCAGACCTAATGCTGTAGTTCTTTGCCAAGTCACCTAATTGCTGCCAGTTACACCATTCCAGAGTCTGTTTTTTTGCCATAGTAAAAACTGAACTTGTAAAGTGCATGTATAAATTAAACTAAATAGTGTACATAAAGTATTTAGCAGAAATATTAATTCTATTGTTCCTCAGTGTAAGTTTTTCTCTTACAGGGAATCTGAAGATACAGTGTTGCTGGTCCTCAAAGAAATCTACCAAACCCAGGGTGTCTTCCTTGATCAGCCCTTACAGTAAAAGGGACCCGGCTCAGCTACTTAATGTAAGTGTTTGGTGTCGTACATGGGATCGTGCTATGTATCAGCGTGTTATAAAGAACCGTGGGGCCTCAAGCACTGTGTAAATACACCTCTGTTGCCTGTCACCAAAATCCAGGCTGTTACTTATTTTCCAAGGGATGGGCGAAATGAGTCGCACACTTAGAGGAAGGTTTTGTCCAGTGATGTCTGTTGTCCTCTAGGATTTCAGCTCAGAACCTTAAGTCACGATTGGCTGCGGGTCAGCATGGTGACAGTCAGCACCTGAGTCAGCCCTTCCTGACGCTGACACCGGAAACACCGAGGTGTGTGCTGGCCTGGCCCACTCCAGCTGCCGTCAGCTGTGCCTGTGTGGTGATCCCTCCCACCTTTCCTGCTCCTCAGCTTCGTGTGGGCTGCATGTTGCCTGCCACTTCCTCACCTTCGAGGTCTTGAAAAATGATCTTCTTTAATGGAGTGAGTGGAAAAACCAAGGGAAGACCTAGTACTTGGGGGTGGGTAATTGGGGATTGAACCCAGGGCCTTCACACTGAATTACATTCCCAGTTCTTTTTTATTTTTTAATTTTGGGGCAGTCTTGCTAAGTCTTAAGTAGCTCAGGCTGGACTTGAACGTGCAATACCTCAGCCTCTCACAGTGCTGGGATTACAGCCTTGCCGCCACACCCAGCTCTTAGTTTTTACCACTGGTCTCATGTGCACGCACACTTGCTACTTTTCATAACCAGGAATGGTTGGTCCCTAATTCTGTGATGATGATAGATCTCCAGAAAATGTCCCCATCTGGGAGCAGATGATTCAAATTTACAAGGCATTTGGGGATGTTCTCATTTCTAGGGTTCTCTGGACCCAAAGGTGAAGTCTAAATGAATATGGGAAGGACCTTTGGGTGATTTTTTTTGAGACAGCATTTCTTTCCTCTATATACTACATAAAGATTAAGTTTAATAAGAAGATCCTTTACTTCTTCCAGCCGACAGACTATGACTAGGAGTCCTTGATGCTGCTCATTGCTTCACAACTGTTTGGGCTGCTGTAAGGCTAAACTAAGTTGAGCTCACATGACATACATCTTTGTAAAGCAGGGTGTTGTGCGGCATAGACCTGCCCTCATCCCATACTCCCAGCTAGGGACTCTCGGGAGAGTGGACAGAGTTGACTTAGTCATTTGATGAGCTGCTGTTTTTTTCCCCAGTATTAGGATTGAACCCAGGGCCTTTGCACTGAGGTACACCCTCAGCCCTTTGATGTTTCGTATTGATGTAGACTCTCACTAAGTTGCCCAGCCTGGGCTTGAACTTGTGATCATCCACTGTCAGCTTACCAGAGTGCTGGACTCACAGGTGGGAGCCACTGTGGCCGGCTGAGAGCCTCCATTCTTACGTTGAGAGTAAAGCTGTAGCAGTGAGGAGTTGGAAATTAATAGTTTTTGCAGGCTGCTTAGTTTGTAAATAAGATCTTTTAGTGGTACTTTTATGGTGAAAGAGTTTAAGTCATCTGACATTCCACCAGGGTGAATGTGTTGCTGCGATTTCTCTTTGAAGCCATTTTGTAGGCCGGAAGTGGTGGTGCTCACCTATAACTCCAGTGAGCTGCTGAGGCAGGAGGATCATGAGTTGGAGCTCAGCCTGAGCCACCAAGTGAGGCCTTGCCTCAAAAAATAAAAAAGGACTGGAGATGTAGCTCAGTGCAGAGGCCCTGGTTCAGTCTCCAGGAATGCACAAATGCACACACAGGTGAACACTTCTGCCTCTTAGGCGCTGTGATCCAGAATGCTTATTTCACATGCCCTTGGCAGAGGCAGTGTTATTTGCGCATGAGGTCTGGCTGTGGAATTACTCATTGTGAAAGAATAACCTGTACCTACAGGGAGCAAGGGGCAGCAGCCAGAGTCACTGTCAGCCTAGTTTGGAGCTGGCAAAGTGCAGTTTCCCTTGAAGAACCTGGCTGAACCTTGGCCTAATTCTTCCCAAGACATTGCCTTTGCTATTGGTATTTTCTTTCTCATTGGTCAGCACTTGTCATTGTCTTGGCAGGACCTCTGAGAGTCCTTCTGCTCCCTCCAGATTTCCACTGGCCCCTGCTTAGCACATGGCAGAGGCAGGCGAGCTAGGTTGTATCTCTTCATACATTTTTGTGCGTGTGAATGTATCATGGTCTCCAGAGCAGTGGTATTTCATATTCACTGACATCATTTCTTAGACAACAATGAAAGAAAAAGGGCGGTGACTCATGCTGTACCCTGCAGGTCCAGGCAGTAGGGTAGGGTGCAGGTTAAGCCTGGTCTTCCTCACCATGTGCTTTCAGACTAATGCCAAGGGTAAGCCACTGAGATGGTGCAGTTATATAGACTACTTTACCATGTAAACTCTGAGTAAAGGTCACTAAAATTAAGTAGCACTCACTATATATCAAGAGTAATCCTTTGTCATATTGCTGTCTCTAATTTTACATTTACTCTTCACATTAGCACAGTAAGTCCTGTTTAAGAGTAAACCAAAAGATAACCAAGAATGAGCCCCTGTAACCAAAGATGACAGCCTGACCCTGAGAGCTAGATGAGCCGCTGTACTGAGAAATGTTCTGCCCGGCCTGTTGGGGGGCATGCCTGTAATCTTAGCACTTGGGAGGCTGAGGCAGGGAGGATCATTGTGAGTTTGAGGCCAGCTCAGGCTACACAGTGAGTTCAAGGCCAGCCTGAACTGCTTGAGTAGTTCATGTAGACATGACTATGAGACTTGACTCAAAAAACAACAAAAAGCAGTGTTTCTTACCTCGCAGCTAGGGGCGGCAACTGTGCAAATGTTTTTTACCTCACCCACCCACCTGTGCAAGCATGGCCGTGTTAGCAAGGCAGGAAGCTGGAGGGAACCCTTTATTTACATGTAAGCTGTTTGCACTGCTTCACCTGTATCCCGTGCAATCTCTCAACCAAGCCTCATTTTAAACTCTAGTGTAGCATATTCCTAGCAACGGAGCTAGTGTTGCTTATCTCAGTGAGAAGTTGTTTGCATGGAAAGATTAATAACACTGATTAGCTTTCTAATATTTTGCACTTTTGAAATGTTTGTTTTTTACATGATTATATTTAAAACTTTGGTAAATACGGAAATAAAATTGTACTGATCAGTTGCCTACTTTTACTTGGCCTCATCTATCATAGAAAGAACTAATACAGTAACTATTTTTCTTCTCCTATATATTATTAAAATAAGCTTAGGAAATAAAATTTTGGTTAAAGAACTAATATTTCAATTTTTCCCCTTCATTAGTGTTCTTACTTTCGTAGGCGGGGATTGTTCTGAACGCAAAGTTCGGCAGTTTTAAGGTGAGCAGAGGGACCCGTGGCGGGGGTGAACATCAGCCAGCAGCCTGGGAGGCTGCAGTTCTGTCACCTGTGGAAGGCGGCAGGCTGGTGTTTCTCTCCAGCCGTCCATTGCGTGCGAAGGACACGACACACACGGTCACTGTTTTATTTGACTGGTGGGCTTACTGAAGGGAAGATAATGAATTAAAGATAATGTTACAGGAAGGTCTTTCAAAATATAATCACAAGAAACAGGAAACTGTAAGGTCCTATGGTATCCTGTGAAGGAGAGACAGAAATTCATTTGTCCTCCACATAATGATAGCTGTCGTTTTCCTTTCCTGCCTTAGGTGGCAGAGCTGAATTTGGGTGAGGAGCTCCTGAGCACAAGGGTAGATGAGGTAGAAACAATCACCTGTTGGTAGTGCGGAAACCACACTTGACCATTGTCTTCTTTTTTACCATTTTTTTAGCAGTTCACACATTGTCTGTGCCTACATTGTTCAAAATAGCAACACCAGATAACTGGATTCAGATAAGATATGCACAGCAACGGTCAATTAGCCAGAACTGGACATTTTTCTATTGAAGGCTTGATGGAATTGTCACCAGGGGAAGTAAACAGAAGCAAAGGTCATGACCTAGATTTTAAGATTTTGAATTATGAGAAGCAGAAATTAAGTTTTGGTAATTAACTCTAGCTATAGCCTTCCAAAAGCTGCACTGAACTCCACTGGAAAGCGCTGGATGCTGGGATGCGGCCTGGGAAGTGTGTCCCTGGGCCACCACTGAATGGCTCACCACCTTTCCCGGGGAGCGGGGGTGTTACCAAGGAGCCAAAAACGTGTGGCTATACCATTCTGGTACCTCGGAAGGATGCACGGTCCTCTTCGGAACACTGGTGGACATTTTCCACTGAGGTAGGCTCAGCTTTTAAATATCCAAACAACAGGAGTCACCAGGTTTCCTCTGTGTGGCGTGAAGCACATGCCTGTCTTGGAATGGTTTGTGGCATTCGGCGTCTGTGAGAGGAGGGTAGTACTGCCTGTAGCACATGTAGGCCAACGTCGTGCCCATCATGGACCCGACTAGCACGTCTGTGGAGAGACGAAGTGAGAGCTGTTCTTAGTCACAGCAGGGTTGTGCCTGCCGTGGGGCCCTACAGTGCAGAGCACCTGCCCTGTGCCCCATCCCGGCGCTTGGGGGACTGGCCACTCACTCCAGACCTACGGCTGCTTTTGGCTTTCATGATTCTGGCTCAGGGTTATCACTGTTCTCTAAGCACCCAATAGAAACACTTCTCCGTGGACCAAATTAGTTTTTAGTTCAAAAGAACGACACAAGTTCATGTAGTGTTACTATCCATGGACCTGTTACCACTTCAGGAGTCCTAGAGAAGAAACTCTTCAGGAGTTACCTGCCTTGCTTATTCTTTAAAATACGGCTTGGTTGTACTGTCAAAATTTTTTTAACCTACATGGCTTTTTTTGAAGACTTCTTGAAAAAACCATAATTTGTTTTTTATAACATTCAATTTAAAGTCTTAATTATAACTTTATATATTCCAGAAACCTTATGACAAGGAAAATGATTTTTAAGAGCATAAAGTGAGCTTTATTTTGTAAAGTTTATTTCGTTTGAGATGGGCTCTGTCCCATCTAGGCTGTCCCTCTCCTGTTGGCCTTAGTGATACACTTGCCTGAGCTTCCTGAGGCTGGGGCCGTAAGCACAGGCTGCTGTGCTGCTTACACCCTTCCTCACAGCTGCAGTTTACGTGACTTAGGGCGTTCCACAGAGTGGGAGGCTCAGAACATGCCTTGTTGGGAATCGTCTGACAGAGTTAGCTTCTGTCTTCCCTCCAGGTACACTCAGCTGCGTACTGAGGAGGGGTCAGCTCCTCTTTGCCATCTGTGGGGGGAAAACCAGGCAAGGACTGTGGGGCCAACACGCTTACCTTGCCAGTGATGCTTGTAGTCACAGATTCGGGACAGTGCAATCACAGCTGCAAAAAGCAGAGGGGACAGAAAGGCACAGAGCCGCCACGACTTCCCGCGGCCTTGGGGCGTGAAGCAGTGTAACTTTCCCGCCAGGTAGAAGGACGCAAAGGCCAGACCAGCAAATGCAACTAGAAAGGGAGACAGAAAATGGTTAGGTCTGTGGGAAGTCACACCACCCGACTCCAGGCAGCCATCAGGGAGCCTGGGCAGGTGTTGGCCCTTTCTGTCTACTTCTGGGATAGATCACTGGCTACCAGAGGAAAGGGTTTTATTTTGTATCCCAGTGTTACTAATATTTTACCTGAGAAAAGTTTTTAGAATTCAAGTTACATGACTTTGGGCAGGTTACTCAACTTCTGTATGCTTTAGTTTCCCCGTCTATGAATGGGAGTCATAAATAAACTAATAGTACTTCGGTGGGTTATTTTGACTGTGAACGAGGTAAGAATCTAAAATGCTCCACAGCACCTGACACAAGAGAACGCTTCAAGAAAGGTACTTTTTTTTTTTTTTTTCAACAACTAGTACAAGATTGCAGGATTTAGGCAAATAATAAAACGTGCGAATCTCAGAGGTAACCGACCTCTAGCCTTCTGGTACTAATACTCAAGGCTAAAGCTGTGTGAAATTGTGGGGTTTTAAGGGGAGGGGCTCCAACTTCCAGCAACAAGGCCAGCTAGTCAGGTGACCCTAGCCCTCCAAGCTTCCTGGGTCAAATGCAGTGACGCCGAAGGAAGCAGAGCAGCGGAGCCCAGAGGAAACCCTACAGGATGAATGTCCGCTGGGGAAGCTCTTCCGGCCCTCGTTCACCACCGCCTCGTCCCCCGTGCACATCAACTCCACGCGGGCCAGCCCGTCCGGGTAGCAGCGGTAGAAGAAGTCTGGCCGTGGCCTAGACAAATGCAGACCCGTTGCACACTGATCACTGACACGTCCAGAAAGCGTTTTTGAGTTGTACGCGATAGCAGTAATCTTACATACAGTGTCCCCGGCAAAATAATGTAACTGGGTTAGGAGAGTCTCCACACCGAGAAAAGCATTAGTTCCAGAGCAGACTGTTAGGAAACGAAGGGACATGGGATTACTCTTTCGGGCAAGCAGCAAGTCACACTACAGCTGAGCCGCGCCTCCACACGGGGTGTTCATGGGAAATGCTGTGAGGGCAGGAAGAGCCCACTCTCGCCCGCAAGCTGGAGGCAGAGGGCAGGCAGTGTAGAAGGAAAGAAAGGCCGGGCTGCGAGTAAAGGAGGAAGGCTGGGAGAGCCGGGGGAGGGGAGGCACACGCCGGCTGTGGCGGACTCACCGTCCCACTATGAGTTTTACGGTGTTGGTGAGGACCCCGTTCAGAGCCAGGGCGAGGCTGGCGGCTGCAAAGCAAGGGCACTGTCAGCGGCTCTGCGGAAGGGGCACCGAGGCGCTCGCCAGGGGGCCGGGCTCAGGCGGGCGGTAGGGCGCACCGTGCTGCCCGCGTCCTCTGCGCGGGTTCGTGCGGGGGCGAAGCGTTAGGCGCAGAGACAGAGCTGCCTCAGCAGTGCGGGCCTCGGGTGCAGTGTGCGCCGCCGCCCCCGGGGTCACTCACGCACAGGAAGTCGGCTCTCACCCAGGGAGGCCTGTCTGCTGTCTGCCGCGTCTGCCTTCTTGAGAAATCTGGCCAGGAGGATCAGAGACAGCGGAGAGAGGAACGCAATGACCTGAACCAGATACGTCAAAGGTGAAACGACCCAGCCTCGCCCGCTGCGGTCCACGACGGGGAAGGAGGTGACCGCGCAGCACCTCCTCGGGGCAGTGCTGAAAGCAAGTCCTCATGTCCCTGACCGCGGCCGCCACCCGCAAGGGCCCCGACGCCGCAGACCCAGGAGGAGCGCAGCACGGCCGAGCGCCGGGCCGGGCCGGCATCTGGCTCTCAACATTTGAACGCCGGAAGCAGAATCGGGAGCACGCCGCTTTCGGCACCCTCCTCCAGAGGTCCCGCGGGGGCCGGGTATCACGCACAAACATCGGCTTGGCGGGGAAGTACTCGGCTTCCACGTACGGGTTCCGGTACAGCCACATCTCCTCCGGCTGGATCCGCCGCTGGAAGGGCGGGAGCAGCTCGGTCACCCTGGGGAGAAACAAGCGCGGATGGTGCTTGGCGGCGCACGGCGGGACGGCCCCCGCCGTGAACAGGACAGGGCTTCGCCCCCGCCCTTACAGGAAGGCCACAAACAGCGCCGCCCGAATGCCCACTTCAATGCCCACTTCAGCCCCGAGCGACGCCGCCATCCCCGGCCGCCCAGCCCAGCACGCGCTGACGCTGACGTGGCCGCGCGTTGACTCCGCCCCACCCGGGCGGCCGGGCTGGGCCCTGCAGCAGCGCAGATGGCACCCGGGGAACTGCGCCTGCGCCGCGGACCTCTTCCGCACGCGCAGCAGCAGCGCAAAGGTTCCGCCAAGGAGACAGAGCCTTCTCTCCTGCCGCCCTTCGTCACCTGCTGTGCTCACACCGGTGACTGCGACCCCAAAAGCAAGCAGGGCTCTCCAGGAAGCCCTCCAGGAATCCTCCTCTATGAACAGAGAAAACACACTTTGGGGACATTCAGGACAATTTATTGAAGTCAATCTCAAGCAAAATCTGAAATCAGTGGAATGTCAAAAATCTTTCCAAATTAATCCTCACAGAAGCAAAAAACACATTTGATTCCCAAAGTATCTGTAAAATAAAAAAGGCAACATCTGGGTAAATATAATGTACAAAAACTGGATGTTCCTACCAGCACACATATCAGTAAGAAGCTTAAATATTACAGGCAATCCTAAGTACACAGTAACTAGTCAACGAGCTATCTATATACAGGTTACCCAAGCTCTGCACGTTCCACACTTTGCAATAAAACATAGGCCAATTAACAACATCCTCAGAATAGTATATATCTTAAAAGTCTATGTGGCAACATCAAGTCATTATACAGTAATGCCCTAGTGGAACTCCCCCAGGGAACACAACACTAACCCTTAGTGTCAAGAGCTTCTAGCCAAGTCACAGGAACTCAGGAGACTGACTTCAGTGAATATTGATGCTTTGTTATTAAAGACTCAAGTGATTTAAGCAAAGTAACTTCACACGATCTACAAAGTTTATTACAGATAAGCAAAGTACAGAAATAGCCAATCTACAAAGGTCATTATCATAACGAACTTGAAATGAAAACAGAATCTCTAGGTATCAGTGTGTGCTGTGCAGTATTAAATGGGTACAAATGGATTTCTCATACCAATTCCAAATATGCACACACTGTTGTATAGAAAAAGATGATCTCATTGGCCAGCTGTAATTACCATTTAGCATCTTATTAGTGGAGTATGATTTTCAATACAGCATGTGACACTGAAAGAGAGGTTAATGACAACAAAGTAAAAGTAAACTTTACTTAGTCCACTTCTAAACCAACAGGAATGTCTTACAAATGCCCGATGTGGGCAACCTGGGGCCTTGGGAGCCCTCTGTACATGTCAGGAGTGTGTGGCAGGTGGGAAGGGCAGTGGCAGTCACATTACACAGGAAAACGAAGGGCTGAACCGTGTCTTTAGCAACAATGCCATTTTCCCTTTTCATTTGCTGGTTACTAACCTTCCCTTCACACGGAAGTGCCGCAAGTGCCCCTTTTTGTCACTTCTGTAATGGACTGATAAAAGAACTGAAAATCAAAAGTGGTTTTGATAAATAAGGGTTATACACAGCATTTTAGGAGTGTAACGTAAGTGCAAAAGATTATTTCCCTACACAGGTATATAGTGAAAGGAAAAAAGAGGCGCTTGGGATAGGCCTGACACAATGAAGAACACACATAGGAAACGTTTGTAAAAACGCTGCTGGTATCTCACACAAGAGTCCCTTCCTCCAGGGCACACAGGAAATCTCAGCATCTACTGTGAACAAGTGCTTTCATTTCCAGAACTTTGTTTTTAATCCAGGTGAAAGAGGACAAGACATGAGGCTATTTGTTTTCAAAATAGTACATAAAACAATGCTTTCTACTTCATATATTTTTTAAAAAGGAAACTAAAATGAGAATCTGAAGAGTTTCAAGTACTTAAAAAACCTGAATTCCATGAGGCAGAGGTCTCAATGTTAAAGTGACTACATCGTACTTGTGGTAAACATTATGATACCCTCCCTCACCCCATAAGGGGTCCCAGTACCCAACCCCAAGTAAAAGTTGGTAGGATTTCAGTATATACAAATTTCCAACTTTTCAATATTCATTAACTCACTGTAAAGCTGTCTGATTACATCTATTCCCATTTGAAAATGGAACTAAGTTCTATACCTTTCTTTACAAGTAACCAGAGACCAAGTCTAGGCGGCCTTAGGCTGAACAGGAAATTATTTCATTTGATCACTTCCTGTCTGCAGCAACTTGGATAAGCAGGGGTGGCTAGATGCACCAGGCTTGTAGAAAGGCATTGGAGGCTACTCAGAACTGCCCACGATAGAGCAGCTTCGCCGCTGGCACCAGACCTCATATGGAGGTAAAGCACACACCAGCTTGCCAAGCTTCCTTATTCTTATTGTTCGGACATGGCATGTGGCTGGCAACACCTTGACTTCATGGTGGAAGTTAAGAGCTTTCTGTCTAAAAATCAAACAAAGGCAGGCAACTGGTCCCGAGTAGTCCAGAGATTACGTTCTGACTAGGTGGCATCTCCAACTCGAAAGTGCAGGTCTGGGTTTGACCTGATTGGAACACATCACACAAGAAACTACTCAAAAAACAGATGACATCAAATGACCAGGAAAGCTCTCCACCAGCCTGTGCCATGGCAATACTTTACGCGGTTAGACACCTGACACCTCCCTTCCACGTCATTCACTGCATGGTTCCCAGCACTACGTGGAAGTCCAGAAAAGAACTGGGAATGGCCCCCGCTCCCTTTACCTTCCCAGAGACATCCCTCACTGGAGCACTCAGAAATCTCCAAGCTTCCATGACTCTAAAACTCAGCTCACTCTAAAGCTTAGGCCGGCATGTGTGAGAGTGAAGGTGGAGCGGGAACCAGTAAACACAAAAGCGAAGAGCAGCCCGCCTCCCTGCTCTCCTGCCGATGGCCCCGGCCCCAGTGTCTCCTGGGCGGCCACTGCTTCCTGGAAACAGCCAGGACTTTTTCCAGCTCCTACGGACCTAACTGCTGAAGCTTTACGCTGATGGTCTTTTGGCAGATCATGGTCATTGTAGGGTTTTTATTTTAGGCTCACTTCCTCCTCCAAAGAAGTAACATGAGGTTAAGTGGGGGAAAATACCTACAACCACCATTATCCTGTGCTGCTTTAAGTTATTTCATTTTTGGATGAGTATAAAAACCAACCACTTAAGCTCTGACCACATGCAGACTTAAAAGTTAACAAATACCCACAGCAGACTGTGAGTGAGAAGTTTGTCTTTTGGAGTATTTTGTTGTGTGGCACAGGCAAGCACAGCGTGTGTACACTTACGCACACACAAGGCGCAACTTTCTGCTTTTACAACCTTCAACTTGAGCGCACCGAAGCGGGTCAACAGTACACCACAGAGCTGTGAGGAGAGGCCCTTGGAACTGGCATAATTAAAACCACTTTTCAGACCATTAAGACCTTAGAACTATGGTTAGCTATTTTATACCTTGATTTCTGAAATGACAGAACAATCCTATTATCATTAAAAAAAGATTAAAAAAGTCTCTGCAGAGCTCTTGTTATAGATATAAAAACAAAAAGTGACATAATGAGAAGCTGCATTAAAAATACTTAAACCTAAGGTATCTGCAGTTTATAGAACGTACCCTGGCTTACCATATAAAAGTTATCAGATATTAAATAGCACTAAAGTCCAAAACAAAACAAGGAGATACAATTTCATGTTGGACATTGTTTCAACAAGAGCTGCATTTAGAATATTAAAGGAAATCTTTGTGTTAGTAAGTTTAAAAAACCATACATTTATCATATATCTATATAAAATAAGATTTGAGTATGAGAAAACCTAGATTTTCTTAAATTATTTTTAAAAGGACATCAAACTATATAATTGCTCAAAAGCAAAGTCTAGTGTTGCTGTGAGCTGTATTTCATGTTACTCACAGCAACTGGATTTGGGAATGTGTACTTTCCATTTTGCTCTTTTTGGATCATATGTAATGAACAGAATTACTGGATGACCAATAAGTCACCTCAGAATTAATTGCTGCAATTAGGCAAATGGCAGTTTAGAAGCTTAAGTAAAAAGGAATTGTAGTGTTGTTGCTGTTTTTTACAGGAGAAAATCCAGTATAATTGCACATTTCTGTATTTAAAAGGAGAAAGAGAGGCACAACACAGCTTTTTCTTCTTTCCATAGAACAGCTCTCGACTGGCAAGACAGTGAAACACACACGACATTACTGAAGGGGTGCACAGCATCGCCCCTCCCTGCCTTTGTAAGGAACTGAGCACTTCTGAGAGAGAATAAATGCTACCAGGTATCAGCAACTGTAAGCAGTCAGAATTCACATAGAAATCTGGAAGGTCATTTAGGCTAAGCCTAGACTTCTACTGAACAAGAGCGTTCCGTCTGACGTCGCGAACACTTTCATGTGAGGAGTATAGGAACGTACATATTCCTAAGCACTAAGTGAGTTTTGTCAATACCTGCAGGCAGAAGACTCAACATCCAGCAATGACTTCTGCTAAGACAGACCTCCTTGGGTGCTTCTTGAAGTGCTTCCTAATGTGAAGTACATTCGTGTGGCTTCTGTGTATCTTATAAAAGCAATTCTTGCTCTTAGTTATGAGGACAGTTTTAAGCTGTTGAATAATACTAAATAGAAGTTGTTCACGTATAACTTGAAGATGCCCCTACTGCATTTACCCCACCAACTAAACTCAATTTAAAAGGTCTACTTTAGTTTTCTTGTGCAGTTTTGCTAGGAAACACGATTGAATGGTCAGTTGATCAAGAAAATGTTTGATTACAAGAGGAAAATAGAGATACAAAAAAAATGTCCATAATTTTAAGACCAATTCTACACTGAATTCTACACAAAACTGAACATAAAAAAAGGTGCTTGGACGATTCCACTTTTGGTCTGTGCCTTTTGCATTGCTGTAGCTGCTTCTGTCAGTGTCAGAGCAGGCGTGATGGCTCTGCTGTGATTCCCGTCCACACAATGCATGTCACTGGAAGCCCACTGTCTGCGGACAGTGAGCAACTAAAAAAATGTATCATATCCCTTTGTAGGTAAAGTTACTATATCACAAAGTCCACCTCCTTTAAGACTACCGAAATAGCAATATAATACCTGGGAGGAAAGCTGTTCTCCAAGATTAGGAAAAACATTCTGGAGGGAAAGAGAAGGCAGCCTACCTACTGCTCAGTAAAGAGGACTTTTTCTAGAAGGCTTCTTCCAATTCCTCCTTAAAACACACATACGTACATCAACTGACAGACTATCTGAACGACACTTTTCAAAATTCCTAAAAATGAAAATAAATAAAAAAATTATGGCTACTTTATACAACCAAGGAATACATCTTAAACTTTAAATTGCTCTCATTAACAAAACAACTTTCTGTTGTGATTTTAAAAGTGAAGACACTTCTTTTCTCAGCTGCAAAAGCACTGAAGCACAATAAAAGGCAAGGGAAAAAATGGGTGGTGGTGGTGGGATTTAACCTTTCACAAAAGAAATCTCTACACCGGCAAACAAAACAGAAAAATCAGACATCTCCAATTGCTTCTGCCTGTGTGAGCCGGTCTCGCACCTTTGCTTTAATAAAACAGTCTTGATGGGCAGAGGCTGTGTGCACTCAGCAGTCTCTTGGTTTTGAAATGCAGTATCCGCTTGTTTTCTTCATCTCATTTAAACAGGAAGTGGGGATCACCATCCATTTATTCCTTTGCCTCTTCTCCATGATCCCGTGATTCCCATTTACACTTGATCTTGCTCCAGTATTCTGATGACACAGGCGACGCGGGGTCGTGCTCAGAGCAGCAGAGACGGCCCTCCAGCGCAGAGGTGACCAGAGCTCCCTTCCCATGATCCTTGCAAAACGAGTGTGGACAGAACTCGCAGAAGGAGACAGCCGCACTGCTGCATGCATCGCACTGATGCCACGGGCACTCCCACTTTCCTAACATGGCATAGGAGAGGGAGGGGAGTTCGTCAGTGCCACGGTCACCCAGGGAAACCCTGAGCTCCACTCTCTTCTCTGACTGCTTGCTCCAGTGAAACGGACACCTAGAGTGTGTCATTTCCTATGGACGTGAGCTGGCTCAAGCCCAATGCCACAGGTGCTAACTCCCTGCCTGTTTAACACTCAGTAAGAAACCGATCCTTGCTACCACACAAGACATCTCAGTTTTCACAGACAGATTTTTCACTAGCATAATTCTTTTTTGAGACAGGGTCTTGGTATGCAGTTCAGGCTGGCCTTGAACTTACTATGTAGCCCAGGTTGGCCTCAAACTCAAGGTGGTCCTCTTGCCTCAGTCTCTCAAGTGCTGGGATATTACAGGCATGCACCACCATGTCAGGCTTCACTAGCATAATTTTGTTTGCTATTGTTTGTTCTGTTCAACACTTCTTATTTCAGGACTCTACTAAGGGCAGCAGGATGTATTCTGAGTTACACACAGTGAAGACACATGCAGAGGGGCCCTTGAAGGTCTAGCTTACCATACGGTGGCTGAGTCAAGTTAAGGCATAGGAGGTGGTATGCTTTGGGACAGTCTTTCTTGTCGCACATGACCAGTTCTCCACCATCTCCACATTGAAAACAATAATCTTCATGCATCTGCTTTGGTTCTGTTTTGACTTTTCGTCTTTTCTGCTTTAACTTGGCATTTTTTGCCTTCTCTTCAGCTGTAGATACACATGCCGCCTGGCAGGAAGGAAGGGCGGTTTCAAAATCATAGATAGTGACGGAGTTTTACACAGAAAAGAAAACCCTTACAATAACTGAAATTTGTCTGCTGTGCAACTCCTACGAACGCCACAATGACTTACCCTACAACAATACTATACTAAAAAGTGGGTCTGCTTTCATTGAGTTTTAAAAGAGGATGCTTTTTTATTTTTGTTTTTAAAGAATTGTTATTAAAATTGCAAGGGTGGTGGTAAATACAAACAACCTTAACCCAACGGTACTCAGATAACCTATGACTCTTTTCATCAGATTAAACCCACGTATCACAACAGTCACCAGTGTAAAGGTGGTTTTAGTATATTGTTGATTTTTAAGTTTTACGAGAGCTTTGCAAACTTCGTATTTAATCAGAAATTGGGCCTCACTGGAAACTCAGAGTCTGCATACTACTGCTGAGCTGCAAGCAAAGCAGGAGCCCATATGCAACCTCCCCTGGGATAAGCACGCATGAACTGCTGCGCACCCCACCACTGACCTTTGGCCGCACTCCCAGAAAGCCGCTGCAGTTGTCTGCCCCACAGTGGCACTCTGTCCTGCCATTGCCCAGACAGTCCAAGTTGTAATTGAATGTCAACTCCATGCCTGAAACGTAAGAGACTTGATTCTTCGGACTCGAGTCATGAGGAGGAGAAATGTGTCAAGTGACACATCTTGACACCAAAAGGAAGGACGGCACTTCTGATGTGAAGCAAACCACGGAACCAGGAGAGGGGAAAAGGAAAACCCCATCCACCAACAACTGTGCAGCCTTAAGTACCACTCTTTTTACAAGAGTAGTTAAAAACAGTGTAATAGGGACCAAGAATTTATAATCCACAATCAAGAGTAAAAGCTTCTAGTTGAGCCCCCTTTTTTTGCTTGAGTTTTTTTGGGATATGGTCTGGAAAAGTTGCTCAGGGCAGCCACAAACTCACGAACCTCCCGCCTCAGTATCTAGTGGCTGTGATTTTGTATCCACCACCCGACAGCACAGCTTACTAACGCTATTTCTTTGAGTTTCTAAGTAAACAATGTGACTGTGGAATTGTCACAATGCTGTTCCCCATAATCAGTGCCTTATATAACGAACAGGTGGGGGCTTAAAATGGAGTTTACCACATACACGGAAGACCGAGGATTCAGACGAGGTTCTCCCAAACTTCCTTTTAACTGGGCTTGACTAATTCAGAGTTCTAGAAACATTGTATTTACTTATTAGTTTGTTTTTCAAGACAAGATCTCACTATATAGCGCAGGCTGGCCTTGAACCCACTGTGATTGTCCTGCCTCTGCCTCCTGAGCCCTAGGATTATACGTGTGCTCCACCATGCCTAGGGCCTAGAAACATTTTAAATCTATGTCAGCTACACGATTTCTCTTCTCATCCATTTCTCTACAAATTTAACAAAAGAGAAACTAAGTTTTTCTGTTAAGGATGCTGGATGAGCCAGCACTATAATCACAGCATTTGGAGGCGGAGGCAGGAGGACTGCTGCTAGTTCAAAACCAGCCTGAACTACACAGCAAGGCTCTGTCTCAAAAAAACAAAAGGAAATAATACAGAATGCTGGATGAGAAGGCAGCTGTGCTGGTACACATGTGTAATACCAGCTACTTGTCAGGCCTGAAGCAGGAAGACTGAAAATCGGAGGCTAGCTTGGACAATTTAGTGACAACCTGTTCTAAAGCAAAATTTTAAAAAGGGATGGGGGTGGGGGTGGCACAGACACAGATGGGACAGGGCAGGGTGGGAGGAGCTGCATGGGAAAGGAAAAACTGAAATAATAGCTCCACCTTCTGAGGCTTCCTCTGTCTAACTTACAACAGAATGATCTCCCAAAGTAAGAATAAGAAACTAGCTGATGTCAACACAAGCTAATTACTTTTTAATATGTTTTAGAAAAGAAAGCAACAGCTAAGACATCTGGTTACATTACAGACTGTAATAATTTGGAGAAGTAAATGCCCTGGGAACACAGAATCTGCCATGCCCTCTCTTACAGAAAGGCTTCTGCTAAGTCTTCTCTTTATCTTTCCTTGGCAGCGAACACTCAACTCCACATACAACACACATAGTCTTACCTAACAGCTGAGCATCCGCCCGTGAAGAATAATGTCTTGCCCTCAAAAGACTACCCTAATGCTAACCCTCACCATAGCCCTGACCCTGACCCTGAGAGGCTCAGGAAGCACATAGCTTTCCTACCTGCAGGGATATCACAAAGAGCAAAGAGTCCAACTCGAACATCTCCATTCACTGTCCATTTCTGTGTTTCACAATTTGGATTACAACTGTGGTTCATAAAACGAGAATAATTTCCTTTGGGGCCGGCATCAATTATACGGTCCTTCAGGGAGAAAACAAAAGAAAGGTTCCTTTACTATGAAATCAAATAAACCTGTTTCAGACACACCCAGTTCAGTCCAGGACACAGGGTGGCAGTGCCTGCTGTCAGCTGATGTCTGACAAGGACGACTCTACACACGTGACACGCCCTTTGCCATGTCTAAGTTTTCTATTTTATTCGTTAAACTTTAAGTAATTAAAGTGGAAGATAGTTTCTTTCTAAGCTTGCTTCTAGAAACAAACATACCACAGAAAATGCTGCTTGCCTTAGTGGGCCTTATGTTTAAGTATTTTCTGATTAGAAGTTTTATGTTCAGACAACTACACTGGTGTCTTACTGTCAGCCCTTCTTTCCTGCTTTCTGAAGCAGGGAGCAAAACTATGGGGTGAACAAGAGTAAGCCATAAAGATAGAAGAAGGGAAAATGAGAAAGCATCTCTAAATGAAGACTTAGAGCTCAGTCTAAAAGACGGCCGCTATGGCATGGAACAGACTTTCCAGCAGTGACCTATCCATTTTCACTTACACTAGAATTCAAAATATAGTAACAGCCCAACACTTTGGCCGCCTGGACTTGAACTCTGGGTATCTGAATGAGCTGTGAGGACCAAGCCTCCCAAGTGTTGCTGATTTGGCTGGGAGCCTGCTTACCAGGCAGGTAGGATTAAAGGAGCCAGACTCCAGCATCATAAAAAATGGTGTTTACATTCACAAAATGTGTTTATGAAAATTGTAAAACTTTCAAATAACAGCACATCAATAAAAATTCTTTCAAATGATCTCTCTTACTTTTAATTGTGTGTGTGCTGGGGTTTTTTGGGGGCTGGTTCTGGGGATTAAACCCAGGGCCTCATGTGTTCAGCAAACGCTCTCCCACTGAACTACATCCCAGTCCTAATGCTATTCTGACTCATATTTGAGACAGTCTGGGATAGAAAACGTGGGCATTAGTCTTGTTTTTTTTTTTTTCCCCCAAGGGTCTTGCTATGTAGTCCAGGCTGGCCTTGAACTCACTAGGTAGTCCAGGCTGGCCTCGAACTTGAAGCAAGCTTCCTGTCTCAGCCTCCTAAGTACTGGGATTACAGACATGCGTCACCACACCCAGCTAGTCGTGTTTCTTAAAACTGTAACAAGATACTCAACAAATCACTTATGTCTGAACCAGTTTCTTGTCCTCTGTAAGTCAGAAGACTGTTGAAAACAACTGAATGAGATAATGAATGTAACGTGCAAATACACACAGGTCTTACAATTACACTAGCCAATTGTACGTTTCACTGTCATTTCCTTATGACAGCACTTTCCCAACTCATTCTTAAAAAGTTTTAATACACCAGACAATTTAGAGTTTTTGCTAAATCGGAAATTTAACCACAGTGCTGATTCTCTCCTTCAGTGATAGACAGAAGCCCAGGGCTTGCAGTGACTGAGGAAGCGCTGGGGCTCACGTCCAGGGTGGAAGTCCAGATCCGGCATTCTCAGTCTCTCTCACGCGATGCACAAGGCTTCCAGTGACTCATCTTGTACTTTTTTTTAAATGGTAGCAAAGTCTTACTAAAGGTAGGAAAAGAAATAGGCTCTACAAAATGAGTTAGAGCCAAGTAAAAGGAGGAAAAAAAGTGCACAATACTGCAGTGTGCGGGTGGCCACCATGCCAGAGAGCAGAGGCTTGTCTTGTACTCTGTATAACAAACACTTTACTGTAGGTAGCATGGTGGCTACTGCAAATCATTATCATTTTCTTGAAAACAAATCAAAAGCAAATGAGTTCAACCTAAAACCACGAAACAAGAACAAAATAAAATTCCCTTTTTCTTACCCCAAAAAAAAGGCAATTTTACCTTGGTAACAGTTAACATATAAAAATTAGTTACACTGTTCTCGTGAGCTCGCTTGATTCGAAGTCTGCATTCTTCTTCATCAATTAATTCACCAACATATTCATTTACAAATTCACCCTGCAGAGAAGCATGTAATTGTAAAATTAGTGTATTATATTAGAAGGCATGCTTTAACAACAGGTGCATAATCCAAGATAATTAACTAAAAAGAATTCTTTAATTTTGGTTGATTAATTAATTCATTAACTGATACAGGATCTCCCTATGCAGCCCAGGCTGCCCTTGAATCCATAGTGACCCTCCTGCCTCAGCCTCCCAAGTGCAGGGCTTATATGTATGTACCACCATGCCTAGCTAACTAAAAAGAATTCTGAGACTCTAACTTGAACCCCAGAGATAAATGGTGGCTATTTATTCATGGCTACTCAAGTGGAGACATTTTTCTTGTGCAAGTGCCTCAGAAGCTGCCAGTCTGCGGGTACCTTCCAGCAGACATCACATGGCTGTGCCTGACATCTGAGGACACAGCTGAGCCTGGTCTCTGAAGCTGTGTTATTGCAGACGGTTCCTAGTTTGTAGCTGAGTGTGGGGGATCACTCGTAAGAACTGTGGAAGATCTAA
Source organism: Chinchilla lanigera (assembly GCF_000276665.1). Classification (NCBI taxonomy): domain Eukaryota; kingdom Metazoa; phylum Chordata; class Mammalia; order Rodentia; family Chinchillidae; genus Chinchilla; species Chinchilla lanigera. The sequence continues at coordinate 13,875,435 of NW_004955463.1, forward strand.
ATCTGAAGTAAATAAACTCTAGCTTTGTGGTTGAAAATTTTAAATTATTGATATTCACAGGAAGTTAGAAAAGCAGCACAGAGAGCTCTGCACCTTCCATACAACCTCCTCCAAAGGTAACATCATTGAAAAAGACACCACATTAACACCAGAAAATGGATGCTGGCTCACAGCCTCGTCCCCATTTCTTCAGGGTCACACACAGTTGTGTGCCTGCGTGTCGCTTCGTCAGATGCAGTCATGCAGCCATCACCACGATGAAGACACACAGCTGCTCCTTCACCTGCAGCTGCAAGGACCATGGCTGTACAGTTATACTCCTCTTGGCCTACTCCACCTATTGAGCATCTGGAAGCCCTCACTTGGTCCCCACCACACTAACTGTGCCACCTCCACAAAGGTCTGTGAATGTAATCATACAATGTGCAGCCTTTGGAAATTCTCCCTTTTTTGGGAGACAGGGTCTAACTATGTACTCTTGGAGATCCTCCTGTCTCAGCCTCCTGAGTAGTAGGTTAACAGACATCATGCCTGGTTTGAGACTGGCTTAAAGAAAAAAAAAAAGACAAAACCCTCAGGCTAATTTCCTTGAGATTAACACAAGCTGTGTGTACCAGGGGTTGTTTTTAATGCTAAGCAGAACTCCTCAGAATGGATGCACTGTAGTTAAACCACTCACCCACTCAAGAACACGTGGGTGGCTTCCAGATTTGGGCTACTACAAACAAAGTTGCTATGAACATTCTGGACAAGTTTTTTGGTAGATATATGCTTTATTTTTCTGGAATAAATGCCAGGAGAGTGATTTGCTTTATTTTTAAAGAAACTGGCAAACTTGTCCGGTATGGTGGCACACGCCCGAAATCCTAGCACTCGGGAGGCTGAGGCAGGAGGATCGTTGCAAGTTTGAGACCAGCCTGGGCTACAAAGTGAGCTCAAGGCCAGCCTGAATTGCGCAGGGAGACCCTGTCTCAAAAAGACAACAACAACAAAAAAAGAAACTGGAAAACTGTTATGTACAGGGTCATTACATTCTACCCCCCACCCCTGCCAGAACCTGGCACTGGCTGTGCCGTTGTGGCTGCTCCAGTAGGGGTGCAGTGGCATTACACTTAATACAAGAGGAGGCGCTGTGCATCCTACACTTGCGTCTGTGATTACACCGTCACTAACCTTTCACCTGTACAACACAACTCATTCAGCCCAGCACAAAAGCATAGTGTACAGTGTTTGTTGACACTTCAGAGAACAATAAATGTCTTGGAAAAAAAACCATGTATTTGCTTATTATTTCACTGACAGTTCTGAATATTAGAACTGTTGATAGTAAATATCAGTAATCTAAGGATTAAAAGCATATAAGCCAATGCTCTTAATAGTGTTTACTCTTTTTTTGTGTGTGTCTTTTTGAGACAGGGTCTCACTATGTAGTTGAGGCTGGCCTTCAACTCATTATGTAGCCCAGGTTGTCCTCCTGCTTCATCCTCCCAAGTGCTGGGATTACAGGTGTGTGCTACACAGCTGACTACTCTCTATTGATAAAAATAGGTCACTATTTCTATATTAAGAGAAGTCAGGGGCAAAGTTGGAAGGACTAACCCAACCTTGCCTGCGTCAGTCCTTCTCTGGCAATGTGCTACAAATGACATGGGCGAGGACACCTGCTGACTTCAAAGAATTGCATACTCGTGTCCCCTGGGAAGTGGGTATCACAAAAGCTCTCCAGCTTTTTCTCTCTCTTATTTATTGCACAAGTCATGACAAAGAATTAGACTAAAAAAGCATTATCATTCATTATGGCAATATCATAAACAGAATAGTTCATCTTTCCCACTTTGCAGCTCCTGCTCGCAAAGGACTCTGGGTATTCTGCGCCCTCACATCCCACGTCCTATGAGCCTCAGATGGCTTTTTCCTCATGCAGTGGGGATCTGACTCTAGCTGATGGACACTATTTTACACTCCTTCATGGTATCACAGCCCTGAGAGTGGAAGACTGCATTATTATCTGGCTGCACCGCCACTTCCTGGTACTATATTTAGCTATTTTATGGCAAAAATTTCCCATCTTCCTTTTTTATTATTTATCGTATGTTTGCAATACATAATAAATACACCCACTACAAAGAATCAGTACATATACCTATCACATCCTGAGATGGCAAATTTTCTTTAATGTAAACTTTAGAGCAGAATTTCAATCAAATTCCCTCCATTTCATCTTTTTCACACAATGAGAGTCAAAGTAAGATTTCAGTTGAAGAAATAATTTTGTGGCTCCAAAAGCTTGATAACTACTTAGTTTATTATTGTACAGAAATAAGTGAATATAGAAAAATTAAAGTGCTGATGTCAGATATGAGGAATGCAAGATGCAAACCTGATACTATGATGAACAAACAGAAATATTTCAGATGTCCTGAAACTGACAAAAATCTTCAACCTGAAAGAATTGCTCACTGGGTTTAGCCATTAACTACAAATTCAATTGTGAACAATAACAAACAAATTAAGGGAACTTTAAAAAAAAAAAATGCTACAAATCTGCCCTAAAAACTGCAACAAAGGCTGGGGTGCAGCTCAGTGGTAGAGCACTTACTTGCCTGGTGTATGAGAGTCTCTGGGCTCAATGCCCAGCACCTAGAACAAACAAAGCATAACAACGAAGTTGCAGGGAAAAGGTGGAAATTCAGTATCTAGTACTTTTCATGGTAAACGATGTACTTAGCATGTGCAAAGCCCTGGGTTCAATTCCCAGCACCCCAAAAGAACTTCGAAAAAGAAATCACTTCATAACAGGAAGTCAGTCCTTTGTTTAACTCATAAACAACTTTTCAGGAACCTGTTTCATGTGAAAAGAGGACTGACTGACTGTGGACACTCAATTTCATACTTGATGGGATAAAACCCACGCTACTCTGCTATTTATTTTTGAGACAGGGTCTCATTAGGTTGCCCAGGCTATGCTGAAACTTGCGTTCTTCCTACCTCAGTATCCCAGGTGGCTAGGATTACAGACATGTGCTTCTGTATTCAGCTCTAATTTGCCCTCTTTATGGTAAATGTATCAAAGATCTTTTTCACATTGCTATAAAGTCTTTCTGCTTATGCTTTTCAATGAATGATTCTAGCTATTATGTGAAAGAACAACTGTCTTCATTAACAATCCCTCAAGTGCTAAAAACACAGAACCCAGATTTTATTTTTTCTCTTGATTATATTACTTTAGGATACATTTTAGAATAAATACCGACTGAGGTTATAGCTCAGCAGCTCAAGCACCTGCCTGGCAAGTGTAAGGTCCTGAGTTCAATTCCCAGTACCCCCCCAAAAAAACCCCCATAAATTTATATGCATGATATGCATGGCATTAAATATATATATATATTTTTTGCATTATGTAACATTTTAAATGTGCTTGGCCTTTGACCGCAACCTAATCCACATATCCAATGCATCTGCAAATCCTGCTGTATCTCCTCCGATATGTCCAGAACCCAATATAGCTCACCCATGGCCCACTGGTGTCATGCCAAGTCATCTCTCGCCCCCGGTCTTCTTATCACTCTTCTCCCCTTCTCACAAATCCTGCACAGTCCAGTCAGAATTATCCTCTAAAACCCCAGTGTGTCAGACAGACTCTCAAAGGGACTGCATGATCCCTGGCTTCTGGTGTTCCTGCCATCATACAAACCCCCACCCCCATGTGCAGGACCTGTGATTTGCCTCTAACCAACAGAATATGGCAAGGGCAATGGCAGGTGTGAGAGTTGATTGTGGTATCAGTTTGAGTAAGAATCGCCTAGTGTATTAGCACAGTTCTGGGTGCGTCTGGATGACTGATTTGCTGAAGAAAGAAGGACTCACACCAGATGTGGTTGGCATCAACCAACAGGCTTGTAGCCTCGATGGAATAAAAAGGAAGAAGGAAGATGGAAGATGGAAGAAGGAAAGCTTGCTTCTGCTTCTTTGGAAGGCTCAACTTCTGAGCAGATGTTCTAGTGCTCTGGTGTGCAGATGGTCCTTTTGCCCCTGACTCTGTGGGTAGCCACTGTAAGCCTACCTTGTAAATCCTTTGTAGTTCATAGATATGTTTTATATTAAACCTGCTTCTCAGTGAATCCTAACTGACACAGCATGTATGTACTCATTATATGACTTCATTACATGAAAACTTAGTGTCTGCTTTGCTGGAACCTTCTCCCCTGCTGGCTGTAAGGAAGCAAGTACCTCTGTAGGGGACCCTAAGCCAATGAGGTTTATCCGAGGCATGGTTATTGCTAATTACAAGGGACCCTAGATAGCAAGGGACTACAGGCAACTCCAGAGGAGGAGAGCAGTGTCCAACTGACAGCAAGACCCACCCCCTCATACCAATCAGCACAAAGGAACATCCTGAGGCGCTCAGACCTACAGTTGCAGGAGCAGAGTTCTGCCAACAACCATGTAAGGAGAAAGATCTATCCCTAGGTGAGCCATAAACTGTCCACCAGCAATTCTGGAAACCTGGATTTCAACACTGGGAGATCCTATGGAGAGCACCCAGTTAAGCATTACCTGGACCCTTGGCCCACATACACTGCAGATAATAAAATGTATTACTTTTTTTTTGTCTTTTTGAGACAAGGTCTTGCTATGTAGTTCAGGCTGGCCTTGAGCTCACTTTGTAGCCCAGGCTGGCCTTGAACTTGCAATGATCCTCCTGCCTCAACCTCCCGAGTGCTGGGATTACAGGTGTGTGCCATTATGATGGCTGTATTACATTCTAAACCACTAATTTTGTGGGAATATTGCAACACAGCAATAGAAAGCTATTATGCTTCAGGGCATAGTGGCATACGCCTATGATCCTGGCTACTTGGGAAGCTGAGGCAGGAGGATTACAAGTTCAAGGCTGGTCTGGGAAACTTAGACCCTATCTCAAAAAATGAGAAGGACTGGGAATGTAGCCCAGTGGTAAGGTGCCCCTGAGTTTAAGCCCCCTAGTACCTCCCCACATGAAGGAAAAAAAAGAAAACTAATATATCAAGCCAGACCGAGTTACTTTCTACTAACACCCTCTAAACTCTAGGATTTTTCCAGGCCCTGGCCAACAGGCTGCAGAAACACTGCTTCATCTCCTCCCCATCCTTTCTACTCCCTCTTCCCAGCCCACGAGCATGCCTACTGTCCCCAGAATGCACTGGGCCTTGGGCCTGGTTTTTGTTTTCCCTCTAGTGTGAAATGTTCTTCTGTGTTGACCTAAATGGCTCTTACTTTACACATACAGGTCAAATGTGGCCTCCTCAGACTGCCCTTAATGCGTTAAGACAGCAATCCCTGTTGCCAGCTATCCCCTTTTACCAACTTTTTTTTGCTAGCATTCAACAGTACTTAAATTTCTGTTAACTATCTCCTCTAGCAGATCCACAAAGAGAAGGGCTTTGTGTCTTGTTCAGTATTATTTCTAAAGTGCCTAGACAGTAACTGGCACATAGGAGAAGCTTAAATATGTACTAAATGAATGAATTTCACTCCAAACAATCTAACTTATAGAAGGAGGTGCATAAAAACAGACGACCAACAATGTTCTTTATAGAAGGAATCTATCGATCTAGGAAATGGTTCAATAAATCACGGTACATTTTACTACGCACTACAATAAGGTCATTAAGAAGAATGAAGTAAAGATCAAGTGTGGTGGTACACCCTGCAATCCCAGCACTTGAGAGGCTGAGGCAGGAGGATCACTGTGAGTAAAGGCCAGCTAGAGGTACATACCAAGTTCAAGGCCAGTATGAACTGCATAGGGAGACCCTGTCACAAAAAAACCCAGAAATGTATATGATATTTTGTTTAATGGAAAAAGAATAAGGTGATCATACTAATTCTGGGAAAATCCTACAAATATAGACTTATGAATGTATATGTTTACTTTTTAAAAAAACTTAGTATATATTTGTAGTACATAATGATCACATTCCTCATGGGAGTTGGTTTATGTATTTATGTTTATCACTGAACAGAAAAAGGACTAAAAGGCTCAGCCCACACCATTAAAGATGGTTATTTCTGGGGAGAAGGCTAGGAATTGTAGGGATGAAAGAGGAATTTTGCTTTACCATCTTTCTGGTATTGACTTTACTACATTAGAGGGTATTTTTAAATTTCAAAAGTGATTTCTAAAAAGGTACAGAAAATTTTAAATTCCCACTAGGTCTACATCTCTCAGTGGAGACACCTCCAAATTCTGTGCAGCAGATGGCATGAGGCAAAGTGGGATGACAGTGGAATTGGGGTGGGGGACTTGTTTTAAAATGCAGATTATTCCAGACCTGTGCCAGATCTAATTTACCAGACAGTTTTTAACAAGGATCTCAGAAGGTTCTTAGGAACTCTAAAATTTGAGAGCCACTCTTTGAATAGAATTTATTGGTGATATTCATTTTCTTTTGACTTATTTGCATCAAAATTTTTTTCTAGATGGACATAATTTTTTATGTTAAGAGACTGCTTTGAAAAATTGTCTTAAAGTATAAAAATGAAAATGTAAGTGTTAAAGACCTCTAATAGCTTTTGCATAAAAAATTTAATTTTGAGACTTAAAACAACCTCCAACTAGGTAAGGCAAGAATTATCATTAAGTCTATTTCGGAGATGAGGAAGTGAGGCTGAGGGAAATTAAGAAATGTGTGATACATTTATGCCTAAAGAATTAAGATGTTGGCTTAAAGTCCTGGGTTCCCATCCCAGGACCTTTTTAGTTTTCTGTAATTTCTTTATTGAGAATTTTATATTGTGCTGCTCAACAAGTTTAAAAATCTTTCCAATAGAAAATTATAAATGTGCCTTCTCCTTTTTATGAATAGGACTCTTAAAAGTTTATGTACATTTTATTTTATCCTATTCCTACCACTTTGGTGTTTTGGTTTGGTTTTTTTTTTTTTTTTTTTTTTTTTGAGAGAGGGTCTTGCTCAGTTTGGCCTTGAATTCACTATGCAGCCCAGGCTGGCCTCAAACTCGTGGCAATCTTCCTGCCTCAGCCTCCTGAATGCTAGGATTATAGGCTTATGCCATCACACCTAGCCAATCCCAATAAATTTTATCCCTACACTCACATTCTATGGAAGAACCCCTAAGCAACTCAGGTCCTGGTCTGTTCCACTCAGGCCCCTGCCACCCTCCATTCCATGCTACCTTCTTGATGCTCCTTTTGGTCCTGAGGCCCCAGCCTCTCCGCTCTGTTTTGATGATCTCTGCATCTGGGTAGAGCCTCTTCGTAAAGCACTGGTTTTGACAACGGTCTCCAGCCGGGCACACCTGCGGGTGACACTCGTATTGCAACATTCTGTTCAGACACTCTGATTCCAAGCCACAGGGGTTCTCATCGGCAGGCTTGCAGTTACAGCGGGGGATCTCTGATAGGTCAGCGACGTGAATCTGTACCTTCCCTATGACTTTGTTAGCCTAGGAAACAGAATCACAAGTGAGAAGTAGAAGGTAAGTAATCTGAACAGGAACATCAAAACCACCATAAACACCCAGGCTATTCTGGCCTCTGCTAATATCTTGTGGTTAATTTCCCCAGAAATAACTAGTAACGACCTCTTCTTAAACAGTCAAACCTGATGTGTGCTTTCACTTACTTATTTGGTGTATTTCTCTTTCCACTGTTTGATGGAAATTTCCTAACTGAAAAATATGCTTGTCAGTGGGCTGTCTGGAATAAAGGGGCTAAATGTCTATATTTTCATTTGGCTCTGGGGTAACCTAGTAGAATAAGAACAGGATTTCACATGAGCCATGTTGCTCTAGGAACAAAGGGGTTCGTAAGAGATGTCAGAGTCCTGTAGCTTGGACTCCATTTGAAGTTTCCAATAAACAATCAGTATATTTCACAGACAACTAGCTGATAATTAGCAAAAATTTCCACAAGTCGAAGAGAGGCTTTACTGACAAAGTAACACATTTCATCTTTCACACCAAATATCAGTGTTTTTATGAGTAGACTCACTTTGATGTGTTTGTAAGGTGGAGGTTTTCTTGAAGTTTTTTCAACCTCTAGTGCTTCTTTACTTTCTCTTTGTGCTTTCAATTCCTGGAAACGTTTTGCAGCTTCTTCCAGCGCTGACAGTAAGATCAAACAGAGTACACAATTATCAAAAAAACAAACACAAAGTGATCAGACAGTAGCTTTATACCACCTTTCCAATGCCCTGTATTTGCCCCCAGAGCTGTTTTTTCAAATTTAATTCTATAGCTTACCACTTGCCAGCAGAGTAGACTAGTAACAGACTAGGAAATACCTCATGGGACATTATGCTTTCTGCACTGCTGCCCCAAGAGCAGAGATACAACTTCCATGACAGAGACCCCCAGCTGCTGACCTTGTACTAGGATTAAATCCATTTTACATGTATCCAGAAAGCCACACTTCCTAACAACGCACTGCAAAAGTTGTTGTAAGGTCTTTACTACCCTTCTCTGATGAAAAAGCTTCTCTAAGATTACCCCTTTAGCCAGACGTGGTGTGCACACCTGTAATCCCGGCATTCTGGGAGGTGGAGGTAGGAATATCATGTTTGAGCCCAGTCTGGGCAACTTAGTCATTTAAAAGACCCTATCCCCCAAAGGGGGAGGGGTGAGTCTGGGGGTACAGCAGAGTGCAGAGGGCCTGGGTTAAATGTCCAGTACTGGGGGAAAAAAGAAAGAAAATTCCCAGCATTATCTTTGTTTATAGGAAGACTGCTAAAGAAACTCCTTTCACATAGGCTGTTATATGGAAACTCATTTCAAACATGATCAGAAACTTATGGATGCAGGATCATCATGTTGGGAAATTCTCTAATACCAAAATGCCACATGCAAGTGAGGAGATGCCAAGAAACCCACACTGGAGCCTTAGTTCTGAGTCACTTACCTTTCTTGAAGGTTTTGTTAATACTCGTCTGTCCCTCAGCAAAGCTTTTGTCTCCTTCAACATATGGGAACACTCTGCCTTGGTGCACCCAGTAGTAGTCATGAGAACCAAAGAAGAATACGGGGAAGTCTCCTAAGTCATGTTTAAGGCCCTGGATGTTCAGCGGTACAGACCTGGGATTGCAGATCTCTGCTGGCCACCACCTGAAAACAAAGTCAATTTTAGACTAAGAAAATGGAGAATCATGCTATTTTTACAAGGAGGGCAGAGGAGGGAAGAATCTTGTAGTTTGCCATTTTCATTCAGATCCTAAGAAAACAAAATATTTTATCTTTAATTCACCCAAATCACATATCATTTGAAACCATTATTAATTAATAACAGTAATCTTTTGGAGACAGGGTCTTGCTCAGGTTGGCTTTGATCTCACTACGTGGCCCGAACTACATAGTGATCTCAAACTAGTGATGATCCTCCTACCTCAGCTTCCCAAGTACTGGGATTATAGGCATGTGCAACCACACCGTCTTTAATTTATTAATAACTAACAATAAGCAACACACTAAACAAAGTAGGCCATGAACATCTGATCTAGTTTATTTTAAAAAAGACATCTGACATTAAAAAATGCCTTCCAAAACTGACATTTATAAAATATGTGTCATGAAAATGTTATAAAGCATAATAACTCAGTAATACTAATCTGCAATACAAGTGGAATGTTATCAGTACTATTCCAAACAATTTTTATCCTAGAAAAACCATGTTTTCTCCTACAAGGGACATACTTAATATCTTTGAAGGTATAAAAGATTGTCTTGAAGGCATAAGAGTTCATTTCTAATAGTCAAGGGAATCATTCTGAGGATAAACTGCGGCCACAGTAAAGAATGACATTTTCCTTGCAAATCAGCATTTTTCACAATCTGTAATTAACCAGGGCAACCACCCCTTGGTCAAGATTTTACATCAGTTGATTTCAGAATCTAATTTGTCTTAGATCATAATAAGCACGGGATGCAGGGAGAATGAAAACCATTTCAGGCTATGAAACTCACCAGTACAAGTAATCAGTAAAACTATCTGTAAGGAACGTTTGACAATTTCCAGCAACCAAACAAGTCAGGAACTGAACAGTGAAGCTTTTGAATGGTCAAAAAATAAGGTCAACCTCAGTGATTCTCACATGGGCTTTTGTTGTATATAAAATCATCAATATAAACAGTAAACACATAAACTTGGATTTTTTCAATCTCTTACTTTATATATGCTTAATAAAGCCATTTCTCTTATTTTGTTTGCTTTTATTAAGTTTGCCGTACATCATGACTGCACTCATTGTCGGGAGTTGGTACCTATACATAACACATTTCAATTCTTTTTTCCCCTTCCCTAAGACCATTTCTTTAACAAATCATTGTACCATTTCGAAGATAAATGACAAGGTTGTATTCCCAGATTTATGTGGTAGAACTTGAATACATGTCATATAAAAGTTGCCCTGCTGCCCACCTAAGAATTAAAACCATGGGTGAGAATTCATGCTGAAGTTATAGAAACAAAAACCACTATTTTATGAGGTCAGTATCTTGGTTTACCCTCAAAGTGGCTAGGAAATAGTTACTCTACACTTGTTTCAAAACCATATTAAGGTTACTAAGCATGAACTTGACTGCAGTGTCCTAGGGTCAGCAGGGACACTTTCTGTGAGGGGCTGTTCTAGGTCACCGTGTTTCCCTACTTATTGAAAACAAACAGCTGCACATGACCCTCAGTGGGACTGACTGGAAAGAAATCCTTTAAGAATCAGTTCATGGGCAGAAGTCCTTCCAAAACACACCAGGTGGATCTGATGTAGGCAGAAAATCTCACTGGGCTGTGGAGTGAACTGGAGCACTGCTTTGGGCTTCCTTAAATGTACTGTGATTAAAATTTAAGTAGAAAATTAAATTAAGTAAAAGGACACCTTCATATTCATAACTAAAAAATACTTTGAAATTTATTGGAAGATATGAAGGTTTCTTATACTACTTTAATTATTTCTTCTTTTCCTTTTTTTTTTGAGACAGGATCTCACTGTGTATGTAGTTCAGAGAGGCCTTGAACTCACTATGTAGCCCAGGCTGTCCTCAAACTTGTGGCGATCCTCTGGCCTCAGCCTCTTAAGTGCTGGAATTATAGGAGTATGCCACCATGCCTGGCCTGTTTTAGGTATTTTTTTTTTTGTTTGTTTGTTTTTTTCTCTGGTACCAGGAACCGAACTCACGACCTTGCGCTTGCCAGGCAGGCGCTTTGCCGCTGAGCTAAATCCCCAGCCCCATGTTTTAGGTATTTTTTATCCAGGAATCCTCCTCCCTCCAGTACTGAGGATTGAACCCAAGCCCAAGGTCTTTGCACTGAGCTACATCCCAAACTTTTTTTTTTTTAAGATAGAGTATTGCTAAGTTGCCCAGGCTGGTCTTAAACTTGTGATCTTCCTGTATCAGTTTCCAGTGCAGCCTAGATTACAGGTATGTACCACTGCAGCTGGCTCAGGAAAGTCTTTTATTGTTTAACTGTGTACCCTTCACCACCCCAGAAAGAGAGGAAGGGAGTGAGGAAGTCAGCGAGGGTGGAAGGAAGAGACAGAAAAGGGAAAGAGAGAGAGAGAGAGACAGAGACAGAGAGACAGAGAGAGAGAGAGAGAGAAAGAGAGAGAGAAAAAGACAGAAAGAAAGAAAAAGAGAAAGAGAAAGAGAAAAAGAGAGAGAAAGAGAAAAAGAGAGAAAAAGAGAAAAAGAGAAAGAAAAAGAAGTCTTGCTATGTAGCCCAGGCTGGCCTCAAACTCTCAGCAATCCTCCTGCTTTTTCAGCCTCCCAAGTTCTGGGATCACAGACTTTCACCACCAAGAAAAACAGATATTAAATTATGAAAGTAGAATGAGTTTGTTTTAAAAGTTAAAGTGTATCAAAACATCACACTGTACCCCCCAAATATGTAGTCTGTCATTGTGCACAATTAAAATTTTAAAAATTAATGCAGAAGCAGAAAAGTAAAAGACCCTCCTCTTGTAATCTCATCCCTGAGACTGTTTTATTAAATGTATTTCTTTCCAGTTATTTAAAACACATCATACCCAGATCTACACTTAGAAATTTTATAAATAAAGCCAAATGCAGCTGAGTGTGTCTGTATTCCCAACTCCTTAGGAGGCTGAGACAGGAGGATGAGCTGAGCCCAACAGTTTCAGGCCAGCCTGGCTTTATAATGAGACCCTATCTTGAAAACAAGCCAAAACCAAAACCAAATCAAACCAAACCAAACTATGTGGAAACACACTGCATGAATTTAATATACCTTTTAAATTCAACTGTATATAACAGATATCTTCCTGTATTAGTGTACAGACCTGCATTATCTTTTCATTGGGTTTATGCTAGTCTACAATATAGATGCACTATAATTTGACAAAGCCCCTATTAACTAAGCATTTAGATGATTTAAAATTGTTGCATTTAGAAATAATATTGCTGTGAACATGCTGATGATTTCTGACTACATTTTTAGGGGAGGGCAGTATCACTACATAGCCCAGGCTGGCCTCAAACTCTCAATTCTCCTGCCTCAGCCTCACGTGGGGTTGACAGAAATATGTCACAATGCCTGGGTTCACATTTTTCCTTAGCTAAATCACACAAAATACAGTACCACAGTCACAGTTCTGACATGTGACTCCAGACTGCCCTCCAAGAAGCAATCTTTTCTCCATACCTTCACTCGCTACAAATCTATCCATTTTTTAAACATTTGGCAATCTCTGAAATGAAAAAAAGTTTTAATGTGCCTTTTGTTTTTAGTGAAGCTGACAATTTTTTTCTGTGATTATTTTCTATTTGCTATCCTTCTTTTCTTTTTTTTTCTAGTGAGGTATCTGTCTTTTCTTATTAAATGCAGAGCACTACTTTTCTTCAGTTTGACATCTGCCCTTTAAAACTGTGTTGTTTTTTGTTTTTTAACCACAGAATATAAATTTTGTGTATTCAAACTACTAATTTTGTTAGGACTAGGAGGAAAGGTAAACATTATGTACTAATAAAGAAAATGATCTGAAAAGTGAGCCTCAATCTTAATGCCCCAATTCCCGCTAAAAATGAAGTTTTTAAATTAATTAAACAGGGTTGGGGATATAGCTCAGTGGCACACTGACTCCTGGTACCAATTGAACAAGCAGTGTAAGGCAGAGAAGATAACATAGCTCTAGCAACAACAAAATCAATATGGTTGAAACTGTATAGAAATATATTTTGCTCAGGAGTCTAACTGAAAAGCAGCATCTCTAAGGTACTATCCTAATACCTATTTTCTTAGAAAATTATAAATATGTATCTTAAAATTGGAAGTTTTAAAAATGCCTTGTTCAGTGGAGCCCTGGTAAAGGGATATGTTTATTAAAATAATGGCAATCACACACAGTTCTATCTCATTCCCTTAGTAATTAAAGACTCTTATTGTACTAATCTCTCTAAATTATAAAAAGTCTCATTCTTTACATATCATTTGGGGCTTCTAGCTAGAACGAAATGGGCCAGATTCAGAGGCAAAGAGAGCTGCTTTGGCTAGGATATAAACTTTTGATCCTATCAGAAGTCAGAAATTAATATAAATATAATTAAGACACAAAGAAACTATTACCTCCACTGTCTCCATAAAACCTTTTACTCCAAAATCTAGTAGCACCTAGATCAGTAGTATAAAATAACGTTCAGAACCTAAAAACAATTAACCAGCTACCCTCAAAGAAAAAGAAAACACCAAATGAGGACCTAACCTTCCCAGCCCCTACGCCACACTGAGCCCCACGCCTTTCTGGAGGGAGGCAGGTCCTAGCAGCTCTGATTGTACACCTGCTTGGAGCAATGACTGGACACCTACTCTTTGTCCTTGGAAAACTTGCCTGTAATTTCCCAGTTTGACCCAAACAATCTGCTTGTAATGCAGTTTCTTGCCAGCTTTACAGTCATTACAATTCCAGCAGCCTTCTGGCGTATCTATGTTCAGGCATTCTGGGTGAAAGGAAGCTGGGCACGACTCGCAGCAGAGCAGTCTTCCACCTTGAAATAAACAAATACTCTTAATAACTGAGAAAAGAGGACAAAGAACAAGAAAGAGAAAGTTATATTTTAAGTGCAATGAATTTGATTCAAATTGGGGGAAATCAACAAAGGGATTGAGTCATATATATAGCACTGGATTAAAATAGAAAACAGTGAAATATTTAACTATATTTTGGGCTTTAGTAGCCATAAACTTATGAGCTTTTGGGTACTACCAAAACAGTCCTGTAAAACGTGGACTATTTTATCAGTTTAGCAAGCAGCTAACAACTGGTAATGTATTACAAGACGGATGCATAAAATCTTTACACTGAGCCATGTGAGGTGGTACATGCCTATAATTCCAGGCATGGAGGATCGCTGTAAGTTCGAGGCCAACCTGGGCTACACAGTGAACTCAAGGCCAGCCTGAACTACACAGTGAAACCCTGTCTCAAAAACAAACAAACAAGCAAAAAACAACAACAAAAAATTTTTACATTGAGTAGATTATTTTTCAAGGAATTAATCAATTTTCTTCTCTTATTCAGAGGTAAGAAACAAAGCAATAGTCATCTTTGTATCTTAATCCAGTACCACAGTTAACTAAATCCCTTTACAATAAAATTAGCAAGAATGAATGAAAATAACCAATAGGTTGATCGGTACTTTTCTCCCTACAAAAGAATACAAAAAAGCAAAAGGAACGTAGATTTTCAAACTAGTGATCATAGTAGCATTACCTTTTCAGTGAAGAAAAGACAGTTAAACAGGCTATACAGCAGTGGTTTGCAACTTTTCTTCTCCTGTTCCACTCCTCATGAACCCACGTGTTGTCAAACACTGTATCAACCCCCCCTCCTATTTTATTAGTCAAAGAAATATGTACCTGTCAAAGATTCTGATCCAACAACAAAACAGTTACTACATTATATCATTAAAGTCATAGCCCAATATAAAGAAACTCATTTTGCACAAATGTGATTCTGTCAGGTTTTCCCAAACAATTCAACAATTTTGAATTTATCTTTTCTGACTTAAAATCAAAAACCACTGCCCTATAGCACAAAAGTAAATAATTATCATTGTACAGTGATAATTACTCTATACCTATGCAAGGGTATCTGTCCAAATTCCCTATCTAAGCCCTCTCCTTTTAAATACTCAAAATAATCTTGGGATTGATACCAAAACAGGTGTAGCAAACAAAATGATATTTTTAATTGTAGAGAAATAACAGGTATTTTGGGGAGGAGTGGGGAAGATTAGATATGTTTCAAGAAAGTTAACCTCTCAAAATGAATATAATAAAAACATTTATTTCATTTTCTTTTGGAAAATTAGGTCCACAAACCCACAAGTGTATTGAGATTTAAAGTTTCATAAGCAAAGATTAAGAGCCCTCTACACAACTGGATCAAATTACATGCTCTAACCTTTGGAGGGTTTGCTATCAATTTTCCAGAAAATCTTATCTTCCTATAGACTTTCAAACTTCTAACTGATTAACAGGAAAACAAAAAGAGAAAAATCCATACATATCCAGTGATGAATTAAATTACTATATTTCCTCTGCTTAAAAGCTACTTCAATCATTAGCATTTTGTCCTTGACTGCAGACAGAAATATGGATTTAATAGGTTTAACTCTCCAGTCCTGAGATTAGCTGCCTGAATGCTCTATGCCTAGGTAGGATAGTCTTTTGTAAATTTAAAGTAAAATGAGATTACTAAATTTTTTTCATTGGAAAGGAATGACCAAAGGGAAAAACAGTCTTTGCAAACAGTTTTAGAGGACATGTGGGGCCAGGGATGTAGCTCAGTGGCACAAGGGCTTGCCTGGCAAGCCTGAGGTCATGAGTTCGATTCCTGGTACCAAAAAAAAGAAGAAGAAGAAAAAAAGAGGACATGTGATAAGAAGAACTCATGTGGAAAACAGGTCTGTCTTTTTTTCGGTCTTTTTGAGACAGGGTCTTGCTGTACAGTTCAGGCTGGCCTTCAGTTCACTTTGTAGCCCAGGCTGGCCTTGATCCTCCTGCCTCAGCCTCCCAAGTGCTGGGATTACAGGCATGCCCAGCAGCTCTGTCATTTTTAATATTATTGAATGGTTCTACACTTTAAGTCTTGTTTCAGAGGAAATACAGAGCCAGAATCATCTGTGAAAATCATCATGATAAATGTTAAAAAATATGCAGGGGTATAGAAAAATTAAAGTATGATGATTTGCCTTGGTGCTGTGCAACAAAACTATTTTAGGATGCAAGAGAACATATGGTTCGAGCTAGGTAGAGGGCTCAAAATAATTTCAGTCCATGTCAAGGTTAATACTGACTGCTGAAAGCAAAGCAACAATTTAACCTTTGGAGGGTTTGCTATCAACTTTTCAGAAGATCTTACCTTCTGTAGATTTTATAAAGGGACCAGCAGGAAAATAAAGCATTTCCTAAAATGCCTCACTAATTTTACTGCATTACTGAGTAAGTCAGACCCTATGTCCACTTTTGTTTTGGAAGCCAGATGGCATCACCAATAAGGTGGCAAAATCACCAATTTGATTTCAAGGGAAAATAAAAAAAAGTCAATAGTTTTTCCAGTGTTTCTAACAGGTTCTAATTAACTTGCTTAGTTATACTTTCTTTGAATCATGAGTTGCCATTTCAGATATCTGACAAAGAGCAAAGATACATCAAACAGGCAACACAAAGAATGAAAAAAATTCAAAATACCTAGTGTATATACATGCTATATTATGAATGAATTTTTACTTACAGATTCTCAATCTGGCCCTCAGATCATAATGGGAATGTATACAGAAAAAGGCCTTATCTTCCATGCTCTCTGCATTTTCCCTCTGGTATAACTCCTCAAATAATATTTCC
Organism: Chinchilla lanigera; assembly: GCF_000276665.1. Taxonomy (NCBI): domain Eukaryota; kingdom Metazoa; phylum Chordata; class Mammalia; order Rodentia; family Chinchillidae; genus Chinchilla; species Chinchilla lanigera. The sequence goes on from NW_004955463.1 coordinate 13,892,284, forward strand.
TTTTTAAAATTTTTTGAGACAGGGTCTCACTATGTAGTCCAGGCTAGTCGTGAGCTCATTATGAAGCCTACGCTGGTTATGAACTCGTGGCAATCCTCCTGCCTCTGCTCCTGAGTGCTGGGATTATAGGCATATGCCACCATGCCCAGCTCAAATAACATATTATTGTTAAGTCACTTTCCCTCCTTTACTACAAATAGGCTACGGAAAGCTAGACAGAATAAAGTTTTCTTCCACAGACAAAATTAATTCAGAAAAAAAAAATACATATACAGACACACACATACATTTAACTCTTAGCTCTCTGTGGGTAAATTCTCCACCAGCAATTCAGCTGGGTTGCGTTCCAATATCCAGAGTTTGGGGGATTCCCCACATTCTCATTTTCCCACCAAAATCTCCTAAGGTAAGGGCAGCTGGTTTTTATACGATCTTAAAACATTTAAGAAACAAAATGATAGAACATACTCTAAAATTAAGCTTTTAAGTACTATATATAGGTTTCCTTCTTTTAATAACTTATATTACTTGATGGTTATAAATTATACCATACCTAATTTATTCTAACAAGAATGACAGTTTTACTTCAGGCAAAAAAGGAAAGTTCTTAATGTATTTTTTAAATATTCAACAAAATCCTAGTTTTTCTACTATTTTAATAACCTAAACATAGGGAATGTGTGCAAATTTATTCAAGGAGAAAAGTAAAAATTTGTAATAATGGAATTATTTTAAGCCCTTTTTATAGTTTTGCAGCCATATGAAGACACAGTCACAACCACCAAGGCAGAATTTACCAAAAGCAACAGATGGTGCTTGATAGCCATACACTTCCCCCCTTCACTTAAAGAGAAAAAATAGGAAATGTAAAAATCAAAGCAAGGATAAACTATTTCAATTATTACCTTTCTCACATTTCTTTTTGGAAGCTGACGAAGAAGGAATCATAGGTAATTTCATCAACTCAGCACGATTTGATTCATTCAGTAGGTAGTGGGACTTATAGGCATAGGAACTGAACATGGGGTCTGAATGGTCCTGAACTATCAGCCCTATACAAAACAAACAGAAAGAGATGAGCTGTAATGAAACTACCCATGATTCCATGAGGAGAAAAATAAACCAACACCTATAATGCAGCTGTGCCTTAAAGTTGGGTGTAAGGACAAATAAGAAAAAGAAAAATCTGACCAAAAAAGCTTTCTACAATTATTAAAGGGAGGGTGAACTACTTGATTCCTTATCTCTAACAGAAACTTCTATGCTACAGAAGAAAATTACAAGTAACTCGAAGATATATATGGCATTTCACATCATATTGAAAACTCCCTAAGATAAATAAAGCTGCATTCCTTAACATTTAGCAGTACTATGATGACAAGCCAAACAAACTGATATTACTTAATTATCTAGAAATAAGAATCATTTACATAGGATAGATCCTAACCTCTCTACCACATATGAAACAGAACTTAAAGGCAGAATTCAATCTTTTTCTCTATTCATATCGTGAGATATACTCAAATTCTAGCTTTCTCTGCCAGGTAATGAAACTTTCCTCTATTGACTTTAACAGAGCCATATTTTCCTCAACTTTACTGAAGTAATATAAAGCATTTAAATTCTTTCCCTGTCACAATATAAAGTGATTATCAACTTAAAGGTTTACTGAAGTAGTCCCTTTGATCTACCAGTACAGCTGTCCTATTTGGAGAAAAACAAAAGATCTGCTGAGACACACCTGGGGACCCCTTCTCTCCTCCTATTCCCTTTTCCTTAACTAAGTTCATGTTTCACCTGTAAGTCACTTCTGGACCTGGGACTACAGACCACGGGAAACTTCTCTATCTTGATTACTAGCCAGTTTATAATGATCTAGGACTTTACAACACAAATCACAACAGCAATTTCATTTAGAGATCATTTTGAGGGGTGGGAAGAGTTTCACTTAAAAGGGTTACCATTTACTTTCTCCTGTAGGTCTTATTTTCATGTGATGCTGCCCTCCACTGAGGAACAGTCAAGGAATGTCTCTGAACCAGATGATAGAATGAGACTTAGAATTGCTAATAACATAAGAAACTTCTAGGAAAAGTGATCTAAGGTTGAAATAAATTACATGTATTTTATAGAGGCAGGTGGTGTAACGTAAGAAAAAAAATCATAGGCTTTGAAATAAAACAAATCACAAACAATTGCAGGTCCCTCCATGTCAGAGCTTGTGCAACCTTAGGTAAATTATTTGATGTGAGCCTTGGTGTGTTCATCCATATAAAATGGGGAAGTAACATCGTGGGACAGTTCTTTCAAATAGTATCCAGTAGAGTTTGATTTACATATGCAAAATAAATTGCTAATATTGCTATTAAAATGAATAATCTATGTCTAGGGCCCTATTTTAAATTACAATTACACAGAATGTTAATTAACCTCTATTTTATATCACCCACTACATGGGGAAAAAGATAAAGAATACATGGGGAAAAAGATAAAGAATACAAACTACACTGACAAATGTCTCACCTTCTCTTACTGATGCTTGAAGTTGGCTGTGTGTGTGTGTGTGTGTGTGTGTGTGTGTGTGAGAGAGAGAGAGAGAGAGAGAGAAAGAGAGACAGAGAGACAGAGAGAGAGAGAGAGAGACAGAGAGACAGACACACAGAGAGGCCCTAAACTTTATCTATTTATTTATTTTATTTAGTCTTTTTGAGACAGAATTTCACTATGCAGTTCAGGCTGGCCTTGAACTCACCTTGTGGCCCAGGCTGGCCTTGAACTTGTGATCCTCCTGCTTTAGCCTCCAGAGTGCTGGGATTACAGGCATGCACCACCATGCCCAGCTGCCCCTAAACTTTAAAAACTAAAAACCATTTTTCGATACTTTAATCTTTTAAGAAGTTTAACGACTTTAAACTTAGAACTAATAACTAAGAACTAAGAAAGGTCATTTATGAAGAGGGAAAAATTCTGTATGAGGAAAGAAGCAAAATAAGCTAAGTTTTCTAATATAAAAACAAGTAGAGTATCTATTTTTGTATATAGATTAGGGTTAGGTCTCTCAGCCCAGGCAACAGTGACAGCCTGTCTTAAAATAATAAATGAATGAATGAATAAATAAATAAATAAATAAATAAATAAAAACAGCTGCAGATGTTGCTCATCACTCCCTAGGTTCAATCTTCAGTGCCACCTCCCGCCCCCCACAAAGGTGATCTCCATACTTAGAGAAGGACACACAATTCAAAAGACTTGATTTAAACCAGGCACACAACTGTCATTCCAACACTTGGGAGGCTGAGGCAGGAGGACTGCCACAAGTTTGAGGCCAGTCTGACATACATAATGAGTCGAAGGCCAGCCTGAATTACAGAGTAAGACCTTGTCTCTGGAGAAAAAAAAGAAAGAGAGAAAGACTTGATTTAAACCTTCCCAAATGCTGGGTGAGGTGGCACACACCTGTAATCCTAGCACTTGGGAGGCTGAGGCAGGAGGAACACCGTGAGTTCGAGGCCAGCCAGTGCAAAATAGTGAGTTCAAAGACAGCCTGAACTATATGGAGAGACTCTGTCTTTACAAAGAAAAAGTGTGAACTAAATAAACTTCCTTAAATAGGCATTTAAATACAGTAAATATTTCAGAATATTAGTCAAATTGATAAGATGCCAATACAGATTCTGTTTTTAAAATGTGGGATTTCCCAAGCTTTCAATCAAGAGATATAAGTTAAATTTAACAAAATGACTAACAGTTTCTGTTAGTGCACCATTTTCTATCTATTCTTAAATTGAAACACCTGTTTTAAAAAATTCCCAATTACCAAATGAAATACAAAAAAAAAAAAAAAAAAAAAAAAACTGATGGTCAATATACTGATGGCACTGAATTTAGAATGTACCCCCCAAAATAAGCCAATATAGTAAAAACAATTATAAACTTTTTTTTTTTTAACAATTATAAACTTAAGGTTCAAAATGTTCAATAAATTTAAAAAATATCAAAAAAACCCAAAAATGTTGTTTAAGTTATATGTGCTTGTACACTGCCACTATAAGTGTTTAGGAATGGCAGAAAGGGTTTGCAAAATGATAAGAAGCTTTATGTACCACTGCTACTCATCTTCAAGTCTCTAAAGCTAGACACTCAATTGATAATTCATTAATTCCTTCCTATCATTACTTTCTTTAGGAAGGGCAGGCAGGAAGGCACTAGGGGTGTCTTTGTATTTATTATTTGTATTAGCATCTGCTGATATGAATCCTTTCTGTTACTGTAACAATGTAGCACAATTCCCCATCTCCAGGAAGGCCTCAGAGCAGGACACAGCGGTAACTGCTCTGCCATAAACAAAGCTGCCCACTTCAGTGGCAGACACAGACCCAGTGAGCTGTTATGTAGAAGACTGATATTTATTCAGTCTTCTACTGCCTACCTCATCTAAACTATTTGTTAAAAAACAAGAAATGCAAAAGTAAAACAACCTAAGATCTGAACTTTTAAAACATTTTTGTAGTACTTTTGCCAAATTTAACTGTCTCCTGAAGCAAAAACCAAAAAGAAAAAAGGCTTTATTTTCAAGTATAGTTTATAATACAACAAGCCTGACCTGATTAAGCCTTAGAGTCTTTTAAATACTTCACACCAAAATAAGCTGAGGAAACTTAGTGTTTATATTAAAGACAGACAAAAGCAGTATTTGGGGATATTAGTTGTCTTCTATAATGCTTACTAATTATTAAAAAACCTCCAAAGTTTCATTATCACAGAACTCAAGTAAAGCCAGACACTGCAGCACAGCCAGCTGAGGCATCCTATTTTATGTCGGCTTCACTGACCACATGCCCTCAGGGACTCGCTTGTTCTCAGCCGATCAGAGTCTTGGTGGATTTAAGTATCAACTGCTGGCAAGTAAGAAGCCTACAAGTGCTGGCCTTTAACTAGCCCACCACATATGTTGCCTTGGCTGTATCCCATCAGGCCTTCTCAGTGCCAGAGCAAAACATGAAATACAACACAATTAAAAAACAAATGTGCTAATTTTGCCTTCCATGTGAAATCTCAATCAGTTGAAAGTTCTGCATTAATGATGATGACAAGGATTTACTTCAAATACAGAAACTTTGTAAAAGCGAATAGATTTATCTTTCACTAGAAAATTAGTCAACAGAAAAACAAAGCATTTATCTGTAATTATACGTTATAACTTTAAATGCAGATTTTAGCCTAGCTTACAAAGAACTAATATTGTAACAATTTGGAGGTCTAACATTGTAAAAGGGACTAGGTGCCAGAAATGGTGATTTCTATGAGGAATGTAATAAAAGGGCATTTAGCACTGGATGGGAGATTGCACTACATGGCCTGGGTTCCTTCCTAGTGCTAAAACTCATCTTTATAGAGAAATCTGCTAAAGAACTGAAAAAGAAAAAAAGAGAAAGGATTGACACTCACTCACCTCTGGAACAAACAAAACAAAAGCCTACATTTATAGCAGCAGCAGAATTATTGCTCCGCTTGGAATGATCACTACAGATGAGAATGTAGGAGGACACAAATACACTTCCTGCAGCAATACAAGCATCTGCAGAGTGATAGGCAACTGGACATCTCAAACATCTCATCATGCGTCCTGTTTGAAGAGGAGACAAAAAGGAATTTGCACAATAAGGCATCAGCTGGATATGAAACTTTCGGAGTTGGGTCTTTCTTGGTTGCCACTAGTTACAGCAATAGTAAAACACTTCTTTCTTCACTAGGCTAGCTCTGTCATTCCTATACTATATAGTTCCTAAATACAAGCCTAAAACTCATTTAGAGGGTTGGATATGGTGGTGCATGGCTGCAATCCCAGCACTGAAGAGGCTGAGGCAGGAGGATTGCTGTGAGTTTGAGGCCAGCCTGGGCTACATAGTGCGTTTAAGGCCGGCATGAACTACATAGTCAGACTGTATCTTAAAAAAAAAAAAACCATTTAGAGATTATGTAAAGAAAACTTGTTCTAATGCTGGAGAGATAATGATATTCCCAATATGGCACCTGCCTAAGGAACTTCCATACTTTCCATGGTTTGGAACATACAGATTTTTCTTCTCATGGTCTGAATTTGCAATTTAATTCCTACTTAACCTGTTGTGTCCTGGAGTTGAACTTTTAAACCTAGAGAAAAAAGAGATGTCCCAAGTTGCTTACAATAATGTGCCTAATATATTATTTGCCATTGTATTTTACACAAAACATCACTGTGCCCTTCTTTAGCTGTGTTACCTTTACTTGCTTTGTGGATATCTTTCTCCATAGAGCAGGCAGAGCAGCAGTGCTGGGGACAGCGGAACCCCTTTGATTCAAAGATGGCAGTGGAGAATTTTCGGACACAGGCTTCATGATAGAACTTTCCACAAGCACTAACTGAACAACGCTTCACATCTTCACCCGGCACCTTACACGAAAAACATGGATGCTGCCCTGGAAGATTGGTGAGAAACAGAATAAATGAAATATGAAAGCATATTTCCTTTACAGAGAAGCAGCTATAGATATCAAAGAGCTGCTCTGGAAAGAGACTCTACTATTAGGTGTAAGAATTTAACGTGTAAGAGCCAGGTGTGGTGGTGCATGGCTGTAATCCTAGCACTCAGAAGGCGAAGACAGGACAACCCCATGAACTCCAGGCCAGCCTGAACTATAAAGTGAGAGTCTGTCTCAAAAACAACAAATGTCTTAGTTACTTTTCTCTCATTACTGAGACAAAATACGCAACCCCAAAGCTGAAGAAGGAAAGATTTATTTGGCTCACAGCTTGTAGAGTTTCAGTTCATAATCAGCTATCTCCAAGGCAAGGTAGCATGGCTGACAAACAGTGCAGACAAACAGTTCACAGTGGGCAGACGTAGCAAAGCAAGCAAGGGACCTTAGCAGATTTTTTTCTGCCCTTTCATGTTCTATCTAGGCTACTTGGCTTAGGACAGGCAGTGCCAAACCAGTAAGTGGAATGATTTAGTAGTCACATACTCTTAATCCCAGTATCCTACACTTAGATCCAGCTACCTCTCAAAAAGCCCCACCTGTGACCTCATGAAGCTTTTCGGGGACATCTAGACACAAACCATAACATTCTGCCCTGGCCCCCAAAAGACTCATATAAATTCCTGTATGCAAAAGGCATTTTAGTCCATTTCTAAGAGTTCCCAAAGTCCTAACAGTTTCAGCACTGCTGAAAAGTCCAAGTCCCAAGTCTCTGAGATTTAAGGAAAACTCTTTAACTGTGAGCCCCTGTACAAATGAAAAGACAATTAAACACTTCCAACATTCAATGGCACAAGGTAAACATTTCCATTCAAAAGGTATAAATAGGGGAATACAAAGGAAAAGGACGCAAGCAAGTCCAAAATCCAGCAGGGAAAATATTAAGTCCTGTAGTTCTATGTGCAGCATCTGAGGCAATCTGACAACTCTGAAGGGCTTGGGTGGCTCTGCCCCTACAGCACTTCTGGTGGTTGTAGCTCCCATGGCTCCTCCCTGTCTTGGGCCAGCTCTGCTCCCTCCTTGCAGTTTTCCTCAGACCATTCATGTTCCTGACATCTCCAAGCTTCTGGAGTCTCCACTGCCATCTTTGGCTTCACACTCACAGTTTCACACATTGCCCTCCTAGGGGCACACTGCCTAGCCTCCTAGGCCTTCTGAAATCTGGGTGGAAACCTTCTTGACCCTGAAACTCTTGCATTCTGCATGCACCTAAAACCAGCATCATGTGGATGATGCCAAGGTCTGTTGCCAGCTGGAGCAGTAGCTAGGCTTCCTTCTCTCTTGACTATAGGAGTCAAGGGCTTATGAACCAAATCGTGAAGAACAATTTCCCTAGGATGGTGCCATTCTGGAATATGATACTCTGGAGTTCACTTCTCAAAGCAAATTCTTAGGGCTGGGGATATAGCTCAGTGGCACAGTGCCTGCCTGGGAAGTGCAAGGTCAGGAGTTCGACTCCTAGTAAAAACAAAACAAAACAAAGAGATAATCAAAGCAAATTCTTTTATGTTTGCAACTCTGAGGCTACAGAGGATGGAGTCCTGTTGGTTGTTTTTTTTTTTTGAGATAGCATCTCCTTTGGTAGTTCAGGTTGGTCTTGGACTCACTGTGTAGCCTAAACTGGCCTTGAACTCTCAGCAATTCTCCCACCTTAGCTCTTGAGTGCTGGAATTACAGACATGTGCCACTATGCCCAGCTCTTGCTGGTCATCTTTTCTGTTGTCTTCTTCTGAAATAGTTGGCTTTTTTTTGGCTAGTCTTTTCAGCGATCAGTTTCTCCTCTGTTTCACCTTTTCAGATCACAACTTTAAAAGAGCTTCCTTTTTGGATAAACTCAAAACTGACTTAAATCATTCTGCTGGGCTCTTTGCTCTTGATTCTGAACATAAATCTGGCTAAAATCCCCTAACAGCAGCCATGCCTCTGCCTCAACATTAGACTGCCTTAAAATTTCTTCTGCCTGCCAGGCATGGTGATGCATACCTGTAATCCCAGCCCTCAGGAGGATCGTTGCAAGTTCGAGACTACCCTGGGCTACAAAGTGAGCTCAAGACCAGCCTGAACTGCAAAGTGAGACCCTGTCTCAAACACACAAACATACACACACACACACAAATTCTTCTGCCAGATTAACTAGTCCATCAGCCTTCATCTTAGTCTCAGTCAAAGTCTCTGGATAAAGATAAACTTTCTGCCAAGGTATAACACACATTATCTGGAGTTCAACAGTCAATGCAGTCAGTCCTTTGAAACAGAAACTTCCCAAGCCTGGTCTTTACTGGCAAAATTTCTATCAGCATTCTGGTCCTCTGAGCTCTGACCAGAATCTTCCATCAATGACACCTTCAGGCATTCCAGCTCTACTTTTTCACCCAGCATCTGTAAGCCTTTCCTAACTTCGAAACATTCAATGGCCCAAGATAGACGTTTCCATTCAAAAGGTATAAATAGCGAGATACAAAGGAAGGGGACTTAAGCAAATCCAAAATCCAGTAGGGCAAACATTAAGTCCTGCAGTTCCATGTGTAACATCTGAGGCAATGTGTGGTAAGATGTTAATTCCAAAAGGCTACCCTTTCCCACAAGCCAATTCCACAGGCTCCTAAACCACATGGTTAGGTACAGTCACAGCAACAACCTCACTTCTCTGGTACCAAATTCTGTCTTAGTTGCTTTCTCTTATTGCTGAGACAAAATACCTGACACCCAAAGTTAAACGGAGAAAGGTTTATTTAGTTCACAGTTTGTAGAGGTTTCAGCCCATAATCAGTTGGCTCCAACGCAGGGTGGCATGGCAGACAAACACTGCAGAGAAACAATTCATGCTGTGCAGAAGGTAGAAAAGCAAGCAAGGGACCTTAGCAGATTTTTTTTTTTTTTTGCCCTTTTTATGCTCTATCCAGGCTATCAGGCTTAGGGCAGGCAGTAAATGAACTGATTTAGTAATCACTACCCTTAATCCCAGCATCACATACCCACCTATAACTGCATGGGGCTTTGGGGGGAACATATAAACACAAAACATAATACAAAAAACAAAACAAAAAACAAAACAAAAAAAAAAACAGAAAGGAAGATACAAAAAGTAGCACTTAAAAAATGTAACTAAATTTTAAAATTATTTTGTTGGGAAATGATTATGAACTTAAAGGTAAAACATTAAAAACAATTTAGATTTCCAAAATTAATTCCAAAAGAACCCCACATGAACTTTTTTCTCAATATTTGGGAGCAGACATTAACAAAGTCTTCTCCACATAAAATAAAATATACTGTTAGATAACTGCTAATGATTTATGTATGTGAAACAGACACAAAGAAAATACTAAATTTACCCACAGAGAACACAAACTGCTTTTAAAGAAAGGTAAGTGAAAGAGAAAAATGTAAGCTTTAAAACAATGGAATACTATCTTCAAATGGCTGAAAGAAAATAATTACCAGCCAGGATACTTGGGTGAAAATATTAAAAATGAAGTGAAACCTATACTCACTAGGATGGATAAACAAAACCTGGTTATGATATGGATGTAGAATGGCCCTCAAAGTTTCATGTGTTCAGAGATGGGGCTTTTGAAAGGTAGGTGGATCACGGTGGCACTATACTCACAGATGAGTTGTCCTGTTTGAAGCAGGGGCCTAGTAAGAAGAGGAAGGTCACTGGAGGTGTCATGCAGAAGGGCGTATTCTGGTCCCTTCTTTCTCTGTTTCCTGGCTGCCATGAGGTGAGCAGCAATCTTTTTCCATGACCTCCCACCAATCCATTTCTACCTTGGAGCCACCTTACCATGGACTGAACCCCAAAACTTGTGAGCCCAACTAACCCTCTCCTCCTTTAAGATATGAGAATTGGGTATTTTGTCCTGGGACAGGAAAGCTAATACATGGTTTTTTGAGAAAATTAATAAAATTAGTATCTATGACATGAGTAATAAAAAATAAAGAGGAAGACCACCAATATCATACTACAAATACTGCAACATTAAAAAGATATTTAAAAGATCACTACCTTGCTATTAGTAAATAAATTTTAAAATTTAGATGAATTAATGGACAGTTTCCTAGAAAAATAGAACTTAACCAATATTGGCACAAAAATAAATAGGAAAATGAATGGTTCTATGAACTCCTGAAAGAAATGCAAGCATAACTATCTTCCAATGAAAGAAAATTTTAGGCTCAGAATACACCACTGGTGAATGCACTAAACACTGAAGGAAAAAATGAAGCCAGTATAATAGAAACAGAAGGAACAAATATGGGAAAAAAAAAAAAAAAGCAGATCGAAAAATATACAATAAAAATGGCTTAGAAGCCCATGCAGTGGTGCATGCCTGTAATCCCAGCACTGTGAGAGGCTGAGGCAGGAGGATTACAAATTAGTGCCTAGTGTAAGGTCACTTAGTGACTTGGTGAGACTGCCCCAAATTAAAAATTACAAAAAAAGAAAAAGGCCTAGGGATGTAGTTCAGTGGAGAGACCCTCAGTAAAATCCAAAGTACTGAAAAAAAAGACTAAGAAATACATTTGATTCTACATAAAGTTCACATATGGAGAAACTATACAAAATGTATATAAACAAAGACAACAGCACAAGACTTATAAAGAACTATAAATCTATACAAATGAAATTTAAGAAGCCTAAGTAAAAGTAGGCAGAGGGTATGAACTATGAATTTATTTTTTTATTTATATTTTATTTATTTTATTTATATTTTATTTTATTTATATTTTATTTTATTTATATTTTTAAAAAGATTTTTAAAAAAATTTCTTTAAGTTTTTTTGTCTTTTTGAGACAGGGCCTCCCTGTGTAGTTCAGGCTAGTCTTGAGCTCATTTTGTAGCCCAGGCTGGCCTCAGATTCACAAAGATCATTCTGCCTCAGCCTCCCAAGTGCTGGGATTACAGGTGTGTGCCACAACATCCAGCTGAACTATGACTTTACAAGAGTGGAAAGACAAATTGGTATCAAACTAATTTTTATGTTGTAATAAGTGAATCAAAAGCACTTTTTTTTTGTCTTTTTGAGACAGGGTCTTGCTATGCAGTTCAGACTGGCCTTGAACTCATTTTGTAGCCAGGGCTGGACTCAAACTCACAATGATCCTCCTGCCTCAGCCTCCCAAGTGCTGGGATTACAGGCATGCAACACCACGCCCGGCACCTGTATTTTTAATAACTGTGGTAAAATACATACAGCATATTGGTTAACATGTTAGCTATTTTAAGTGTTCAGTTCAACAGCATTAAAGTACATTTTTAATCCTTCCAAAAATAGCAACAAATCAAATCAAATTCAAAAGCAGTAGGGTGGTGCACACCTGTAATCCCAGCACTCGGGAGGATGAGACAGGAGGATCCCTGTGAGTTCAAGGCCAGCCTGGGCTACAAAATGAATTCAAAGTCAGTTTAAACTACATAGTGAAACCCTGTCTCAAAACAACAACAAAAAACCCAAAAAACCAAATTCAATGCTTAGGTTCAGTGTTACGTTATCAGAAAATCTGATTTGATGCTTGTCTAATTCAGTTTGTGACCAGAATCATGGAAAGAATTAAGTTCATGAACGGAGGTAGGACAGTACTGGGGTGTGAGCACTCAAGACTCTGGCAAAGAAGCTACTGAGAATCACATATGCAATGTCTCACTGGAATATTTAATCTGTGTTCCCATTAGACATTTCATAGTTTTAAGTTTCTGTAATTTTCTTCACTTAGTTAGTAGTCTGGAGTTGTGTTATGTTCTTTTATGGTCTTCTGTGTTTGTTAGGTTATTATGTTTGTGTATTTGCTTTTTCATTGGCTCTGATTTAAAAGGTGTCTAGGTTCTCTCCTTTGTCTTAGTTCCCTATTTAGTTTCTTCACCTCAAACCTGAGATGATATTAACATATTTCTTTCTTTTTCCAAACATGTAAACTCCTTGCCCAAGTTTTTAAATTTCCCATTTAGCTCTCTCAAGTCACTCCTATCTTCTCCAGTGTTACTGCTGCACTCTCCCCACTCTAAGCCTTGGCTCTTCCCTGTCTTACCTTACTGCCTTCCTGTCAGCAAGTTCTGACAACCATGCAGCTTTCCTCCATCTCAAAAACTCCTTTTCTCCCATAGCTCACTCTAGCTGCTACAAAATATCCTCTAGAGTGCTCGCTTTGACTGCACATATGCTATCATTGGAACGATACAGAGAAGATTAGCATGGCCCTTGGATGACACACAAATTCGTTAAGTGTTCTGTATTTTTTACAATAGATAATACGAAAGGGAAAGAAATTGTTCAAAGGAAGGAACAACTGGGATGAGGGAAAGAAGAAAAAGAAAGAACTAAGGCAAAGTATATATATTTATATAGAAGGATACCTGGGATAACTGTACTGCTGATGTCTGGTAGTTTATTGAAAGGAACAGTTGGTGCCTAATTTTTTTTTTTATATTTTGACCAACTTTGCATGCTTATATCTGATAATCTGAGCAACTGATATGAAGATAACAATATGCAACGTAACAACCACTGGTGAATTCCTACCATCTTGTCTAGTGAAACTCAGTATTGTCTCTAATGTGTTTTGAACTATTACTTTTTATTCTCTTTAATGATTTGATCAATCTTCCATTCTTACATCTGGTAATCTGAGCAACTTTGTTAAAGATAACAATATGTAATATAACAACCACTGTTAATTCCTATCATTTGGTTTGAAACCCCATTTCATTTTTAATGTTCTTGCTTTGTTTTGTTTGTATTTTGCTATTATTATTATTTTTACTCTGCTCTTTAAAATAAAACAAAAAAGTGAAAAAAAAATCCTCTAGAAACTGTCAGTATAAACCCTTCAATGCAACTCAAAGCACTCTAATAAAATCAGACCCCACAAAAACCTTTTCTTTTCATCTACCACTATTCCCCCTTCAAACCTTCCCTTTCGTGTCCAGCACTCCTCATCCAACCACTCTCATACATGTGACCCACCTTACCTTACAAATATCTAACAAGATATTAGTAAATAGAATGGAGTGCATTACCAAAAACAGAATACATCATGATCAAATAGGTTTCATCCCAGAGATGCAAGGATGGCTCAACATATTTAAGTCAATAAATGTAATACACCACTTAAACAGAAGTAAGGTGAAAAAAATCACCTATCATTTCACTAGATGCAGAAAAGGCTTTCAACAAAATCCAGCACCCCTTCATGAAAAACCCTGAAGAAAACAGGTATAGAAGGACCATACCTGAATACAATAAAAGCTATATATGACAAATAGCCAGCATCATACTGAATGGGGAAAGCCTAAAATCATTGCTCCTAAAATCAGAAACAAGACAAGGATGTCCACTACCACCTCTTCTATTCAACATAGTACTTGAAGTATCAGCCAGAGCTATTAGGCAAGACAAAGAATTAATAATAATAATAAGATACATACAGGAAAGGAAGAACTCAAATTATCATTATTTGCAGAAAACATGATACTTTACATAGAAAACCCAAAGAACTCCACCAAAAAATTCTTATAATTAGTAAGAAACTTTAACAATGGAACAAAATACTAAGAAAAATAAACCACCTTGAGTCCCCTCCCAACCCTAAGCCCTGCTCTCAGATGTTATGTTTTGCTTTATTGTATTTTTTAACCACAAGATTGCAGCAGTTTCTGTCCCTTGCTGTGTCCCCCTCCGCCCTTTCCCATACCAGCTACCCTTTGGTATAATAACATCAAGCAGCTTCACAGCCCCCTATTATCTCACTCCCCAGCCTGTGGAAGCCATCTAGATGTGTACAGTTGTAAACATGTCACCTTTAAGTCACTATCTTTGTCTTACCAGCCTCCCCCCACCCCTAAGCTCTGTATAGCTCCTCTCCTATCCCAGACTCAGGGCTCAGAATTTGGAGTGCTGAACTCCTCTGAGCCAGTCAGCTTAATAAAGCTCATTTCCCTCCATTTCTCCAGAGTACTGCTCACATTTCCCCTGCCACCAGTGAAATCCAAAACTGCTACAAGATCAACACACAAAAATCATTAGCATTTGTGTACATCAACCAACAGGATGAGCAGGAAATTATGAGAATAATATCATTCACAGTAGCTTCAAGAAAAATGAAATACCTAGGAATTAACCTAACCAAAGAAGTGAAAGACCTCTACAAAGAAAGCTACAGTATTCTGAAAAAGGAGATTGAAGAGGACATCAGAAAATGAAAAGATGGCCAGGTGTGGTGGCACACACCTGCAGTCCCAGTACTCAGGAGGCTGAGGCAGGAAGATGGCTCCAAGTTTGAGGCTGGCCTGGTGTGTATAGTGATTTCATGGCCAGCCTGAACTGTACAGCAAAACTGAACTGTCTCAAAAAGACAAAAAAAAAAAAAAAAAAAGGAGAAGAAAAAGAAAAAAAGAAAGGAAAGATGTCCCCTCCTCCTAGATAGGTAGAATCAGTATTGTCAAAATGGTCACATTCTCAAAAAATATATATAGATTCAATGCAGTCCCAAGCAAAATACCAACAGCTTATTTTACAGAGCTAGAAAAACAACCCTAAAATTCATACAGAGTCAGAAGAGACCCTGTCTTGGTTACTTTTCTCTCATTGCTGGGATAAAATACCTGACGCCCAAAATTAAGGAAGGAAAGGTTTATTTAGCTCACAGTTTGTGGAGGTTTCAGTCCACACTTTGCTGGCTCCAAGGCAGAGTGGCACATGGCATGGGGTAACAGTTCATGGCAGTGGCAGAAAACAGCAAAAGCAACAAGAATGAAAAGGAGCAAGGGCAGCACCAGCAAGCCTCTTTCCCTCCCTCATATTGTACGCAGGGTTCCTGCCCCAGGGCGGGTATAGCACTCACACCCATAATCCCAGCATTGGACCATGAATTAATCAAAAACTCTAGAAGTCCACCCCATGACTGCATGAGGCTTTGGGGGGACATTTAGACACAAACCGTAACAGATCCAGAATAATAAAAGCAATTTCGGGCAACAAGAGCAAAGCAACAGATATAGCAATATCACATTTCAAACTGAACTACAAAGCAATAGTGATGAAAACAGCATGGTACTGGAACAAAAACTTGAACAGATTCCATTCAGTGGAATGGAACTGAGGAAACTTCCCCAGACACATTCAGCTATGTGATTCCCACCCCTCACCCCACACCCCGGTACTGGGAATCAAACTCACAACCTTGCACTTGCCAGGCAGGTGCTCTGCCGCTGAGCTAAATCCCCAGCCCAGCTATTTGATTTTTGACTAAGGGGCCAAAAGCATATGCTGGAGAAAAGACAGTCTGTTCAATAAATGGTGCTGGGAAAACTGGTTATCTGCATGCAGAAGTCTGAAACTGGACCCTTATTTCTCAACATATACTAAAGTAAAACCAAAATGGATCTAAGATCTAACCATTAAAACAGAAACATTAAACCTACTGGAAGATAAAATAGGTAGGAAAGGATTTTCTAAATAGAACCTCAACTATACAAGAAATAATATCAAGAATCAACAAATGAAATTATATCAAGCCAGGCATGGTGGCACATGCCTGTAATCCCAGCACTCAGTGACTGAGGCAGGAGGATTGCTGAGAGTTTAAGGACAACCTGGGCTACAAAGTGAGTTCAAGGCCAGCCTGAACTGCATAGCAAAACCCTGTTTTAAAAAAAAAAAAAAAAAGAAGGAAATTATATCAGAATAAAAAGCTTCTGTACATCAAAACAATCGATCAATAGAGTGAAGAGCCAACCTACAAAATGGGAAAAAAAATTTTGCCAGCTACTCCTCAGACAGGACTAATGTCTAGAATATACAAAGAGCTCAGAAAAATTAAACCACCTAAAACTAAACATTCAGTTAAAAAATGGGCAATAAAAATGAAGACACTTCACAAAGTAAGAAATACAAATGGTCAATAAGCATATGAAAAAATGCTCAACATCTCTGGTCATTAGAGAAATGCAAAACAATACGAAGATTCCATCTAACTCCAGAAAGAATGACAATCACTAAGAAGTCAGACAGTAACAAATGCTGGCAAGGGTGTGGTGAAAAAAATGAAGAAAAACGAACTCTTTTTCATTGCTGGTGGGAATGTAAACTAGAACAACCACTAAGAGAATCAGCATGAAGGTTTTTTAAAGAACTGAAATTAGAAATTCCATATGACCTAGCAATTACCCTGCTACATATCTTCCTCAAAGAGCTGAAGACAGCATACTACAACAATACATGCATACCAATGTTTATAGCAGCACAACTCATAACAGCTAAATCTTGGCAACAGACTGTATACCCATCAATAGATGACTGGACAAAAAAATGTGGTATCTATGTATAATGGAATACTACTCTGCTATAAAGAACAACAGATTTGAGACATTTGTAGGAAAATGGATGCACCTGGAAAATACAATGTTGAGTGAAATAAACCAGAGACACAAGCTTAAATACTGCATGGTGTCTCTCACTGAATGAGACAAATTACAAAGGGAATGGTAAAGGACAGACGGAAGGGGACAAGAAGATGGATTTCTTGCAATAGAGAAGTGGTCCAAGGGAAAAAGTATAAATGGTAAAGAGGAGGGAAAGGGGAAATAAGTAGAATAAAGATTTGCCATGCACAGGAACCGAACAGCCTCAATTAATGTGAACATTATATGCCATAATATGAGCTAATGTTAATAATATTAACAAGAATGCAAAATGGGATAGAGGAAGAGGAGGGGGGAAGGGGAGGGAAGGAGATTAAAAAGAAACAAACTATAGAGTATACATGTAACCATTCTCCAAGATGACTATAAACTGCAAACATGCACTAATAAAATAAAAAATTTAAGCTACATTCACATTGCTGTGACTTTTATTACTGTCTCTAGAACCTTTTCACTTCTTGCACAAAAACTCTGCACTTATTGAACAACCCCTCATTCCTCCTTCCCCCGCATCCCTATTGCACTGTTCTATCTCTAGAATTTGACTATTCTAGGCATCTCATAAAAAATATAACCTGTAATATTTTTTCTTTTCTGTCTCCCTTATTTCACTCAGCAAAATGTCTTTGAAGAAATAAAAATTATCTAAATAATACAATATCCTCTGAGATTCATCCATGTTGCAGTATTGCCAGAATTTCACTTCTTTTTAAGGCTTAATAGTATTCCAATGTAGGCTGGACTGGGGCTGTAGCTCAGTGGTAGGGTGTTTGCCTAGTATGTGCAATACCCTTGGTTCAATCCCTGAAACACCAAAAAACCATAGACGTGCATGCACACATACTATAGGTCCGTCCATTCACCCACTGACAAATGCTTCGTTTGTGTCTTAGCTATTTTCTCCTTGTGGAGACAAAATACCCACCATCCACAAAATAAGAAAGGTTTATTTCAGCTCACAGTTTGTAGAGGTTTCAGTCCCCAGTAGGCTGTCTCTAAGGCAGGGCAGGATGGCAGAGGGACATTGCAGAGGAAAAAAAGTGCATGGCATAGCAGGCAGAAGGCAACATGCAGCAGGCAGCCAGCCTGACTTTCCCTTTTACCCTATTCAGGTTACAAGCCTTTTGTGTGGTGGCATCCAGAAGTATGCTAACTTCAATCAGTGGATAATTTAATACAACAACCCTTAATCCCAGTATCACACACCCTAGATCCAGCCAGCTCTGAAAACCTCTGTCTATGAGCACATGAGGCTTTGGAGGGATATCTAGACACAAGTTGTAATAGGTTGTTTCTAATTTCTGACTATTATGAATGCTGCTGCTCTGAACGTGGGTGTACATATATCTACTGAAGTCCCTGCTTTCAAGTCTTTTGTGTATATACTCAAAATGAAATTTCTTGATAATATGGTAATTCTATATTTAATGTTTTGAGAAACAGCCATATTATTTTTGACAGCTGCTGAGCTATTTTACATTCCCATCAACAGTGCACAAATGATTCTGATTTTTCCACATTGTGGCTGACACTTGTTTTCTGTGTGTGTGAGTGTGTATGTTTCATGTAATAGCCAACCTAATGGATATGAAGTAGAACCTCATTGTGATTTTGGTTGGTATTTCCCTGATTACTAATGTTTTGTTTTGTTCCGTTTTATTGAGACAGGGTCTCACTATGCAGTTCAGACTGGACTTGAACTCACTTTTGTAGCCCAGGCTGGCCTCAACCTCACAGCAATCCTTCTGGTCTCAGCCTCCCAAGTGTTGGGATTACAGACATAAGCCACCATGCCCAGCTTGATTACTAATTATATTCAGCATATTTTCATGTGCTTATTGGCCATTTATGGATCTTCTTTGGCAAAATCTCTGTTGTTTGCTTGAATTGTTTATCTAATTTTGTATTTTTGTTGTTGCTTTTGGCAGTACTAGGAATTGAACCTGAGACCTAATGCATGTAAGACAAGCACTCTACCACTGAGCTACATTCCCAGTCCTCTTAATCTAATTTTGAATTGTTTGTTTGCTTTGCTGTTGAGTTCTCTAAATATTGTGGGCATTAACCCCATGCAAGATACATGATTTCCAAATATTTTCTCCCCATTTTATGAGTTGCCTCTCTATTCTGCACATACACAGTATTATCTGGTATAATAAGTTTCTAATTTTGATGAAGTCCAATTTATTTTTCCTTTAGTTGCCTAGGCCTTTGATGTCATATCTGTGAAACAACTGTCAAATTCAGTGTTAGTGCTTGCATTCTGGTCTCTGATCCACTTGAGTTAATTTTTATTTATGGTGTTAAGAAGGGTCCAATTTTGTTTCTGTATGCATTCAATTTTTCCAGCAATGTTTTTGAAAAGACTGTCATTTCCACCATCAAATGGTCTTCAATTCTGTGTCAAAAATTATTTAATAGGGCTGGAGATTTAGCTCAGCGGCAAAGCGCCTGCCTGGCAAGCGCAAGGTCGTGAGTTCGGTTCCCGGTACCGGAGAAAAAACAAAAAACAAACAAACAAAAAAAATTATTTAATAATATATACAAGTGCTTATTTCTGGGCTTTCTGTTTTACTCTACTGGTCCAAATGTTTCTCTTTATGCCATTACCACTCTGTTTGATTACTATAGCTTCATAGTAAATTGCAATCAGGAAGTACGAGTGCTTCAACTTTGTTTTGTGTATTTTTAAAGCAAACTTTCTTTTTAAATTGCAAAACAGGTGCCCACCAAGCTGGACTATATCTAACTTTTTTGTTAACAGAATTCTACTGGATTCTGGAGTTAGGACAAAAGCCCTAAGAGTATTTTAATGCAACGATATGAAGTCTTACCTGGGCATGGTGGTGCATGCTTACAAACCGAGCACTCTGGAAGCTAAGGAAGAAATTTAAAGCCAACCTGCACTACGTAGTGAGTTTAAGTCCAACCTGTACTACAAAGTGAGGACCTGTCTCAAAAACTCAAAAATAAGTAAGTAAATAAATAAAAAAGATACAAAGTCCTTCCTATCAACAGTTCAATTCAGGGACTGCATACTTAAAACACTTAAAGGAACCAGGTTGGCTACAAAAATGACTGGAGTAACAGAGTTTTAGAAAAAGGGAGCACAGAGAAATGTGTGGAACCAAGAGGACATGTTCAAAATGAAAAAACATTCTGAAGGCCAAATAGAACAATGTGCAGGTAATTTGACTCTAAGCTTGCTAAGTTGCAAACCACATCTAAATGTGATGAGTTAAATACTTTATATAGGAAAAATACATTGTATATTCTAAACAGCTTCTACAGTTTAAACTGTACATTAGGATATATGATATTCAATGTCCATCCTATGTAGCCAAGGCAGAAAGCAATGAAAAAAGGCAAGAACTCTGAAGTCAAGCTGCCTGGGTATAAGTAACAGCTTCATTATATGTGACCTATACCTTAAGGAAGGTAATTGACTCTCTGAAATCTTCATTTTCTCTTTCCTACAAAATAATAATAGTACCTCTCATAATGTTATGAAGATCAAATGAGACAGTAGGATAAAGTGCTTCATATTAGACTACCTGCCATTTTTATGTGCTCAGTAAAAACATAACCAAAACAAATAAACAAAAAACCCTCAACTTTTTGTCTAAAGACTTTAGGTGATATATATTCAAATAAAAAAAGATAAGAGTCAAAACAGATCAAAGATCTAAATATTAAAACAGGAACACTAAATCCACCAGAAGAGAAAGTAGGTAGAAATCTTGAAGACACAGGGGTAGGCAGAGAGTTCATGAACAGAAACCAAACTGCATGTCTATACTTCAAAGAATCAACAACTGGAATCTCATCTTATTGAAAACTTTTTGCACATTAAAAGAAAGCACCAACAGAGTAAAAAGAAAACCCACAAATTGGGAAAAAATTTTAGCCAACTGTCCCTCAGACAAAGGACTTCTATCTAGAACATATAAAGAGTTAAAAAAAAAAAAATGGGCTCCTAAAATTCAAAGACCCAATCCAAAAATAGATATCTGAGATGAGTACACACTTCTCAGATTAAGAAATATAAATAGCAAATAAATATATGAAAAATGTTCAACATCATTGGTCATTCAAGAAATGCAAATTAAAACAACACTGAGATTCCATCTCACCCCAGAAAGAATGTCTATCATCAAAAAATCAATGAATAACAAATGCTGGTGAGGCTGGGGTAAAAAGGAACCCTTCTCCACTGTTGGTGGGAGTGCAGACTGGTACAACCACTGTGGAAGTCAGTGTGGAGATTCTTTAAAAATTAGAGGTCCCGGGACTGGAGATTTAGCTCAGCGGCACAGCGCCTGCCTGGCAAGCGCAACATTGTGAGTTCAATTCCCGGTTATGGGGGGAAAAAAAAACAAAATTTCAGGTCCCATTTGATCCAGCTATTCCCCTTCTGGGTATCTTTCCAGAACTGAAAACAACGTACCACAGCATTATACGTGCGCCCATGTTTATAGTAGCACAATTTGTCATAGCTAAATCTTGGAAACAACCCAAATGCCCATTAACTGAGAAAAAGATAAAAAAGATGTGGTACTGTTATACAATGGAGTATTACTCAGCCATAAAGGAAGATAAACTCAAGGCTTTTATAGGTAAATGGATGCAACTAGTGACCATATTCATAAGTGAAATAAATCAGACCCACAGATATAAACACTGTACTATCTCCCTAATGTAAGAAACTGAAAGAGTAAATAAAATCTGAAAGGTAAAATAGATACTGTGAAAGGGAAAGAAATTGTTAAAAAGGAAAGACTAACTGGGATGAGAGAAAGGAGAAAAGAAAGAAGGCGGGAAGATATATGTATATACACACACAAGATAGTTAAGATAATTATACCACTAATTTCTATTGGTTTATTGAAAGCAACAGTTAATGACTAATTTTTTAATCAAGTTTGCATGCCTATATCTGATAATCTGAACAACTACTTTGAAGAGCACAGTATGCAATATAACAACCACTGTTAATTTCCTGTCATTTTGTTTTGAAATTCTGTATCATTTTTGCGGTTTTAAAAATTTTTTATTCTCTTTAAAATAAAAAAAGAAGATAAAAGATAAAAGAGATGGTGAGAATCCAAGTAAGAAGAAAAAGGAGTAAAAAAGTAACAATAAAATATAGAGTCAGTGTTTAATGCATACTTGAAATACAACTGGCTCTTACCCATTGCTAAACAACCTCTTCCCCAACAACAACAAAAACAATAAAACCACACAAACAGTTTCTAGAAGCACTACCATGCTATCTCCAATTGGTTTTCATTTGCCATGTTGTTTCAGACTAAACCACTATTTCCTCTTTCCCTAAGTTTAAGCCTTACAGTTACAGAGAAGAAATTTAAACTAGCACACTTCTTTCTCTGTTATTCTGATAGGTGACAGTAGGTATAGAGGGATAAGAAATAGTGAATCCTAAGTTAAAATTTTTTTTTCAATAGCTCCAGCTTTCCACTAAAAATATAATCACCATGGTTATGGTTTTACTTGAAACTTACTCCATTCATTGTATCAGAGTCAGAGGACTTTAAACCAATTTCTTCAGCACAAAAATTCTCAGATCTACCTGACAAAGAACTCGGTTCACATAATTTGTGTCACTCTTTGGATAAAACACAAATTGATCTTGATACATGTTATGATCAAGGCAGTGGTAGGGGGACGTTTAACTACACCTTTGATTTTAGAAAACTTAATCTTTGAATGGTGTCTTAATTTGTTGAAATACCCATGGAAGGGGAGGAAGAGAGTGAAAAAGTGACACAGGAGGTAGAGCCATGGGAGATGTTGCCACTGCACACTCCTTCCTATCAATCTTTTCACACAAGCTTACCGGTTTTACACTCTGTGCACATGAACTTCCCATCGGGGAGTGATGTCCATCCCAGGCACTCCAGGTGAAAGTGTCTGCAGCACTCTCCCTCACAAGGAACCAGAGAGTCGCCAGAGCTTTCGCAGATCTGTAACATGGCAAAGAGCAATGATCCTCAAGCTTTAGCAGGCACCAGTCACCCAGAGGGCTTACAAAAATATAGATCACTGGGCTCCTGTCTCAGAGACCCTGATTCAGTAGGTCTAGAGTCCCAGAAATTAGCATTTCTAATAGGTATTCTGAAGATGCTGATACCACTGTTGGTCTTTGGGCCTTCACTTTGAAAACCACTCACATAGCTGTGACAACTATTTCTGTACCCCATACAACATAAAATTTACAAAGCCATACTTCAGTATAGTATTTGCCTACCATGTATGAGGGCCCATATTTAATCCCCAGTACCACAAATAGAAATAATGTATGTATGTATGTATGTCACACTTGAGCTACTATGATTCCCTCTTTGGGATCTGCATACTTTAATTTTTTTCCATATAACAAAGCAATAGTTTTCCAACAGGGTAGAAATACATTTAAAAAGTTAACATGAATTTAAATATAAGAATTTTTTTTTTTTTTTTTTTGAGACTGGGTTTCGCTATGCAGTTCAGGCTGGCCTTGAACTCACTTTGTAGCCCAGGCTGGCCTCTAACTTGCAGCGATCCTTCTGCCTCAGCCTCTCAAGTGCTAGAATTACAGGTGTGTGCCACCACACCCAGCTAAGAAAATGTTTTTGAAATGGGTCATCTGCTATTTACTCCCAATTAATATCACAATGATGACTGGCATTTACAACTGAATAAGCATTCAAACTCAAGGAAATAAGGAGTTAGAGTTTCCAGATCTGTAGCTTTAAAATAATAGCATAAATTAGAAAAATACTGCCCCCTTCAACAAAAGGTTAAGAGTATTATTGGCAGAATATGATCACACCTGTTTTCAGTCAGAGGATGAGTCACCTGCCTACCTGACACACAGTGTCCTTCCTACTCATTCCAATGCCTCTTCTGGACAAACTTGAATCCATGGACTG
Source organism: Chinchilla lanigera (assembly GCF_000276665.1). NCBI lineage: Eukaryota > Metazoa > Chordata > Mammalia > Rodentia > Chinchillidae > Chinchilla > Chinchilla lanigera. Next base: position 13,916,156 of record NW_004955463.1, read on the forward strand.
CACATCAGAAACGTCTGCATCTGCAGCAGCTGACGGGCTATCTATTTGTTTTCCAAAGCCTACCTATATAAAAAACAGCACATTTTTAAGAAAAACAAAACTTCTATAGAAGTTAGATGTAATGAAAATCCTGATAAGACTTGCTCAAATAGATCTTAGTAACTTTTTTCTTTTTTTAAAATCCATGAAACTTGCAGGTTTACCATTTTGCAAGAAACAATAAACAAACTGCTTCTGTTACGTAAAAGATTAGCAAAATTAAGACATAACTGCCAGATATGGTGATGCACACCTGTAATCCCAGCACTTGGGAGGCTGAGGCAGGAGGATCGCCCTGAGTTTGAGGCCCACCTAGGCTGCATAATGAATTCAAGGACAGCCTGAACTACACAGCAACATACTGTCTCAAAAAAACAAAACAAAAACACTTACAAATTATAAAATAACCAGTGACTTTTCCCCTCCAAAGAGTATTTTTAAAATTCCCCAACTGCCCCAGATAAGTCAGGCAAAAGCACTATGCTACTTTGGTTTGCAAAGCAGAAAATGGCATTCTACCCAGACCCCTGAACATACTTACCTGCAGATCACTCAGTCCTCTAGAATCGGAGTCAGATGTGTCTCTGTAGGCTGAACTAGTCATTTCTACATCAGTTGAAGCTCGACTCCTTTTCTTTAGAGGCTTACAGGAATCTGAAATCTCGCTGGCACCTTAATACAACACACTGAAATTAATCCTAAAATAGTACTTAAAAGTTTAATTTTTTTTTGTGTGTAGGAGAGTATTTTTCCCCAAACTCATCTTTAGTGTGGAAAAAAAAGCACAGCTCTCTTTGTAACACTGAGGCCGTAAGTCAAAACTTCATAAGCTTCTGACCTTCCTGGTAGTAAGTGATTTAACTTACAGCCGCTCTATTAAAACATTTAATTCCATTCACCTGCCCTAGTGCTATTTTCAGTCAGCAGAGCCCAAGTTCCAACCTAAAAATCAATTCTGTCAAGACTGCAAGATTGCTGATTGATTTGGAGCAATTCAAAGAACCATTAATTTGGAGGGGTAGACATAAAACCCAACACACTGTGTAGCTTACAAATATGGTCGCAGAAACATCTCCATCTTGTTTTTATTAGGGATGTGACAAATCTTTGATTTGTATTCGATTCGTACACGGATAGTGCCATTTTCCCGAATTTTGCAATTCAGTTGATTATTGCCCCCCCCATAAATTTTGGATGTTCATAATTGTTCATCTGAGACTTCCTTGGTGAAGTGGCATTTATTGTGACCATTAACAAGTGCTGCAGCACATCTACATGTGTCATGCCATTAGCAGGCACATTGCTGAGAGCAGTGAATGGACAGCGTTCAATGCAGCCAAGTCACGAAGAGCTGGATGAGAGGCCTCTATGTGGAATTTATGCGGGAAGGAGTAAACGTGAAAAAAAAAAAGGCAGAGAATAGTGTGGAATTTTTTTTAAAACTGTGTGTAATACAAATCCAGCCAAAACAATAGTGCAAAAAGTTACAAAGCAACAATCTCTTGGGCTAATGCGGTATAGGCTATACAGAAACAGCCACGATGAAATGTGCAGATCAGGCACGGTGAATACCAAGGAACCAAGGAGACGGTTAATATTTCCACCCACAGTTTGCGTTTTGGATTTTCCCCCAAAATTTCCATACAACAGACAGACATCTAGATCAGACCAGCAAGCTATGGTGGAAGTGTGCAGTCCAGAAGAGACCATAGAGAAACAAGTCTCCTGAGGCCACGAAGATCCGCAACAGGCTGAGTGGGAGCAGCACTTGGTACATAGCCATGTTCTGTGGTGGAGGATGTGGGCCTCGGGAGACTGCTCAGATTACTGGAACCTTGTTATCACATCCCATCTACAAGTTTTTCACTGAATGCTTCCTGACAGCTATGAATGAGGGTGCCTGCCCACGTTAACGCTGATTTAAAAACACAAGTACACAAATCTATCTCCTTCATTGCTGGTGTATGGACCCAGAACACCACCACAAAATATTTCCTTGGCCTAAGAGATCACTGGATTAACAAGGAGTTTTAACAGAGGAATAGGAGTGCTGTACTGAGAGGCTTTCGAAGGGAAACACAGGTACCGCCATTTTCGATGAGTTTCTGAAAATGATAGAAAAATGACAGACTGCTGAAGACAGCTGTCATGCTGTTCTCCATGATAACGGCACTAATATTAAAAAAAAAATAAGAGCTTTTAATGATTGCAACGTATACAGTTTGGGCTGTTTGGCAAAACCCTGCAGATGTGCATTAATGATGCTTTATTTAAAAACAAAAAACCAAAAAAACCCCAAAAATAGTCCATGTTGGAATAGATCAGTGTAAGTTAAACGGTGGTTTTTAGGCTGGATTCATGATTTAAGCTGTACCCATCCAGCTCAGACCAAAAAAAGAAAAAAGAAAAGAAAAAGAACAAAAAAGAAAAAGAAAAAGAAAAAAATCATTTGAATGTTAAAGCAATTGTTCAGTCTTGAAGAAACCAGGCAGGAGAATGCCAATAATGATGATTGGCAAAATCGAAATCGAAAACAAAGAAACTGTTTATCGAGCCGCCGACAAAGAAATCTTGCATGGAGACTACAAGTCTGGAGTTTCTGGGATGAAATTGTACAGGAATCTCAGTCCACAGTTTCCTCAATCGCTGCGGAGACGGAGCTGTCACTGAATCTGACAGAGCCCTGCACTCCCCGGTCCGCCGACCCTGTGGAATGGTGGAAACACAACGCAATCAGGCCTCCTAATCTCGCAGCGATCGCGATGTCTTTTCTTGGAGCTCCGCCAAGCAGTGTTCCCTCCGAGAGGCTGTTCAGTTCTGCTGAGGATCTCCACGGAGACCATCGCTGCAGACTTCTCCCCGAGAATGCAGAGAGGCTGGTGTTTTATTTTATTTATTTTTTAAATAATGCAATTTGCCCAGAGTAAACTACAGGTAATAAATACAGTTTTGAGTTCACCAAAAAACGCATGAATCATGCTATGGAGTTCGTACTGTAGTCAAATTGCACACAGGAAATACAGATATAAGTTTAAGGTTTCTTAAACTTTGTGCATATCGCAAATAGATTCACATAAAGTCATCTAATAGTGGCCATAAATATGCTATGGATCATTTAATTTACAAAAAGGTTTTACAGCACTGTAAAAATAAATGTGGCAAAATTTTTTCAATTGGGTTGTCTTTTCTGATTTGTCATAGTCCATGTTTGACAAACATTAATAGCTACTATTCGGTATTCAGTCGAATACCAAAAAAAGTGGATTCGTCACATCCCTAGTTTATAAAGCCAGTGAAACCCCAGAATTTTATGGAGAAAAGTTGGAAACAGTATCAACTCTACATGGTGTTCTCCAATTTACCAAAACAAGACTTTTCACATGAAGGTACAGAGTAAGATCAACTCTAAGAGTCACACACACGCACACACCAACACCGGGGAATACTGCAATTTCACACTGAAGAGCAACAACAATGATTTACAGAGACAGACAAAAATACATGAAGTACAAATAAGTGATTCTTTAAAATTGGTTTAATCAAGGAAATGCAAAACAACATTATAAAATTAACTCACCTTTCTGTAATCCAGTCTTCACTGTAGCCTGAGGAACTGTTTCAACCTGTTTGGACAGAAAAACACAGCATTAACAAGGAGGTTTTTTTCTCTTTTAATTAACAGGGAAAAAATAACACTTTCATTGATCTAAGTAGTGATGAGTGATCAATGTATCTAAAATCTGAACTCAGTCCCGTTTTCTGGGTCAAGTTCTCTGTCTCAAGGCCGGGGAAGGTTTAAATCCTAGCTGCCTATGCTGAATACCAAGTGACAACACCAAGCCACATGCTCTCTAGCAAAGACTTTTCCCACCATTCCCTTGGTATATGGAAAAAAAGAGAATACTTTCCTCAGTGTCTGGAAGGCAAGAGAGGGGTTGTTTCTGCAACCAGCCCCAATGTTGCTATAAACCCCTCCCGCCCCAAAGACGTTAGGATAAATTTTTACTTACTATGATACTCAGGTTAATGTAACTCACGCCACTTTAAGACCCTTCCGCGCCTGCACTCACAGCTAAGTTGCTGGGAATCAGGACCCTCTCTGTAGAGAGTGCTACAGGGCTCCATACAGCTGGAAGCTCAATACTTTTGCTGCTAGTACAAACTTAAGAAAATAAGTTTGTGATATTGCAAAAGCACTTTCTTGAGTGTCTTATGAACAGTGTCTTGATCCTACATTAGGAGAGCGAGATTAGAAGTTATTCTGCCAATGTATATGTAAAACACGTGGTAATTTGAGGATTGAACCATTAGAGAAAGGATGCTGTTTGGAGGAGTTCCTGTTTAAGCTATGAGTTGAATTTTGTTTCTTTAAGATGTGGTGAAATATGAATGTTGAAACACATTTTGTAAATATTTAAGGACTGTTCTAAGCTTTTTAAAAAATTTTTTATTTTTTTACAACAGGTAAAAAAACATACAACATAAATGCTTTTTATAAGATACAATTAGTCATACAAATATAAAATTTTCTAACAATCACTGGTTTATTCTACTACTGACTATAACACAGTGGCATTAACAATGTGTCCCATTTTTTTGTACTCATTCTGCTTATTAACTTTTAAACTGGTCACAGACTGAATTTGGGAACCAAGTGGCAAAATCACAACTTTATTATAGTAACGAATACTGTAGATTTGCAAGAGCTTATTAAGATTTTTTGGAATATAATTTTCTAAGTATGAAAGTTAATATGCTAAATGAATGCAAATTAGTGTATTATTTCACTTTCAGTTAAATATTCTGGAAAAATTGTTTTACATGCTTATGATATCATAGAGCACCCACAAAGACAGATCTTAAATTTAGTAGTTTAAAATTATGAAGGCAATATTTTAAATAGAAAAGTTCACAATCTTCTGTAGTAAATAATTTTTAAAATATAAAACTTACTGGAACTAATTCTACTCAGAATATGTTTTGTTTAGTATCAGGCGTCCAGGCTGAATAAATGGATATTCTTTCACTTAAAAAAAAATTAAGAAAGTCTGGATTGTGAGTTCAAAGGAGAATGGTTTCTAAAAGTGTGTTTGAAAGGGTACTTTCACATATATGTTACTATACTGAGTACACCAGTTGAATATTCTGTCAAAATGTACCTCCTCTTCTTTTTCACTTAAATACTGTTTCACAACCTATACCAAGTGAGTGCCATTTCACTGGGAAAATAACATTCCAAAAAACCTATGATATCAACAGAAAAACCAGATCATCTGTAACTATCTGTTTCTTAAATATAAGTTAAATTAATTTGATTTGTTTAAAAAAATAAAAATACATACCAGCAGCTTAAACCAAAAATCAAAACTTTAAAAAAAAGGGAACTCAATGATAGTCCTCCCCCAAAATCATGAAGACATAAAATCATTTTGCTCGTAACACAAATTTGAAAATAAATTTGAGGGTTTTAAGAGTCTCGAACCACTGGCATCCCATCCTCTGAAGCCTGTCTGTTTTGTGTGAAAACACCTAAAGCAGAACCCCAGGGAGGGTTGTATTAGGACTGGGCACTGGTATCCCCAGGACAGGAGCATAAGACAGTCCAGAAAGGAAACCCAGGGTGGGGGAAGTTTCACTTTCTTTTAAGATACTGAGAGAAGCCACAACATGTACAAATACAGTGCTTTAACTCTCTACATGTAGGAAGCCAACCTGCTCCTTTTTGATCTTCTTCTTTGGCACAGCTTCCGAGGACTTCTCTGATTCAGAACGAGTCCTAATTGATCTTCTCTGTTGCTTCTTTTCTACCAAGCCTAAGAGATGATTTAAACACATAAACACTCATTTAAGGATGGCTTGACATTTATGGAGGTGACCAGATTCTTTGCCTTTCTCATCCATTACTTTTGGAATTTTAATTATAAGCCATTAAAAAGCTTTTAAATATTTGGGAGCACAAAAAAATTACTAGTAGATCAAACTGTAAAGGCTGCTGAGCTGAGACTGGGATCCACAAAAGAACCTGGTTATACAAATAAAGGGAGGTTGAATTTTTTAAAATTATAAAGTCAAACTGAAAGAGCACAGACAGTTCAGTTTTGAAGGCATGTACACATATTTAGGTAAATATATCTGAGGAGAGCAAAGGGCTGAAGAGGTGAGTAAAAATGACTTTATTACCCTGTTTAAACAGGTATTATTGGTCCAAAATTCTTAGCGAATGAGTTTAATTAACTCCATAGGTAAAAGGGTTAATGGTACTTGGGAAGCTTACATACGTTTTGCTACTGTCATTAATACTCAAAGTGAGAAAAGCAGCAAAGGCACAAAAATGTGACCTAAACCTAATTGTCAATTTGGTCAATTTGACTATCAAGGGACTTTTGCTACACTTTAGGAAAAGTCATAAAAACCTACTTGAAACAAATTATCAACTTTGTCCATGCTAAATGGTAAAATAAGATTTTAAAAAAATAGTACATTCTTTAAAAATAAACATAAGACAACTCACATGAACTCTATTTTTGGAAAGCATAAAAACTTAAAGACCACAACTTGAAAAAACACTAAGTTAGGTTTGATTTTGGTCTGTAATCTTGAGAAGCAACGATACTTTCAGTGAGGATGGCTGTCATGTTTTCAATGTTTGGACCACCTAACATAAAATGGTCCTCTACAGCCTGGTGTGGTGGCACACACCTGTAATCCCAGCACTCAGGAGGCTGAGACAGGAGGATTACAGCAAGTTTAAGAACAGCCTGGACTACATGGCCCAAGACCAGCCTAAACTACATAGCAACATCCTCATCTCAAAACAAAACACAACAAAAACAAACAAAAATCTATAAAATCAGATGGAAGCTATTCCAATACAGCCTTCCAGATAACCTTTGTATTTTCTGACTTCATTGCTCTGGGTTATATGTAAATATAACCTTCACCTTAGTTCAAAGTCAAACCAAAGAAGGATCCCACTACAGCAGTGTGTTTTTTGATGAGGAGTGGGTAGTTTGCTAATTGTCTATTTTGGAGCTGTGATTAATCAGTTTCTAGCAGAGAGGTCACAAAGGTGTTGGTTCCTTCCTTTAAATGTCTACCAAGGCACCGGCTACCCTGCCCTCCTAGACCAAGCCAAGAGTCCCAGAGATCCATATTTTAGTCTAATCAGCATTATTCAAGTATTACCAGGAGAGACAAAAATATAAATGGAGCTGCTTAAAATAAAATAAAAACTTTATTTGTTTTGATGATGACAATATACTTGCACCATGAAGTGCAAATGAAACTGGATCTGCTGTCATAGAGGGGTGAATGAGGCAACACGGCTTCCTAAAATTACTCTGAAAGGTACCCACTAAACAGTACTATCATGCTTATCTACTAGAAGCAGGAGGTGAGTGTGTCTGGATTTGGAAAATAGCTGAGAAATCTAGTGTGAATGCAAATATAATACGTTCAAACCACAGAAATGTAGCAGTGCCACATATCTTACGTATCTCCTGAGTTTACTAAGGCTCAAGATTTCTTTTTCACTAGTGAATACCACCTGAGATGATAATACAATTGGCTTCTGAAGGAAAAATAAGTTTCCTTCCTGACCTTTCAATTACTAAAAGTCAACTTTCTCATACAAAAAAGCAAAATGGCCACTTAAAAAGACAAAGCATGTTTATCAAACACAGCTGGTAGACAAATTTAAACCAACACTGAAGCTTTAGAGCACTCATCCCTAAAATAAGGTTCCAGTCACAATATACAAGCAAAACTGTACACACCTGACAAAGTCACTAGCCAGCCTTTTTCCTGATATAAAGAATTATAACCTTCCACTTAATTAAAAATAATTTCATAGCAGAACTTAAATCTTACAATGAAAAGGTTAAATGAAAATGTTCAGTAACTCAGGGAAAGGGACAAAAAACAAGCTCCACTAAAAATAAAAGTATATTTAGGAAGAATAATTTATTTTCTCCCTAGTTACAAACTATAGATGTTTAAAGATCCTCCTAATTTAGGTATCCCACTTAAATTCAGACAAATTAACAACAGTTTAGAAGATTATGGGGGGCCCCAGCATTCAAAAAAAAAAAAAAAAAGTAAAGAGAGGTAACAGAACTGATATACCTATGAAAAGCTGAAGTTGAAACATACTTTTCATAGCCAAAGAAAACACATGTTTTTAATTATGGCTGATTAATGCAAAACTCTAGTCCATTTTACTGACTCAACATTATAATTTTATTTTATTTTTTATACAATGGTAGCTTGGTTCACAAACTTAATTCTTTCCATGATTTCAGTTCTTGTCGAATTTGGTTTACAACCAGAACTGCAGAAAGAATTAAGTTCATGAACCAAGGTACCACTGTATTTATTATTATTTTTGTTTTGTTTCATTTCAGTTTTTTTTTTGAGACAAGTCGTCCTATGTAGTCCAGGCCAGCTTTGAATTTACTGTGTAGTCCAGGCTGGCCTCAAATTTGCAGTGCTCCTCCTGCCTTAGCCTCCTGAGTGCTAGGATTATAGGAATGTGCCACCACACCTGCTACAATTTTATTGAACAGTATTTGGAAATGATACAAGTTACAAACCTGGTTCTGGATCTTGCTACTCCCTCCTTTCTTTAGTTCTGGTTTCTTTCCTAACTAACTACTGAATAAAGGCATACTTAATATACACCAACCAACGTATGTCCCATGTCCCCTTGCCACCGCTTCTGTCCTACAGCCCCATCACTTTTTTAGAAGCCCAAGTCCTTTTCTAAATTGTAATTATTTTTACTTAGCTTTTCTGATAATTAGAATTTTAAATTTACTTTGTAAAGATACTTCTTCATGCTACTCAATACAAGTTTGCCTAGCTTACTGTTGAGTCAATATTATTACTTCAGCTCTTATAACTTTGACCCTTTGACCCTGAAAATTATGTGGTCACTGTGATATTGTGATATAAGCAGTATATATTTGGTCTCCACCCTTGCTTCCTGGCACGTGGACCTTAAATCCTTTGCAATTTCATACATGATAGGGGTGTTGGGTGCATCCTGTTGTAGTATTTGGTCTTGGGCCCCAGTTCCTAACACAGATTCTAATCCCTTGGGACTTCCTCAGTGACAGAGGAAATGGGGTGACTCCTGATGAACTCCTAGGTAGGGAGTGGTCACCAGAAAGACCAGGCCAGGATAAATTCTCAGCCCCAACTCAACTTCCAAAGAGGAAGACAGTCTGGAGAATGAGTTAATAACTGATCATACCTATGTGATGAACCTCACATAAAAACCCTGAACTACGGGGTTTAGAGAACTTCTAGTTTGGGGAACATGTGGAGGAGCTAAGGGAGTGGTAAACCCAGAGAGGGCTTTCCACATATGCTGTTCTGTGCGTCTCTTCCATGTGGCTAATGATCGGTAGTCTCTGTAACACCTTTTATAATAAGCTGGTAAATGTAAGTAAAGTGCTTTCCTGGGTTTTGGAGAATCGGTCAGTGTGGTGAAAATTCATTCAACCAGGTCACAGAAGTGTGTTGAGTAATCAAAGTACAGTAGAAGAGAAAATAGTTTGTTGTTTGCTTCTACTGTATAGTCACTTAAGATTAAAAAATAAAGAAGAAAATAAAATCTCCTAAGCTAAGATTCCACGTGACCAAGCTAATCAATACCTAGCTCTTTTCTTGATGACTATGTTAAGCAGTATTACAGAAATACTACTGACATGACACTGTTTTTTTTATTTTTTTGGTTTTTTCTCCAGTACCGGGAATCAAACTCATGACCTCGCACCTGCCAGGCACGCACTATGCCGTTGAGCTAAATCCCCAGCCCCATGACAATGTTATATAAACCAAACCCACCATTTATTCGAAACTCTAAGATCCTGCCAGCCTCTAAAAAAAATTATACATTCTAAACATACAATCTTACTGAATATAGGTATCTCTCATTTAGGAAAGAATAATATAGCATAATTTTCAGTTCATTGTGTTCATTAATCAGAGAACAGGTTACATTAGCATAGTTAGGCCCTAGGCCTCTCAGCTACCAAGACCTTGCATAACTAGGAATAATGAAAAGAGCTCTGATATCTGCCAATCTGCTTTCAATACAGGATAAAGGAGGAAAGGGTAAGAATGTGCTAAAAGTGCTGGAAAAGTTATTCTCATCCAAATAGAGATCATCAAATGGTACAATTACTTTACTCTGGTATGTTTAGATTTTACAGCTATATTCTTATTATGATTTTTTTTTTTTTTGTACTGGGAATTGAACTCACGACCTTGCACTTGCCAGGCAAGCACTGTGCCGCTGTGCTATAGCCCTGACTATAGCCATATTCGTATAGAACTTCCTTTTTAAATTCTTAGAAGAAAAATAACTGTTATTATGAATAAAATTCTTTAGCCCCCTCATCCACTATCTCTACTGAAATAATTGCTTTATAATTCAATTATTTATTTAGTAATAGTAGTAGTAGTAGTATTTTTGAGATGGAGTCTTACTATGTTTCTCTGCCTGGTCTTGAACTCCCAAGCTCAAGTGATCCCTATGCCTCAGCCTTCAGAATATCTGAAGCTATAAAAGTGCACCACCATGCTATGCTCAACAATTTACTTTTTTTTTTTTTTTTTTTGGTTTTTCTCTGGTACTGGGAACTGAACTCACGACCTTGCGCTTGCCAGGCAGGCGCTGTGCCGCTGAGCTAAATCCCCAGCCCCCAACAATTTATTTTTGATAATGAAGTATCTTAGTAACACAGCAGAACAGAATGATAGGTCTCTCAAAGTGGATCCATAGATTCCTCATTCACACCCACCTGTAGGACCAGATGTTGCTTCAGGAGATGATATATTCTGTGTTGGCTTTTCATTTCTCTGGTTTGGTGAGGAAATTATAAGCCTGTCTTGTCCCCTGACACTTATTTCCGTTTTGTTACCAATTCCCTTTAAAATAAGGCAAAAAAAAAAAAAAAACACAACCATAATTACCAGGCAAAAAGCATCATGGACTTATGAAGCTGGCTTAACATGATTATAATTTGCTTAAATCTGTTGAACTTTGATTATTGCCCTTATCAGAACAATTTTATTGCCATCAGCACATACTGAAACATGTATAATGACAGCATGTGGACAAAAACTATTAGTCTAAGTCCAGGTGATAGATATTCGTATGAGAACCTGTATCATCGAATATACTGAAAAACAAAAAGTATCTTCTGTTCTGAAATTTCTTCTTTTATACATATACTAGATAACTCTAGTCACCGTCATTTGATATAGTGCCCTATTATAAAGATAGAAAAGTCAACATGTCTAAACAGACAACAATATCCTCAGATACAGAAATATGTCATTTTGGTAACCAAACTGCGACCAATAAGTAATCTGGAGCAAACAGAAAGTAGGTAAAATTCATTTAAGTCTCAGGTATTTTTAATGTAAAGGAGTAGCAATAAAGGAGCAATTTATAAGTAAGTATGTATTTTTTAAAAATTAGTTTAATCTCCAATTTCCTTTAAATAACATTATTAGGGGTGAGAGGACTGACTTTGATTTGTGTATTTAGAAGCAGATTAAAATGAGCTCCAAGAATAAGGCCAACCTGCATTTTTAAAAGATTCAAAAGACTCATTTGCTACCGAGAATGAAAATGGAGACTGAACATGAGCTTTACCAAGACCCCTAGAGGACCCTGAACATATCTAAGAAAATATATTTTAATGAGGCAACCCTATATTTAATTAATTATTTTAACATGCATGTGTCTATGTTAGGAATAAACAAACATGGAATTCATTATTTTTAAAGCAGACCCAAGGTTGTGTGGGTTGGGGAGAGTGGTGAGGAAGAATATAGATAGGATCAATGCTATAGAGAGCTCTCGTGTCTTTAGTCCCAGGGCATATAGATAAGGCGTTCTGTCTATAGTGACTGTTTCTAACCCATCCCCAGGCTACTGCAACAATTAAATATCACAAGACAAACAGTACTGGGATTCAATAAAATGCAGTTAGATATCCTGAGACCAGGAGTTAACAAAATTGCTTGTACAACCAAGCAGATCAGCAAGTAGATTTTGTACAGTAGTTTTTACAACAATAGTTAATTCAGATAACTGGAAAAATGATTTTAATAAGAAGCACACACTGAAAAAAAAAAAACTATACAAACTAGAAACAGGCAAACTGCCCAGTTTTTTTCCATGACTTTTGGGAGCTAAGCTCAACTTTGGCTGCATAGCTCAAGATTAATCTACTACAGATGGTAATATTACAAAAGAAAATGAAAAAAAAAGAAAAAAGAAAAACATGGATGTTTTGCCTGTGCCTTTTTTGCCTACAGGCTAAATGTGACTATATGCTTCAAATGTGGGAAATACAAAGAGTATTTAAATTATATCCTTGTGTTATTCTTTAAATGCCAAGATTGACTACTTTTAAAACAACCTCCCCCTCAAACCCCTCACTCCAAACAACCATAAAAAAATGAGGTACCTTTGTTGAATAAACAAATTGATCGATAAATTTCCCATCTCCTGTTGCATTTTGAAGAGCAAATACTTGTTCAATTTTTACAACTGGGGACATGTTACACTTCTGCAAATCCAGGCTCCCTTTGTGCATTGTAATGGAAGCTGGTAAGGATTTCCTTGCGGCTGCTGTTTTCCAGGCTATTTTAACAGGGGGCGGTTCTTCCTCTTCCACACTTGTGTGCCGCCTCTGACTGTGTCTCCGAACATCAGTACTTGACTGTGAGGAGGCCACCTCCCCTGCATTGGTCTGTTCTGGTTGACTATTCAACACTGATCTTGGTCTTCGGGGTTTTTTCATTTCGGTCTTGGAGGCAGCATTCTTTTTTGTTTGGGATAAAGCCTCTTCAGGCTGTTTATCAATATAGATGAAAGTATACTGTTCTATTCTTTCTTCTCGAGTCATTTTCAATGCTTTTTCTGCATGGGCAATGCCAATATCCCATTGGGCACGTTCTCTCTGAGGTCGGGGTTTCCGAATCTTAAAAAAAGGCACAGGCATTAATTTGATACACTTAAACAGGTACACTGAAACCAAAATGCATTATGCAAAATGCAAAATGTATTCGTATTTGCTTCTGTTATCTTTTTAAGGTACACATAAGTATCTTTGGGTTCTTCCCTCAAACAATTGGAATATCTTAACTCTGTAACTTTGACTTAAATTAGAATAACTCTACTAGATGTCATAAAGGTCTATTCTCTTACACATCCTTCCTCTGTTGACCACTTGCTGGATGAGTTCCCCAAAGAGGGAGTTGTCCTCACACCATAGTCACAAAATGCTAGTGATAATTAGGGAAAAGAGAAGAAAGGTTACAAAAATGACTACTTTTAGTGGCCAACTGAACACTAACATTAAGAATAATAACTCAAAACTCCCACTTCTTTCCTCCACAGAGAGAAGGTTGGGGTAGTTGAGGGGTGCCATGGAGCAAACCAGCAAAGAACCAACGAAGACGTGCTGTAGTCTACCCTAAGCAAACAGGGACAGAAAGGAGGGAGGAACAAACAAAAGCTAACAAGACCAAAGACAGCAGGCATGTGTAAGAGAAAAGACACAGCAGACCCAAATCATAGTTTCCACAGGTCTCTAAGATCCAGAGTTGATCAGAAGGCTTTGGATTGGCAAAAGAGGGAAGAGAGCTTTGAATAAAATTGTGTGAGCTGGCAAAGGCAGTGATTAGAAGTGTATGAGATGACTGAAGCCATCAGGAATTATCAGAAGGTTAAGCTAAAAGTGAAGTTAGTTAATGAAACTATGAGATGGTATAGTGTAAGTCAAATACTAATGTGTAAGTCTGTCAATTCTAAGATTCATAAAACTAATCAGTTCTCTGTGATAACATTTAACTTTTACAGTTAAAAATGGCACATTCATGAATCACAAGAGACCCACATTATAATTAGTTGAGTTTAAAACCTCAACCAGACTATCAGGAGGACATGTCAAAATTCTAAACTATCTACCACTACAGCAAACGTATTTTCTGGTTCCATCATTTGTGTGTTCTTGTGTGAGGCAGTTACATAAGCACATAAGCTTTCTTTGCTTTAGTTTCTTCAGCTGCAGGAAAAGGAGTAATAGTATCTACCTCATATGGGTTATTGTGAAGACTACGTGAGTTAATGCATACAGAAAGCTCTTAAAACTGTGTCTGTCTCAGAGAAGGTGCTCACTGATTTTTTTTTCCTTTTCTGGGTTTTAAAAAATTTTATTGGTACATTTTAGATATACAATGATAACATTCATCATAGGGAATTTGTACCTGTACACAATATGTATATATTACTTATTTTTCCTATTCCCCTCCCCTCCCTTCAACCCTTCTTCCCCTCCTCATTTACAAAAGCTTTGCTTTCATTTCTTCCTTTTATTCTTTTTTTCTTGTCCCTTCTTTCCTTCCCCTTCAGTGAATATTTTTAAACTTAAATTGCATAAGGCAGTTCTGTTAAATACGGAGAAATTGTAAGACACTGAAATAGGAAAAAATTTTAAATCCCTGGAAAAATCCAAATTTCACTAACACCCTATAGACTTATGCTCATTAACTCAATTCACAAAAGAATTCAACACTGTATTAAGTAAAGCTTTTAAGAATACTATATAATGCTCTTTATGTAACAAAAACCAGTTATACTTACAAACCTAGTGATCACCTGCAATGATTTAAAGTGAACTTAAGGGAGTTAAAATAACAAGTCATTGTAACAATGGTCCGAATTCAAGTATGAAAAATTGTGACTTATTAAATCCTTTAAAAACCGTATTAGAAGATGAGGGTACAGCCCAGTGGTAAAACACATACCTGGCATAGGTTTCTCAGGATCAAATTGTGTGTGCGCGCATGTGCATGCGCACACACATGCACGCACGCAAGATTAATAAAAATACTTAATTTTTAAAGAATTTTGCAGCTGGGGATATAGCTCAGTGGCGCAGTGCCAGCCTGGCAAGCATGAGGTCCTGAGTTCAATTTCCGGTGCCCAAAAAAACACACAAAAACAAAATAAGACAAACAAAAAAAGAATTTTGTCACCCTTTTAAAAAACTGGTTTCAGTCCTTGCTTCAGCAGCACATATACTAAAAAGAACTGGCTTCGTTTTGGCAGATTTGTATATGTACATAACATAACCACCCTCGCCCTCCAACGCACCTTTTGCCCTGCCTTCCCCTGCCCCTTAGGAGGGGTTCCAGGTGTGTATTTTGACCCTACCATTCCCCTACGACCCTACCATTCCCCTACGACCCACCCTTACAGCCCTTCTCCCCTTCTTCCCTTCCTCTCGTCTAATAATAGTCTTTCTTCTACTTTCTTGGTATATATTTTGGATTCCACATATTAGGGAGAACAATTCTCTTTCTGAATTGGACTTAACAAAAATACTAATATGCTGTATTTACCTTCTGTTTTTCAGAATGATTGCTGGCTTGTTTGGTTGCTTCAGCCAGTAATTCTTCATACTGTTTATGACCTTTATATTCCCGTACCCGCTTTTCATGAACCCATGCTCTCTCTGGCTGGTTGCTAAAAAACTGGACATGATATTCCCGGGCACCTGTAAGTAAAAATTCTCATTAATTATTTCAAAACATGAGCATCCACATATACTGTACTTAAGCAAAAGGGCCTCTTACTTAGGTTTCTTCCTGTTTTCCCATTACAATTTGTATATTTTGAATTATCCAAGGACATATTCGAATAACTACCAATTACACAACTATTAGCTCTGTAAAAATCACTCCAAATAGCTCAGTGTGGTGGCACATGCCTGTAATCCCAGCATTTTGGGACGGTGAGGCAAGAAGGTAGGCAATTTAGTGATTTAGCAAGACCCTGTATTAAAATTGTAAAAGAAAAAATATTTTTAAAGGGATGGGGATATTGCTCAGTGAGAAGGCCCTGGTTCAATCCCTAGTACTGGTGGGGTAAAAAAAAAAATTACTCCAAATGATTAAAATCAGTACAGCAAGTTTCAAGAGAAAAGCTGAAATTCTGCTAATTACTAGATTTATTACTTTGCTTATAATAGTTTATTTAGAAGCACCAGGACTTGAATCCATGACTACATCCCCAGTCCTTATTTTAAGACATGGCCCTGGTAAATCAGGTTATCCAGGTTGAGCTTGAACATGCAATCTTCCTGTCTCAGTCTCCTAGAATCCTGGGATTACAAGTATCTACTATCACATTCAACATGGTTATACAATTTATTTTTACTTCTTGTCAATCTTTTTACAAACAAATTGGGGTAGAAATAATGTTTATGTATGACCTTGTTTTTTGGACTTTTAAAAGACAAATGCTGATCAAATTGCTCTTCTAGCTATATGAATAGGACACTCAGGGATTCTGTGAGGTCTCAAAATTGTCTTCATAACATTATCAAAATATCACTGGTCTTTCTTACTATGTTGACATTTGTACTTAACAGTAACAAAAGCGATAGCAGATAAGACCACTGCTGGCAGCTGGGCGAGGTAGTGTGTGCCTGCAGTCCCTGCACTCAGGAGGCAAGGCTCCTAAGAGGATTGCTGCAAATTCAAAGCCAGCCTGGGTTACATACTGAGTTCAAGGCCGGCCTGCACTGCATGGCAGGATCTTATTTCAAAGATAGATAAATAAATAAACAAATAAATAGATAAAATTTTTAAAAAATTTAAAATGCTATTGGCAGGTACACTGAATGGAGACAAAATGAATGCACCAAAGTTCATCCCTGTATTTTTCACAGCTATCAACTGGCACTTTAAAAAAGTTTTACTTACTATCCTTGAGGAAGCAGTAAAAATTACTAATTTTCCCAAGTCTTCAGCCTCAAATACATGTCTTTTTAATACTCTGTGTGATGAAAGGGAGAATCGAGTGAAACCCTAGTCCACACAGAATATGACAGCTGTCTTGAGGAGAAGGGCTGGTGTGCCTGAATGACACAGTGAGCTGGCCACTTTTTCATGGAACACCATTTGACTAGAAAATATGTATGAAAGAGCTATGGTTATTCAAACTTCAGTATCTGGCAGATATCTCCTCAAAAATGAGCTTTTCTCTGCTTCAAGGAAAACAACATTATTCATTGCCAGTAATAAAGTCTGATCTTTTAAGCAAAATTTTGTAAAATTCTGGAAAAATGGGTTTTGACTCTGAATCAGCTAGCTTCCCAATAATCAAAGAATTTTCTAATGAAATTGTGGTGATATTAACTAATGTGATTTAGAAGATTATCTATAAGAGAATGTGTCAACATTTAAAAGAGCTACTTATACATGACTCAGTAAACTAAGAAGTTTCAAATGGCCAATGAATGTAAGATGTTACAAAATTACACATGGTAAAAGGTCCACTCAAAGTACAAGACAGAATCAATGGATTTTAATGTAGAAAAGTACAAAAAGTTCACTGATAGGATTTCAGATTCTACACTGTAATTAACCCACTTTTTTTTAGTTTTGGTGTAGTATCAAAGAAAAACACCCACAATTATCTGAAAGGGTTATTAAAATACTGTTCTTTTTGCCTATTACACATCTGTGTGAGGTTAAGATTATCTATATATACTTCAGTTAAAACAGTCAACAGACTGAACATAGACGCATATGTGAGAACAAAACGAATGCACCAAAGTACACCCTTGTCACGGTATTTTTCACAGCCCCATTTAAGGCTGTGAATGAAGAGAATGCATCTTCGTTTAATCCAGATGTTAAAGAGATTTACAAAAATGTAAAACAATTAATTTTTTGAGAAAAGTTTTTCATGAAGATATAATTGATGATAATATATAATGGATTATTTTTAAATAAATTATCAACTTTTAAATTTTTTCAGCTTTAGTTTCTAAATTTAAATAACAGGTATAACCCATAAACAGTATAAACAAAAGCTTTTCTGAGTCCTCAAATTTTAAAGGTAAAAAGGGTGCTAGTATGCTGGGTGTGGTGGCACACTCCTGTAATCCCAGCACTGGGATCATTATGAGTTCAAGGCCAACCTGAACTACATAGCAAGACCCTTTCTCAAAAAACAAACCAAAACAAAAAACCAAAACAACAAAACTAAAACTACAGGTAGCACTTGACCTAGCTATTCCCCTTCTTGGTATCTTCCCAAAAGAATTAAAAGCATCATACCACAGCAATATATGGACATCCATGTTTATAGCGGCACAGCTTGCAATAGCTAAATTCTGGAAACAACCCAAATGCCCATCAACTGATGAATGGATAAAGAAGATGTGTTTTTTTATACAATAGAGTACTGTACTACTCTGCCATAAAGAAGGATAAACTTGAGACATTTCTAGCTAAATGGATGCACCTTGAGATCACACTTTTATGTGAAATAAATTGAACACACATGTGTAAATATCACATTTTTGTCTCTGGTGTGAGAAACTGAAAGTGTACCTAAGAACCAACATAGATACTGTGAAATAGAAAGAAACTGTTCCAAAGGAAAGGGGAACTAGGAAGTGGGGAAGGGGAAAGGAAAAAAGGGACAAGAAAAGAAAAGAAAATGGAGTGGACACAAAGCTTTTGTAAATAAGGAAGGGAAGAGCAGCTGAAGGGAGGGGAGAGAAATAGAAAAAAAGATATACCATGTACAGGTATAAATTTTCTATGATGAATTATCTTTTTTTTTTTTTTGGTTTTTCTCCGGTACTGGGAACCGAACTCACGACCTTGCGCTTGCCAGGCAGGTGCCTTGCCCCTGAGCTAAATCCCCAGCCCTGAATGTTATCATTATGTGTATCCAAAATGTACAAATAAAATATAAAAATCTCAGTATGACTATTACTTTTAAAAGTACTGAAACAAAAAGGTTATTTTAAATTTTTACCAAATACGTATTTCTTAACCTAAATTCTCATATTTCCAGTACTGACATTTTTTTAAAAATTTGTTTTTCCAGCACTGAAGTAGGAGATTGCCTGAGAGAGTACCAGACAATAATTAATAAAACTAAGTTTAAATACTTCCTATAAAATACAAATGAGGCATAAATTTGTGTTTTCATTTGTATCTTGCAAAAAAACTAAAATTAGCAGGTTTTCATAAAGTAATTAATGTGAAATCCTTATTTAATCCTTTTATCTCTTTGATAACATTTATCATAGAAAACTTATACCTGTACATGGTATATCTTTTTTTCTATTTCTCTCTCCTCCCTTTAGTCGCTCTTCCCTTCCTTATTTACAAAAGCTTTGTGTCCATTTTTTTCCATTATCTTTCTTTTCTTGTCCCTTTTTTCCTTTTCCCCTTCTCCCTTCCTAGTTCCCCTTTCCTTTGAAATCTCAGAATGCTTTCCTGAGGAGAGAAAGCTGAAGAGCCACAATTCTCACATGATGCAATTTCTCTGTGAGCTCGAAGGCTCATATATGGACAAAAATTGTTTCATTTAAGAAGACCTGGCCTCCTTGGAGGGTCTTATCCTTTCTTTTCCCACTTGTAGAACCATGGATTATTAGAGCTGCTTAATGCTTCAGATAGATCAGTCCAATATCAGATAAGGAAACAGGACAAGGACTGCTAGCTATGCAGCCAAATTGCCACAGACATGCCAGGTGCGGTGGCGCATGCCTGTAATCCCAGCACTTGGGAGACTGAGGCAGGAGGATTGTTGCGAGTTCAACGCCAGCCTGGGCTACAAAGTGAGCTCAAGGCCAGCCTGAACTACATAGTGAGACCTTGTCTTAAAAAAGACAAAAAACAAACAAAATAACGAAGTGCCACGGACAAGCTGATCCCCTCACAAATTTGACTCACCAGACTTAAACAGACACTCTTCCCCCAAAATAGCAAACAAGTTTAAGATGAAAGAAGAACAGGTCCAAGTTTGTCATAATGAGGAAGTCCATATACAACAAGAATGAGTTTATTAAAAAAAATAAATATCCAGAAGTAAGTTCCAAGCTCAAATTTCCAGGCTGGGGTGTAGCTCAGTGACAGAGTGCTTGCTTAGCATGTACGAAGCCCTGAGTTCAATTCCTACAGTGTGCATGTGCATGAATGGGCATGTACACACACACATGCATGCACACATGCACACACACACACAAAGAAGAAAGTGTGAATATATCTTTTTTTAACTTTTAACATACCTAAGCTAAGATCCTATGTTATATACAGCTAGATTTAAGGTATACTTCTGTCATTTCAAATATATGGGGATGCCACAGGAAATTTATAGATTCAAAATTAGAGTGGAAGAGGAAGAAATCATCCTGTAAAATTTATTAGAATAAAAAATATTCATTTATGTAAAAAAGTTACTACCCATAGGACTCAGTGATGAAATTAAAGAAAGCTGGCCCTTAATAAAGCTCATATAAGACATTACATATTCATAAACTTTCTTTAGGAAATATTGCGACATTAGGAGGTGAAGCATGGTCAGAAGAGATGGATCTGGGGCATGGCTGGGAAGAGTTCTTCTCTTTCTCCCTTCTCCCTTGACTGTTCTCTGCTTCCTGCTGCCCTGCCAAGAGCAGGCCTCCTCTGTCATGCTACCTGTCTTAGAGCCTGGAGCCAAGTATAGGCTGAAACCTCTACAAACAGTGAACCCAAATAAATCTTTCCTCCTTGGAGTTGTGGGTGTCAGGTACTGTGTCTCAGCAATGAGAAGGTAACTTGACACTTGGAATACATGAAATACTAGGTTAAAAAAAAAAAAACTAAGATCCCAGCAACACACATACACACACACACACACACAAAGATGAAAAAAGAAATTGTAACTAAATGCAAAGTATTACAAGGGAAAATTGAGGATTACATCAGTTGTAGGGGCTCTCTATCACAGGTAAGATGACCAAATTTATTTCAGTGGTTATTAAAACAGATACAGAGATGTACATTTTTTGTGTGAGATTATATATTATGTGTGTATTATCTGTGTTTGGGGAGTGTACTGGGAGTTGAGCTCAGGGCCATTGCACTAAGCTACATTCGTAGCCTGTTTTCATGTTCTGACAGTGTCTCAGTCACTAAGTTGCCCAGGATGAGCTAAAACTTGTGGTCTCCTGCCTCAGCCACCCAGAGTGTTGACATTTACAGGTGTGTGCCACCACTCCTGGCTTATTCTCATATTCACACAAAACATTTAAGGTTTTCTTTACTGACAAATTTACTCAATAACCACTTATAACATTTCTTACCTCTTGTGTTAATTTTGGTATGAACCTCAAGCTGGGGATCACTTGAAACCATACAAGGCCACCAAGGGTAGGTTCCCACCTTGGACCAAACAAGATCGCCAACCCGAAACTTAACACCAGTGGTTACTTCTGCGGTTGGGGCAGAAGACAGTATTGGCTGAACCTATGGGAAAAGTTCACAAAACTCCATCAGAAGTGACCTAGAACAAATAAACCTTGTACTACATACACTAAAAATGCTAACAATGTAAAACTTATCTCAATTATACTTACCTTTAATACCTGTACCTATAACCAGCAAGACAGAAGAGAGAAGGAAATAAAATAACCCCTACCTTAAATACAGTACTAAAAACAGTACTGATGTTTTCTGCTGCCAAATTATTGATAAGGCATCTGGAAATTCACATGATCAACAAAAATGCAGTTCTTCAAAGGAAAATAACTCACCAAAAATATGTACTTTTTTTTTTTTTTTTGAGACAGGGTCTCACTATATAGCCCAGACTGGCCTCAAACTCATCATGGTCCTCGGTCCTCCAGCCTCAGCCTCCCGAGAGCTGGGATTACAGTTGTGCACCACCACATCCGGCTGCAAATAGTTACTTCTTTTTTTTTAATATCTACTTCTTTAACCAGTTCCAAGATTTATTTCAGTGTGATTTCTAATAAAGAAGTGTGGAACTGTACTAATACACTGTATTGTATTTTCATCATTTTGTTTTCCCTACCTCTCAATCTCACCTCTGGTCAGACAACAGCCAACAAAGCAACTCACCGGGACGGCGTCTTTGAGTGCTGGCTCTTCTCTTGGTCTTTCTGGTGCAGAGTCCACCCTCTCATTTGGTCTCTAGGTGAAAAGGTGGATGGGAATAGAATAAAGTGGTAGCAAATCAAGGAACAATGACATTAAAAAATTAAATAAAACTACACTGCAAAGAGAATAAAGGATACTTATTAAATGAACAATGTAAGGAGTAAGATTATACCTCCCATTACTTACTTGATTACTTTCAAACTTAAGTTTCTAATTAAAGTGTATTTTTAACCTCCCAGGTTGAAAAAGGATGGGAGGGCACTCAAATGATTCCTAATATGTAATCTAGAACCTTCCTGGAAAGCAACTTGGTAATAAGTACGAAAAGCCTCGAAGTGTTCAGATTCTGACCCAGAGAATTTACTTCTAAACATGTATATGGAAAACATTTTGAGAAGTAATCTATCTATAAAATGTGGAAGTACTTTCAGTACTCAAAATATGTATACTCTGCAATTTAGCAACTAAATTTCAGAAAATTACCCTACAGAAACACACAAAATAAGAAAACTCTATCCAGAGAGATAATAACTACAGTATTATTTCATGTTGATAATCTATACCTGTATCTATATACATCTAACTTTTTACCTTAAAATAATCTATATATGTATTTAAAATATGTGGTACAAATATAAACAAACTCTTTTGAGAGTGACATTAGGGAAATGGTGAAGAAAGATCATTTACACTTTTGTATTACCAATCTTCTGTAAAAGAGAAATTATTTCTCCAATTTGAAAGAATTTTAAAGTTTCCTACTTGTCAGAGAGCAAAACTGAGATGGCTTTAAAATAGGGTATATTGCTGGGTATAGTGGTATATGCCTATAATCCAGGGGAAGCTGAGATTGGGAGGATTACCACAAATCTGAAACCAGCCTGTGCTACATTATGAGTTCAAGACCAGCCTAAACTACACAGTGAGACCCTGTTTCAAAAACAAGAAAGAAACAAACAAACAAAGCAAGGTGTGCTGGCACATACATATAATCCTAGTACTTGGGAGGATGAGGCAGGAAGATTGCTGTGAGTTTGAGGCTAAGCTAGGCTACATAGTGAGTTCATGACCAGCCTGAACTACAAAGCAAGACCATGATTCAAAAAACCAAAAATGAAGCCAGGAGTGGTGGCACACGCCTGTGATCCCAGCGCTCGGGAGGCTGAGGCAGGATAATTGCTAGTTCTACCTGGACAGTTTGAGTCCAGCCTGGCCAGTCTAGGCTACATTCAAGGCCAACCTGAATTATATAGCTAGACCCTGTCTCAAAATACCCAAAACAGAAAACAAAACCAAAAACCAAAAAAGAGGGCATACAAGCCTCCATTCACAAACTTCATTTTTTTCTATGATTCAGGTCAAAAACCGAATTGACTGAGAACCAAATCAAATTTTCCCATAAAGGTAAACACTGAACCTAACCACTGAATTTAATTCGGTTCTTATTCAACTTGGTTTGCAACCAGAATTGCAGGAAGAATTAGGTTCCTAAAACAAAGTAGCACTGTATAGATTAAATAAGGTCTTAAAGCAGATATGGTGGTGCACATCTGTAATCCTAACACTTGGGCGGGCTGAGGCAGGAGGATCGCTGCAAATTCAAGGTAAGCTTAGGCTACATAGTGAGTTCAGGTCAATCTGAACTACACAGTGAGACTTTGTCAAAAAAAAAAAAAAGAAAAAGAAAAAGAAAAGAAAATTAAATCTTAATCCCACTGAAAGAATATATTCTAAAATCTACTTAAAATTCTTATTTGATAACTTTACAAGATTTAGATACTGTTGTAAAAATAAAGTTTTATTAAGGAAAAGGAAAGTATTGAAAGGTTTGTAACTGTGAGGAAAATGGGATTTTATGTAAGGTAGACTAACATCCCAAATGCTAAGTATCAGAATTCACTCCATAGCCCCTCTTCCTGTCCAGGTACAGTTCTAGGAACTGGGTCTCTAACAGTGAAACAAACAGATGTAGATATGGTCCCTGACCTAGAACCTTACAGATGTATACACCAAACAGGAACATAAACACCCAGAATAGTTTATATTTAATTTCAGATATGAAGAGCAGGAAAAGCATGTCCAACAAAGTAGGTGATAATCAAAGAGGAGCCAGCTTAGTAAAAGAGAACGGATACTGCAGGAAGAGAGAGTGGGATGCCTGAAGTACCTGAGGTTTAAAAGGTAGAAACTTTAAGAAGTCACAACTACCGATCTAACTGCCCAAGGAAGAGAGAGGTTATGAGATGAAGGCTGAGAACATGAGACTGTGAAGTATACCACAGTAAAGTGTTTAGAGTTTATCTTAAATGCAGTCAAAAGCCACAGAAGAAGTACAGGTAGACAAACAACAAGCATCA
Organism: Chinchilla lanigera; assembly: GCF_000276665.1. NCBI lineage: Eukaryota > Metazoa > Chordata > Mammalia > Rodentia > Chinchillidae > Chinchilla > Chinchilla lanigera. The sequence goes on from NW_004955463.1 coordinate 13,940,551, forward strand.
ATTTCATGTTTAAAAAGATCCTGCTAGGGGCTGGGGATTTAGCTCAGTGGCAACAGCGCCTGCCTGGCAAGCACAAGGTCGTGAGTTCGGTTCCCGGTACGGGAGAAAAAAAAAAAAAAAAAAAAAAAAAAGATCCTGCTGGCTGTGAGGCAGGGAGTAAAGAAGGAAAACAGAAGGTGTCAGCAGGAGGTCACTGCTGTAATCCAGGTAAAACAAATAGTAGCTTATTGACAGATACAAAAGTAGCTCTCTTGGATGCGTCTGTAGTGGTATCTTGAGTGCTTAGTATGATACCTTCATTAAGCAAAGAGAAAAAAACCTGCATTCCAATTTAGAAACTGGTTTTCCTGATCACTAGACTAATAATCAGGTGATTTAGAACTCTTGCCCATGTTTGTGCCAGCCATTCAGAAGCTGTCCTTCAATTCCAGACCCAGCTTAAGTGCTCTCCTTAGCCTCTCACCTCCAGTCATGCTGTGGCAGGGCAGTGGGGTAACTTGGAGAGAAACATCGCAGGCATGAGTGAGGTGTACGCTCTAGATGCATGGTGTCTAAGGAAAGGGACTGCTAGATCTTTTTTGAAGGCAGATAAGGAGTAATTTTTGCTATGTAACACAAGCCTACTACTGTTTTGGTTTTTCTTCTTTCTTTTTTTTTTTTTTTTTCCTTTTTTGGGGAGTAGGGGGAGGTACTGGAAATTGAACCCAGTCTTTGCACTGACTACAACCTCAGCCTTTTTGTTTGTTTTTGAGATAGAGTCTTGCTGTGTAGTACCAGCTGGCCTTGAACTCACTTATATAGCCCAGGCTGGCCTCGAACTCATGGAGATCTTCTTGCCTCAGCCTTCTAAGTGCTGAGATTACAGGTGCACGCCACCATATTCAGCTCCCCAGCCTTTTTATTTTATTCTATTTTAGTTTTTTAGACTGGGTCTCACTATGTTGACCAGGCTGACCTCCAGCTTGTGATCCTTCTGCCTCAGCCTCTCAAGAGGCTGGAACTACAGATGTGCCCAGCAGTAAGACTGCTTAAATAGAAAGAAAAATTATGTTAACAGGGCAACTAAATTATATTATTCTAAATATTCCTTTAAAATATTTTGCCCTAATGCTCTTATTAAAATATAAGAATTTCATTAAGATTAACAACATGCAGTATATCTGGCAGAATTTCAAACTCTTAATAATACAGGTATTACCTAAATGAATTTCAAAAACATTAAGCAAAATCATCTTTCCTAAAAGGTTAAAAAACTGTCAATGTTCAGATTGGGAAAAAAAATGTAAAGGCACTTGAAAGGCATAAAAACATTGCAATTTTCTTTTACTTTCTGAATAAGAAAGTTTGTAATGTTAAAAAGCAAAGAATTGTGTACAGAAAGAATGACTTACATATGAACGTATTCTAAAAACTGAGGCCCAGTGCTGAGAACTACACTCTGACTCTGTTACTGAGGCTGATCTGGCTACTGGCTCTTAGAAAGAGGCAGCAAGCTAAGAGTTAATGGGTGGCCTGGTAGAGAAGCCCACTTAAGTGCTAGGGGGAAGTGATGAATGTTTGACTAAGGCCTCTACTCACATGCCTGCGGCATTATGCCAGCCAAGGAAGAAGACTGCAGAAACCTTTTCACATGTTTCTCATTTGGTGGGAGGAAAAAAAACTAAAACCGATTTTTAAAATATACAATTTTAGTGGTGATCTCAGGTCTCCTGCTGCCTGGATGTTTGAACACATTTTCATTGTTGAGAAAATACGCTTGTTCTAAATAAATAACAGCCATTCTTCAGAAGGCCAAAGAGCTCAGAACAAGTACTGAGAAAAAAAGCTGTGGATAAAATCATGAAGTGTATTATTTTAGATGAGAGTTTGTTTGCTCAAAAAAGATTACAAGAAAGGAGAAGAGGTAGGCCCCGGAAGGAGGGCTTCCGGCGCACAGGGAGCCACGGCAGGGAGCACCGGTCTTCCGGCTGGCTAGCTTCCTGCCCTGTGGGCTCCTGGAGGGAGGGCCCCCGGCGCACAGGGAGCCTCGGGTGGGGAGCGCCGGTCTTCGGACCAGTGGCTCACTCCCTGCCTCTTAGGCCCCAGAAGGAGGGCTTCCGGCGCACAGGGAGCCTCGGGCAGGGAGCGCCGGTCTTCCAGCTGGCTAGCTTCCTGCCCTGTGGGCTCCCGGAGGGAGGGCCCCCAGCGCACGGGGAGCCTTGGGCGGGGAGCGCCGGTCTGGTCTTCGGACCTGCGGCTCACTCCCTGCCTCGTAGGCCCCGGAAGGAGGGCTTCCAGTGCACAGGGAACCACGGGAGGAGAGCGCCGGTCTTCCAGCAGGCTAGCTTCCTGCCTCATAGGCTCCCGGAGGGAGATCTATCATGACACAGAGAAACAGTGACACAATCGGCCCACCATGCAATGACTGCAGATGCCCACCCACTGACGTGTGTGAATCATTCAAACTTTGAACAACATGCCATACAACAGGACACTCTTTGAATACATGCCATACAACAGGACA
>NW_004955463.1:13944258-13956757 GCF_000276665.1 Chinchilla lanigera
ACACACACACACACACACACACACACACCTGTACTGAGGGAGCAGAACAGATGTTGTTCAAGTTAAGGCCATATAATTTAAAAACATTCAAAGTTACAATACAGACTTATTTGTGCATAGCTCTAGTTATTGCTTGGCTTAGCAAAAGCACAACACAGAATAAGCAAGAGCCTTTGCAGTTCTAGGCTTAAAGTTTCATTATGGCATCTACTTAAGCTTACAACTGTCCTCATGTACAGTAAAATTGTAATTCATCAAAATTCAACTGACTGGGGGCTGGGGATTTAGCTCAGCAGCACAACGCCTGCCTGGCAAGCACAAGGTCGTGAGTTCAATTCCCAGTACCGGAAAAACAAACAAACAAACAAAAAAGAAATGCTACTGCAAATGTTTCTGGAGTCCACATAGCTCATTTCTCTTTCCACTTACTCATTTACTTGACAAGACAATAAAGGACACAGAGGGCTACATTTGGGGAGGCAGTTGATATATGACGTAACAACCCAAGAGGAATGCATTTCAGCAATCATTTCATTCCAAAGCCTTCCTCTTACCCATGCAGAACTAAGATATCAGAACAGCTGAGGTGTCCTTGCTTACCCTTTACCTCATCACTTTTACTGTCTTCATAGCTTTGAAGCTACCTATCGCTGATACTCTCCCCATTGGAATATGAGTACCCCGAGAGAAGCAACTTTGCTTTTCACTCACTGTCACATCTTTGAAGAACAGTGCCTAGCTCAGAGTAGGCATCCAATCATTATGCATTAAGTGGGTAAGAAAATGATAGAACAAAGAGAAAACATGTTGAAACACTACACTTGAACCTGTGAAAGCCTACAACCACTGCGATCTTTATCCAGAAAAAGATCGCATTTGAGTTGTATGAAGTAATAGAGCCCAGCTACTAAGGGAAAGATAAGTTAGTAAGAAGTAAACATTTGAACAGAAAACAGTAAGTTAATTTATTCAACATTTAGCTAGTAAAAGCAGGTAATTGTCATCTAAATAAACATATATCATTTTCTTCCTAAATCAATGTCTAAGAAACATCTGAAATTTGTATCATGAACTCTGCATTCAAGTTAGAATTGATAGGTCAAACAATAACTATTATTACATTACTGCTATGCAACTTGATATTGAAACTCAGATATAGTATTTAAAAAATCAGCACCATACATTTTAGATTATCTATGAAGGATGGGCCAGAGATATAGCTCAGCAGTGCAGTGCCTGCCTGGCAAGAGTGAGGTCCTGAGTTTGATTCCCAGTACCCACCCCCCCAAAAAAAAAATTATCTAGGAAGGATGACTTTTATATAAATCACCTTAAGTTTTAATCAATACATATGAATACTAACTCTGATTTTAATAAAAAGGACTCCGTTACATCAGTTTATTATGTAGCAAACACATTAGCAATTAGTGTTAAATCTAAGCTCTATGAGCAAAAGTTGGTCTAAAATAAATGAAAACTATTTCTGTGCCTTTCCTCTTCATCTTCAAAACCCAGCTTATTAGCAAGTAAAAATAACTGAGGGTCTTAAAACAAAGAAACATAAACAAGATTCTTGGTGTTACAAGATTTTAAAATAGTTCTTCACTTTAATGATGTCCATTCATTTATTCAACATTTACTCAGTCCCTTAATAATATTCTAAGCACCTTGTTAGCAATTAGATGTCACCAGAAATATTCGTATTTGAAGTAATAGGGCCAGGGATATAGCTCAGAAACACACGTGCCTGCCTGGCAAGTACAAGGTCCTGAGTTCGATTCCCAGTACCACCCCCCCAAAAAGACATATTTGAAGTAACAAAAGCTAACAAAAATCTCCTTGAGTTCTAGCAAATCAGAAAGATTGCAAAATTTTTCAAAAAGGTGTTTCAACTTACATTTTGCTCCTCTGGTTCTAATTTGGGGATCTTGTGTGACTTGCGCTCTTCAGATCTAGATGAATCATGCTTGTTGCTTTTTTTCCTTTTTTCTTTTCTGCTTTCATGCTTTGACTTTGTGTGTTCAGTTGCCTGTACTTCATTTAAAAGGTCTCCACAAAGTGAAGACTCAAACAATTCCCTGCCATTCTGGATAGTTTTGGTTATTTTTAGTTTAATTTCAGGTGAGCCAGTCTTCTTTGGAATCACAGTTTGTGGTACCGAAGGAGGAGGTGGTGGCTGTGGAGGGGAAGGTTTTTCTAGAATTTCATGTGGTCTTGTATTTGGAATTTCTGAATGGTAATAGTCAGTGGGGCTAAAGTTTCTAACTGCACCAAAGCCATTGGCTGACCCATTGGGATACTGATTATATGACTGGTATTTGGTTTGAGTTTCATACATGCTGATTGATGGTGGGTAGCCATTTGTAAGTGGAGGAAGGTCATCTGTTGTAGGTGGGTACTGAAAGCCTTGCTGCAAGGTAGCTTCATACGGTGTCTGGCCACCATCTTCAACAATGTCACTGTTGTTATCAAAGGCATCCTCCTGACGGATGTTGGCGGAGTCAATGAGTTGAGGTGGTTGCTGAATTGTGTTTCCCATGATCCCTTGCATGAAAGAGAAAGAGAAATCCATTGTTCTGCTCCAGCATCCTTAACTGTCCCTTTCTCTCATCGGGCCTAAAATTAGAAAAGAAGGAATTAAAAAGTACTAATATCCTTATATACCAGAACCTAATAAATTAAAAAAGAATTAAAACTAGAATGTTTGAACTTAATTTTCATATCCAGATACACATAGACATTATGTATTTCTTAAAGGTCAACGTAAGACACAAGGCAAATACATTTTATCTAAAATCCTTATCTGTTTTAAATTCCCAATTATTTTTACAATTCTATAACAAAATTTTATCCTCTTTGCAAACATGCAAAACAATCTTGAAATTCCTCTGTTTCCCAGTTTACAGATTATTAAGATTAAAATTGGTATTTGTAAAGTAAGCAGAATCTTGACACAGTTTCCGTATGCAATTTCTTTAAAATCATTTACATTTTGTCCAGTGGTTCTCTGTATTATAAAAATAAAGTCTTACTCCAAATATTTTAAACACAAAAGTAAAAAGGCCTACCCCTTACATCATTCTTCTACATCACAGACAACAACTGTGAATGCTTTGGCGGGTACTCATCCACATTTTTCTCTATATGTTTACTTACAAATTTGAAAAATAGTTTGGTCCAGGCATATAGCTCAGCGGTACAGGACCTGCCTGGCAAGCACAAGGTCCTGAGTTTGATCTCTGGCACCAAAAAAACTAAAAACCAAAAGCCAGGGCTTATCCTAATTTGTTTTGCTTAATGATATATCCTGGAGGCATACCAGCACATATACTTTTTATACATACTTCATCCTTGAAATGGTTGAAGAGTAAATAAATGTATCACTATAATGCACTCAATCATTTGTATAGTGATAGTCAACTAGTTGCTTACAATTTTTAAAAAATTTATTTATTTTTATTTTTTTGTCTTTTTGAGACAGGGTCTTGCTATGCAGTTCAGGCTGGCCTTGAGCTCACTTTGTAGCCCAGGCTGGCCTCAAACTCGCAATGATTCTCCTGCCCCAGCCTCCCGAGTGCTGGGATTACAGGTGTGCGCCACCACACCCGGCGACAATTTTTTAGTATTATGAACAAGTCTACAGAAAACACAGCTGGGTGTGATGGTACAGGCCTGTAATCCCAGCACTTGGAAGGCGGAGGCAGGAGGAACACCACGAGTTTGAGGCCACTCTGGGCTACACAGTGAGTGAGTCAAGGCCAGCCTGAACTAAATAGTGAGACACTGTCTCAAAAACAAAACAGAACACTCTTGGTCTCATTTCTCTGCTCTTGAGTGCATCCTACCTCCAGTAAATCCTTCTCATGTCTTAAAAAAAATTCTCAGAACTCTATTTATATTTTGTGCATTCATGTACTCCTATAGAACAGATTTGAAATTTTGACAGATACTGTAAAGCTGTTCTATTAGCTGGGGTTTTGCACTGAGCTATACGCCCTGTCTTTTTATTTTTATATTAAGGCAGGATCTTCCTAAAGCACTAAGTTGCCTAGGCTGGGCTCAAATTTGTGATCCTCCTGCCTCAGCTTCCCAAACAACTGGGAGTAAAGGCATACACCATCACACCTAGCTTATTAGCTGTATTATCAATTTACACTCATAAAATACTGAGGGATGACGCCTTATTAATTCTCTATACTCTTGCCAGTATCCAGATGCACATGCACATGCATGCTTTAGTGGGGACTGAACACCAGTGGCATTTGGCCACACCCTCAGCTCTTTTAGTTTTATTTTAGAGACAGGACACCTTGCAAGTGGCTGGGACTACAGACATGCATCACCAAGCCTGGCCTCTAGTTATTTTAACAAGGGGCACACAGAGTACAACAATGTGGGGTACTTTACAAAATATAAATGTCACAGTCTATCTCTTGAAGAATTCTAATTTAATAAATCTGGAGGGGGGTTCAGAGCTTGAGTATTTTAAAACCACATTCTAGCTGATTCGAACCCACACATTTAATCACTGCATTATATTTTTACAATCACTGCACTCCTCTAGAAGGTATGGCTACATTATGTAACAATGTTATAAAGTAGAGAAGCATTTGATACAAGACCACATTTGATACAAGACCACTTCTGTCACAAAGTTTTAAGTCCACATCTCAAGAAAGGAGAGTAATGGGCAGCCCATATATTATTTTGATATTTTCATCTAGAAAGCTCAAAGCAGGGAGGACACACCATTTTTACTACTATCAGCTCTGATGTAACGATCAAAATTGCTTGGAATACTGTGAAGGATTCTGAGGTGACATACCAGTTCAATTCTATTAATAAAATCTACCACCTCAGATCTACCATAATGGTAGAGAAAGCAATCTAAATCATCAAAAGAAAAGAGCAAAGAAAACCTAACAGTACACTTTTCAAGGTGCAGCCACCCAATTTATACATTTGCTGCTTCTTCTGCTATAATAGAAATAATTTCAGATGTTCTAGAATTGCAAACAAATGAATAAGGCAGCATACAAAAAACAAATGAAACTGCAGGAACTACTAGAGGGAGGAGTGAGATGAGAGGAGTAAAGAAAGAGGACTCTCACTTTCTTAGCATTTATTTTGGGCCAGGCACTTTATTCACTGTCTTAACACATTCCTGCCAGCTTGAACCACCAGTGGTACATGTGTGACAGTCCCATCAGGTGGCTTGTACCACTGGTGGTACAAATAGAGCTGTTTTTATCGATCGTTTTACTAATAAAATTAATAAAAAGTCTATAAATGGACCAAATCTAGTTACCTGCTTGAATCTGAATAATTACTTTCCAAATATATTCATGCTATTCATAACAATTAAAACTAGAATAATCAACAAATTGATTTCATTAAATTAAAAGAAAGTGATTTGTATTAATGAATAGATTTTCACTAATTAAATCTCTAAATTTTAACAAGGAAATCTTACAAGTACCCATTGCTGGTGTATATACTGTAATATGCATTTATAACTACTGTCCCACAAATTAGGTGTCTTACAGTTTTTTGTATTATTTTAAAGTTTTCCTTAAGGAACTGTAATGATAACATCTGGCCTGCTAAATCAATACTTTGTCTTTGCAACTGTAATCAAAGACTCCCTGAGAAGCGGTACAAGCCACTGATGGGACAGTTTGGCAGGAATGATCAAATTCAAATCAGACCAGCCCAGCAGTGAGACACAACACTTGGCAGAGAGGTACAGCATTGTGATTCTCGGTTCACAGGTGAAAAAAATGGGAGCATCTGGTGAGTTAGCTGGCCTATATAAACAGTAAAGCAAAATGACAGAACTAGACTCTGAATTGAAGCCTGTCTGACTCTAAAGCCCATGATTTTTTTTTTTTTTTACCACTATACCATTTTCATTTCCCAAGCTACAAGTTTCTCAAGGATTTCTTTCTTTTGTTCATATGCTTTTATTCCGTGGCAAATGCCAAAATTAACACTTATCCTAGTAGCCACCATTATCATTTAAATAGTATTTTGCAGATGCTATACACCATTCTAAGCACTCTGCATAGTTCTAGAAGTAATTTTCCCAACAAGTTCCAGGTAAATATTACCTCCCATTACAGATGGAGAAACAGAGACACAAAGAAATTTAAGTAAGTAAACAAGGCTAGTAAGTGACAGAATTGGGCTTTAACCCAGCAGTCTAATTCTAGCAGTCTGATTCATATCCTACTGCTGGTAATGACAATCAATGTTAGAAATAATTTCTTTATAATATATTTTTATGAAGAATTGGGACCAGGCACATATCCTACTGCTGGTAATGACAATCAATGTTAGAAATAATTTCTTTATAATATATTTTTATGAAGAATTGGGACCAGGCACATATCCTACTGCTGGTAATGACAATCAATGTTAGAAATAATTTCTTTATATTTTTATGAAGAATTGGGACCAGGCACGGTGACACACACCTGTAATCCCAGCACTCAGGAGGCTGAGGCAGCAGGATGGCTGCAAGTTTGAGGCCAGCCTGGTCTACATAGAAACCCTGTCTCAAAAACAAAAAGAAGAAAAATTTTGCTATGCAGCAACAGTACAGGTGGAATTTAAAATTCTCATTCAGGTGTGTGTGGTGATACATGCCTGTAATATCAGCACTCAGGAGGCTAAGGCAGGAGGACTGCCACCAGCCTAAACTACATAGCGAGGCCCTGTCTTAAAAAAAAATTTTCATTCATATCTCAAGCTGAAAGTCATGCTAATCCTGACATGTAACAAGATGCAATTTGTATTTTTGGTTCTCAGAACTGTCATATACAAAATCACTTTTCAAATTAGTCTCCAAATTACAGTCTAGCATGTTTTTTTCCAGACCTATGTCTTCAGGGACTCAAGTTTCTGATGCTTTTGATTAGATCTAAACCTAAGTCTTTAAAAAGCGTGATATTTACTTTTTCTCTTCTCCAGTACTAACTCTGAACATTTCGCTTTAGTTTGCTAAGAAAAGAAATAACATTATCATCTTGCAATAACATGGGAGTTTCCAATACACAGTGTTTTCCTTGCACTGTGTGTGTGTGTGTGTGTGTGTGTGTGTGTGTGTGTGTACACACACACGCACACACTAGTGGCAGAACCCAGGGCCTTATGCATGCTACAACCCCAGCTCAAGCTATTAATTCAAAGAGCATAGGCTAAGGCAGGAGGTTCATTGTGAGTTCGAGACCAGCCTGAGCTACAAAGTGAGCTCAAGGCCAGCCTGAACTGCATAGTAAGACCCTATGACAAAAAAAACGAAAAACAAACAAAAACGAAACAAAGAGCATGATAATGGCAATCTGTCCACCAGAAATATCCTTATTCTTAGGAAAGTCATGCACCAGACAGGGTAGCACACCCCTGTAATCCTAGCACTCAGGAGGCTGAGGGCTGGGCTACATAGTGAGTTCAAGGCCAACATGGCAAAACTCTGTCTCATAAATATATGAATATAAACAAATAAACAAACGAATGGATGAATGCAAGCCATGGTGAAATATTTCAAGGTGAAGTATCATGATAGAGCATCTACAACTTTCAAATGGTTCAGGGGTTAAAAGAAAAGTACATATATCTAGAGTAAAGCAAACAAGGCAAAATATTAATTGGCTAATCTAGATGTTGACCATAGTTTTTTTTTTTTTTTAAGTTTTCTAAAGGTTTAAACATTTTTTTTCTTTGTGTGTGTATATGTGGTACTATATTGAGAACTGAGGCTAAAGCCTTCACACTGACGTACACCCCTTCTAAAAAAAATTTTTTTTTTTTAAATTTTGAGACAAGGTCTCAGTTACTGAATTGTCTAGGCTGGGCTGAAACTTGTGATACTCCTGCCTCAACTTCCCATCCCCGCCATGATTACAAGCATGTGCCACCACACCTGACTTAAAGGAAAATATTTAAAGGTAGAGGGGGAAAAAAGTCACCAATTGTGGTACATACCTAAAATCACAGAATTTGGGAGGCTAAGGCAAGAGAAATACAAGTTTGAACCTAGTCTGAGTGTGGTGGTGTATGCCTGTAATTCCAGTACTCAGGAGATTGAGGTGGGAGGATCTCTGTAAGTTTGAGGCCAACCTGCGCTACATGGTCAAGGCCAGCCCAAACTACATAGCAAGACCCTGTCTCAAAAAAAAAAAACGCTAAGGATATAGCCGAGTACAAAGATCTTAGGTTCAAAAACAAAATAGCTGGCTCTGTAAGTAAAGAAAGGAGAGTATGGTTACAGATTTCACTAGCAATCTTCAGACCATCTGGTAAACTTGTCCAGACTGACAAGTGGAATCAATTACCAAACATAGGTTTGATATACATGGCACAGGTCCGATTACAGAGCATTTGTATACAGAGCTCAGAAACCTAGCCAGCAGCATTCCTTGTTACCGAGGATGCAACCCTATGGCTCAGGTGGTACAGAGTGGCTTCTGTGTTGTATGAGTGCAACCAGGTAGGTGGTATTCCTCCATTTCGAGTTTCTTATCTATGGCTGAAATAAAGGACGACTTGTTTCTTTAGATCCATCTGAAACTTACTTTGCCTGGAAGACCACAGCAATGGGAAAACTTCCCTTGAGACAAGACACAATGAAGATTTGGAACTTGAAGTTGCCATCTTATAACTATCTTACCCCTAAAGGAAAGCTGTGAAGGGCAGGATAACAAAAGTTGGAATCTGCAATGGAAATGGATTCAGGAAGCTTTACTGCAACTGAAGTTAAGGATTACTTGGCTACCACTGCATAATAATGAAATGACTAAACAATCTGAAATTGGAAATTATCTATTTACTTAAATGTACTTAAAGTTTGTTTTGTTTCACGGACTTTTGCATACTTATTTCCACATGGTATAATAGACTGATGTTTTAAAATGACACTTATAAACTCTAATAAATTACTGAGTAAATAAAATTCCTAAGTTGGTAAGAGACTCCATTAAATTCTGATACTAAATAAGCCAATGGTCCACACAGTTATATTTTCCAGAAAGACTAAGCATGAATAGGTGCTTTTCTGTATTATACCTCCAGGACAATAGGATCAATAATCCAATCAAGGTGGAAGGTTTGTTTTTCAACAATTCCTTTTTAAAAGATATCTTAGGACATGCACTTCTTTATATAGTGATTTTACATGTATCAGGCAATCAACCCTCAAACAGCAGACACACTGACACAATGGTTAAGACATTATTAATTAGGAGGCTCTCAACTAAGTACTGTTCAAAGTACAGGCTAAAATTCAAATGGAATGTTAGTCAGCCATTTAGACAATTTATTCAGTATCCCCAAATCTTACTTTTCCTTATCCAGAAACTGGATACTTATAACTGTATCATATCAACCCTTGTTACAGAGGGTTGTTCAAGGAACAAAGAGTTAATCCATGAACACCACTGTGGCAAATACCTGGTGTATGGCGAGAACTCAAGGCCTATTGGCTATTATTACTGTTTGTTACAATGGTCAGCACACAGAACTGGTAAAATACTAACCAAGCAACCATGCAACCAACTATAATCTGACCTATGTGCACTTACAGTCTTTTAGTAAGTCAAGTTAAGATTTTAGGAGTTAAGGCTGTAAAATAATCTGTCTAAAACAGAAGGCTGACTATGAATTAAACTGTTACTACTACAGTTAGAAGAGAATTTGAAGAAGAAAAACAATGCCAGGAAAGGAGCATGAAGCCATGAAGACAAGAAAGAAGGCTGGGGAAGTTAGGGGGTTTTCATCCACTGCAATAAAAGGCCACCCAAAAGTCTCACATCCGTGTCCTTAATAAATCCCTCATGAGGAAAGCATGTTTAATTTTTATTACTAAATATAATATTAATAATGAGTGGTGAACATTTGACAGTTTACTACATATCAATTCTGTACTGAATGTTTTAACACTGCTATATTATTTTACTTCTCAGAACAAGCTGTTATGAAAATACTATTACTATTCCCATTGAGAAAATGAAAAGTCAAGGTCACAATCCCACAGCCAGTAAATGGAAGATTAAACTCTCTTCCATAGCATCCGCTCTTGAAGTTTGCTTATTTCCTGCAATCACCAACTGCAAATAACAAAAACAAAAAAAAAACCTCCCATCTCCCTATTCCTTCCCTAGAGTTAACAATTTGCAGGGAGACTAAATAATTGTATTGGTCTTCTATGCATTCTAATCTTAAGTTTCAAGGAAAGGAAATCAGTACATAAACAGCTCCTCTAAATAAATTCTTACTCTAGCAGGTACTGTGGTACACATGGGGGAGGGGGGCGCGGGAGGGCACGGAGGCAGGAGTGCCACTATCTCGAGACCAGCCCAGGCAACTCAGACCTTGTACCAAAATAAAAACATAAAAAGGGTTGGGGGATGGTCCAGTGGTACAGTGCCCTGGGCTAAAGTGCAGTGCTGGTGGGATGAGGGGATATTCTTCTGAGCAAGGTTTCAAAGTTAATAAGAAGAAAATAAAATCAATCAATAAATACTTTTTCCTTAATTTTATTGTAGCTGTCCATAGTTTTAAAGATAAAAAAGTCAGAAATTATTAACTAAAAGCTTTAGAGCTCTTATTTACCAACTTATTTGTGGGAGAAACGATAACAAAAGTTTACAGAATCCTTTAGTCAAATCACAGATGTAGGCATGCAAAGTGGTTCGTGCCTGAAACCTTACCACTTGGGAGGCTGAGGCAGGAGGACTGCTATGAGTTTAAGGCAGCCTGAGCTACACAGCGAGACCCTATCTCAAAAAACAAAAACAAAAACAAAAAATCATAGATGTAGAGAAAATATGGAAAAGGAATCATGCCATGTGCTTCAAGAGGATAAACTTGAGCTGGACGAGGTGCTGCACACCTGTAATCCCAGCACTCAAGAGTTTGAAGCAGGAGGATCACTTCAAATTCGAAGCCAGCTTGGGCTACAAAGTCAGTTCAAAGCCAGCCTGAACTACATAGCAAAAGCCTGTCTCAAAAAACCAAAAAAAAAAAATAAGTCTGAGGTTGTGTGTGTGTGTGTGTGTGTACATATGTATACCAAAGTAATTAAGTATTAATCATGTAAATGCATAGCTTAAATCACTAACAAATTCATAAAATGAGCAATTCTCAGTACAGTGTACATTTGCTGGTTACTACTTTATAGAATTACAAACTGGGTCATTTATATACTCATTTTCTCTATGATTGAAATGCCAGTCTTTTCTCAACAAAAGAAAACTTTACAGTTTATTGTACTTTGAAGCTGTTCAGGCTGGGCATGGTGGCGCATGCCTGTAATCCCAGCACTCAGCAGGCTGAGGCAGGAAGACTGTTCCAAGTTCGAGACCAGCCTGAACTGCATAGCAAGACCATCTCAAAAAGATAAAAAAAAAAAAAGAAAGAAAGGAATTAATTCTTCATATTGCTATCATTACTTAGGTCTTTGGGGATCACAGTGGTTCTAATACGCTACATAAATGGCCTACTTCTGTCTTCAGGCCCACCACCCCTTAAACATATTCCCAGGTTAATTTGTAAATCTAACCACATCACTCTTCAGATTAAACTTCTTCAGTGGTTTTTCCACTATCTTGAAAAAGCCCCAACACCCTAACCTACCTGTCCATCCTAAAGCCACTCCACTAATAATGCTTAGTTACTAAGGGTTACTGTGCACATGGGATTTCATACCTTGGTCCCTTTACTACTGTGATCTCCTGCATGTCTTGTGTTACTACGCCCTTCTATACTTTTTTGGCTTAACTCTTCACCATCTTACGTGCACAAAACAACATTTCTAAGAAGTAGTCACAGAAGTTCTAAGATAGTCTGTGTAACTCTTCTCTATGTTCCTAAAATATCCTATGCACACTTCTTGGAATTAACCTGAAATTATCTGTTTATAAGTTCTCAAGAGCAGGAAGTAAGTTTATCCCAGTATTTCACATGCTCTTAGAATGCAAGTGGAAGGCTCAGAGGACAGAAACTGAATTGTATAAATCTAAGAATTTTCATATATAAGTGAAACACTTTAAAGAGCTGTTGAGGGTCTCTCTATGGAGACTGTAAAAGAAAAGCAGGTGCCACCTCCTCAGGTAACATCTGACTGACAACGCTTACCTAGCCACCTCTGAGACTCGGCTCTGGAACAAACTTCCCTGGAAAGTTTAAAATCACCAGAGAATGGCATGAAGTCAAATCAACTTCCATGGAACCTATTAACCTAACAAAAGATCAAAATATATTTTAAAAAGTATTATACCAAAAAAAAAAAAAAAAAAGGTATTACACAGCTAGGCACTGGGATGCATACCTATACTCCTTGTTACTTGGGAAGCTGAGATAGGAGGACCACAAGTTCTAGGCCAACCTAGGCAATTCAGTGAGAGACTTCTCAAAATAAAACAAGCTGGGTACATAGCTCAGTAGTAGAGAACTTGCCTACCATGTACAAGGCCCTGGGTTAAAAAAAAAAAAAATATAT
>NW_004955463.1:13957035-13979646 GCF_000276665.1 Chinchilla lanigera
AAAAACCAAAAAAAAAAAAAAAAGACCCTGCCTCCAAATTTAAAAAAAAAAAAAGTTACCATAGTCATAGTTCATGAATTAGCATAAACATAAATGTTTATTTTCCAAAGCTATTTCAGTAAATATAACCAGTCATATTAAAAACTGTACACTTGATAAATACACATTAGAATGTTAACAGCTAAAGAAAATAATGGACTATAGCATGCTCCCCGCAAAACAGACAAGAGGGTGGTCTCCCTCTACCAGGACAAAACAAGGGATCCAGATGTATCTTTATGTGAACTGTTACAAGGAGCATTTCTCAAGGTTTATGATAAATCCAGTCTGAATGTGTTTCCATAGTAACAGGAACGGAGTGCATGCAGACAATCTATGGTAATGAACTGGCTATGCTGGTCCTTGAAAATCTGGCATTTTTAGTTTGCTATTTCTGCAGCAAAAATACTGAATAAGGAAAAATATATCATAAGATACATAATGTTAAAAATTAGAAAAACATTTTGTTTTAAAGTCAAAAAAACTGAAACGTGGCACATGGAGACAAGCATGGACTGAGTTGTAAAGAGGAAGGTATCAAATGAAGACAAATTCTGATCTCTAACTAAACGACAGTGTTGAAAATCAGGTCCTGTATTTGAAATTACTACAAACAGATGAACTTTTCCAAAAAATTTCAGAATTAATTTACACTTAATGGTAGAATATGATCTCTAGTATGAAAAAAAATTTTTATTTTATTATTTTTCTTCAAATCTATACCAAGAAGAAAATGGGAGAAGGGAGTTAATTTAAATACACACACACACACACACACACACACACACACACACACACACACAGTTATTTGCAGGATGTTGACTTATCAGACTGAAACCAGAGCCTTTATAAAGTAAAAACTTGCTTAATCTACAAAAGAATAGTAAAACCTCAATGCAAAGTTTTGAAAAGAGAAACCATTTTTTTCGTTGTGTTCTATTTATATTTTAATCTAAATATATGATTAAGGCTTGAGATACAGCTCAGTGGTAAAGCACTTGCCTAGCATGCACAATACCCTGGGTTTGATTCTCAGTACTGTCCCCCAAAAACCAAAACCAAAACCCAAGCAAAACAAAAATACCCCATAAGTCCTTTAAATATATGATCAGAACAATCCCTGGACTTTCAGGTATGCATTGTGTATTATCCACTTTGGCTTCATAATTTGAAAGTTAATTTTTAGCAATGTAATATGCATTTTGTTTAACAGAAGTAATATCTCCCTTATAACCATAAGCTACTCATCCTTTTTTCAAAGTGAGTGGGAAGTATGCTTTCAACATGTTAATTTTTTATTAGTACATGTTTGCAGTACATAATGTTTACATTCCTTGCGTGAAATTTGTACATGTTCACAACACATCTTAATTCTCAGCTGGGGGTGGTGGTGCATACCTGTAATCCTAGCACTCAGGAGGCTGAGGTAGGAGCACTGCCACAAGTTTTAGGCCAGCCTGGGCTACATGGTGAGTTCAAGGCCAGCCTGAACTACACAAGACCTTGTCTCAAAAAACAAAAAACAAACCACACACATACTTTAATTCTTTTTTCATTACCTTTCCCTCCTCTCCCTCCTTCTCTTGATCTTCTTCCCCGTGAGAAAGATTTATCACCCTACTTCCTATTATCTCTTATTTTGCTCTTTATTTAAACAACACTTCAGGTTTTTCATATGAGAGAAACCATGTGATCTTTAAGCTTTTGTGTCTGATTTGTTCCACTTAACACTATGGTCTCAAATTGCATTAATTTTCCTACAAATGACTCAAGTTTATCCTTCTTTACGGCATAGTAGCACTCCATTGTGTATAAATACATTTTCTTTATTTGTTCATCTGTTGAGGGACATATAGGTCTCTTCCAAGATTTAGCTATTATGAATTTTGCTGCTATAAACATGGGTATTCAGGTTATCACTGTGATATGATATCCTTAACTTTTTTGGGAAGATACCTAGCTGGGTCTGACAGAATTTCTGGTTTTAGTTTTCTGAGGAACCTCCATACTGCTTTCCATTGTGGCTGTACTAGTTTACACTCACACCAGCAATGTAGAAGGGTTCCTATCCACCCCACCCCACCCTACCTCATCTCCCCAACATTTGTTATTATCTGATTTCTTGCTGGTAGCCACTTTTTCTGGGGTAAGGTGGATTGTCAGTGTTGTTTTAATTTGCATTTCTCAAATGGCCAGTGGTGCTGAACATTTCTTCATGAATGTATTGGTCATTAGTACTTCTTCTGAGAAGTATCCCAACCCATTCGGGACCCTCCTGTCTCTCAGGAGCTATTCCTATTTCCCACTCCTGTTCTCCAATAAATTTTCCTACTTAAAAAAAAAAAAGTGTCTATTCATGTCAGTTACCCATTTTTTTGATTGTTTCATTTTTTTATTTTGGAGAATCTAATTTTTTGAGTTCTTTATATAGTATCACTACTAGTCCTCTGAGGAATGGATGGAACAATTTTTTTCCATTCTGCGCATAGTCTCTTCACTCTGTAGCTTTTTTTCTGCTGTGCAGAAGATTTTTAATTTGATATCATCCTATTTGTTGATTCTTGGTACTATTTCCTTTGGAACTGAGGCTCTGTTCAGAAAGTCCTTGCCTATGCCTATGACTTTTAGAGTTTTATTTATTTTACCTTCCAGAAGACTAAATATTTCTGTTTTAACATTTAGATACCTTTTTGGTACAGGAATTGAACTCAGGACCTTGGACTTGCCAGGCAAGTGCTGTACCACAGAGCTATATCCCCAGCAACATTTAGATCTTTGATCCATTTTGCTTTTCTTTTCATTTTGTTTTGTTTTTTTGAGACAGGGTCTTCAATATGCAGTTCAGGCTGGCCTTGAACTGACTATGTAGCCCAGGCTGGCCTGAACTCATGGCAATCATCTTGCCTCAGCCTCCCAAATGCTGGGATTATGGTGTGTGCCATCGTACCTGGTTGATTTTATATATTCAACTTTTTATTTTTTTGAGACAGGGTCTCACTATGCAGTTCAGGCTGGCCTTGAGCTCACTTTGTAGCCTAGGCTGGTCTCGAACTCACAAGGATCCTCTGCCTCAGCCTCCTGAGTGCCGGGATTATAGGCGTGTGCCACCATGCCCGGCCCCAATTGATTTTATTTTTAAAGAACCCAAAAACATACGTTTAAAAAATCAGCAAAAACCAACATCCACTAAATATGGACAGAAATAAAGTCAATTTCTACCCTCTAGATAGGATATAATCACACTAAAAATCAATATTCTTCCTTTATAAGTGATGTGTCCTCTTTCATCACATTTTAACCCCACCCCCCAAAAAAGGTGGTAAACAAAAGAAAACCACCCACTTGGTTCTAAGAACCTGACTACACTTCTGCAGCACCAAAAAGGAAATGAGTAACAATAGTTACGTTTTATTCACTAAAAGCCACTAGAATTGATAAAAGTAAGAGCCAAACTTGGTACAGTGACTATGCAATGAATGTCCACCTTTGTGGACATAAATAGATAAAAGTAAGAGCCAAACTTGGTACAGTGACTATGCAATGAATGTCCACCTTTCAAACAAAATAGATCTTGCTTAAAATTTTTGGCAGGGAAATATGAACAAAATTACAAATGGAAGTGGTTGTTCCATTTATCTTTAGGTTATTTTATCCTTTGAGAAAACAAACACTTATCAGATAGCAAAATTTACTATCTGCCACAAACAAAACAAAATACTTTTATTGACATCCAAGTGTTATACCTTGGTAGTAATAGACATTTTAAAAAAAGTTTTAGGGCCGGGAACATAGCTCAGTGGCACAGTGCCTGCCTGACAAGCACAAGGTCCTGAGTTCAATTCTCAGTACCAAGAAAAAAAAAAGTTTTAGCCACTTCAGTCAAAAGCATATTATTTCTGAGATCTGGACAATTTTCTTTCAATTTGTTATTTTCCCATGGCAATACAAATACTGAACTTCTCAGACTTGAAGGCCACTATATAATGGCATTTCTTCTACAGGCACTTAACAAATTTAAAGTTTTCCTGTGGTTTTCTTAATAAAAATTTGAGGATGTCAAAATTATATGATTCAAAGCTGGTAATGGTGGATATACCTATAATCTCAGTGCTCAGGAGGCTGAGGCAGGAGAAGCACAGTGAGTTTGAGGCTGAACTGGGTTACACAGTGAGTTCAAGGCCAGCCTGAACTGCATATTAAGACCCTGTCTTCAAAAAAAAAAAAACTGGTTCAAGACCGCTGGCAGAATATCAAATCATTTAAAGAAGTTTATACCAATGTGGCTAATTTTTTGAAAGTTTAAGGCTATGATTTAAGGGGAAACATTTTCCTCCATGACTGTGCAGTAATTACACAAATAAACGTGACTTCTGCCACAAAAGGGTCACATTTTACCACATAAACACTCTCTAGCAGTAACCCTTACCTGTGTATCCTGACTTCACAGTAATTTCCATGGTAGCCTTTTTAAAAAAAGAACTCTAAACTGCTAATTTCTGAGTTAAACTAGAAAAGTCTGCTTTAAAAAAATTCAGGAAAAGAATATATCTCTACATTTTCACAAGATTTTACTCACTTTCCACTAAGGTATGAAGCAAACTATGTATTTTTTTTTTTTTAAGAGACATGATCTCACTATGTAGCTCAGGCTTGCCTTGAACAGCTGGGCATTACCTACCTGTCTCAGTCTCCTGAGTGGCTGGGACTAGAGGTGTGTACCACCATGAAGGCCTCATGCCACTTTATACAACTATTGACATGACACAGCAAAACAAAGTAGTCTCATTCCATCTGTATATGGCAAACTGCAGATACATCAACAGAAGTTACTTATCTGGAACAAGATTTACTGGGTGACAATTAAGCAACTGAGCAAAAGTGTAAGACTGACCACTCTTCAACTAGTGAGGGAAAAATAAAATGTGAATTTGATGCTTAAATAATAAAAACTAAATAATATTGATGACTTTCTTCCTCCTTTTTGTTTTGTTGGGGGGGGGTTGATTATTTGAGCCAGAGTCTCACTATATTTTCTTGGCTGGCCTCAAACTTTTAATCCTCCTTTGCCTCAGCCTCCTATGCACTGGGTGGTTTGTGCCACCACGCCCAGCTACTTCCTACATTTTTGAAAGTGGTAATAGTGACACAGCCATCAAAGTCCAGAGCTTATTTGGTAACTCTTCATCCTCATTAAGTTTTCTGGACATGCAGGTATGAGACAGTGCTTATTTCTTTGGGCCAGACATCTTAGTTAAGTTTGGCATCAATGCACACATCTGGAGTCTCCATGGCAGATTCTAGGATCTCTTTTTTGGTGCTGGGAATTGAACTCAGGACCTCGCACCTGCCAAGCAGGCACGTGTGCCGCTAAGCTATATCCCCAGCTTCAGGATCTCTTTAACTACCCAAGACACATGTTTCTTGAAGGCCACCCTGTTGCTACACTTGTGAATACCGATGCCCTATTCTTACTTCATCATCACGCTGATGACAAAGCAGCTTTTTTTCACCCCACTTCTTTGTGGGAGCCATTCTGCCAGGCCCAGGTTGGAAATACTTGTCCTACTTTCTGAAAGCCAGAAATATTCCTATGAATGTCTTGCTATGCTATCACGTTTATTCAATTTAAGTAAGAGTTAAAGGCCACATACCAAATTATATCATTTTTATAAAATGTACTAAAAGGCAAATTCATATAGGAAGAAAAATGATAACTGGTTGCCAGGAGCTGGGAGAAAGAATGGAATAGAGGGTGATTGCTAATGCATATGGGGTTCTCTTATTCTCGAATGTTCTGAAACTAGTGGTGATGGCTCCACAAGCTTGTGAATACAAGTATACTGAAAGTCACTAAATTGGTTTTTTTTTCTATCTTTTTGAGACAGGGTCTCACTTGTCTTTTAAAAGGGTGACCTTTTTTTTTTGAGACAGGGTCTCACTGTGTAGTTCAGGCTGGCCTTGAACTCATTACTTAGGCCAGGCTGGCCTCGAACTTGCAGCAATCCTCCTGTCTTAGCTTCCCAAGTGCTGAGATAACAGATGTATGCCACCACACCTAGGAAAGGGGTGAATTTTAAGGAATAATAATTATATCCAAATTTTTTTTTAAATGCTGCAAAAAAACAGGAAAATTTTGTGTTTCTTAACAATAAAACCTGTAATATCCATTAAAAAAAATCACTGATTTGTACATAATGTTAATAGTGCTTAAAATAAAAAACTTTACGTTAGACTACAGTAATTAAAAGGTAAGGTAAGTAAAATCCTAGGCATACAGAACTAAGTCTAGATGGAAAGTGGCCCATAACAGAAGCTGCACTTCAGAGTAGGAAGGGAAGACAGAAGACTCCAAGAATGGGGCTGACACTACTCACCAACACAGAAGAAAACAAGTTAGAGCCTTACCATATCAATATCCAACCCCAGGGAGATTAAAGATCCACCCAGTACAAAAAGTAAAACTTTTTAGGAAGAAACATAAAATAGGAGCGCTTTATCAACTGGGATGGGAAAGGATTGCTTAATACATAAAGAGTACAAAAGGAGACAACAGCTGAAATCAGCAATACTAATGTAAAAAGCTATGTGACAACAGATGACACAAAAGTGAGCGGGCAGGCACCGGCCTGGAAGAGGTGGCTGCAATGCACAGGCTAGGCCGGCTCTGCCTTCCAGCTTTCTCCGTGTCTGTCCACCTTCTCCGCTGCTCACTGGCTTTGCCTTATTTCTCTAGAACTATAGTTTCCTAAGACAGTTTCCTGCTCCCCATGTTGCCCACCTCCAGCCTACCTTCTACAGTTTCAACAGCACTTAAAACACAGAACACATTCACATTTAAGAATATTCTGTGGCTCTCCATCCTTCAGAGTAAACCCAAAACATGGAAGGCCCTTCATGATTTAATCCTTGCCCGTATGTCCAGCTACCTCTGCTAGAGCTCTAGCTCTCCCATCTTGCCCCCCACCACTAGCATGTCCTCTCACTCCTACTCTGCCTCTATGATTCTAGTCAGAGGTGTTAACATACTCTAAGACCGTCCCTCACACATTATACCCTTAAAGCCAGGTCACGTAGACCATTCTGGTGACAGAGCACCCTACTATAGTCTACCACAGCACTAACTACATTCTATAGGGCCATCTTGTTATAAAAGAAGTGTGTATGTGAGAGTGTGTGTGTGTGAATATCATCTCAAAACATGTAAGAAATAACCAACATGGTGGCACACATCTGTAATCCCAGCACTCTGAGACAGAAGGATCACAGTGAGGTTGAGGTCAACCCGGGCTACATAGTGAGTTCTAGGCTGAGCCCGTCTCAAAAAAAAAAAAAAAAAATTTAGTAAAATACTACACCAATTGTGGACACTAGCTGTTGCTATCTGGTAATTGCACTCTATAGGCTGAAAGAAAGTTGGGCTGGGGTTCACGCCAGTTTCTCCTTCCTTCCCTTTCTGTTACTGCTATAATGGGAAGGGCACCAAAAGTTATAGCCAGGTTGTCTCATGTCCCCAGTCTATACAGGCTTCTCTAATAAAACAAGTATGTGCTACTAAGTAGACACTGAGCTAAGCACTAAAGTTTTAAGGCTGAAAATGTAGAGAAAGTCCCTGGAATCACACATACTGTACAGCTTATATTACTGGAGAGAGAAAGTAATAAAGGGCAAGGGCTGGAGATGAGGCTCAGAAACCACTCTGAGATTCAGGTAAGATTCAGGCACTCATACTGAGCGCCTGTATTATGTCAAGTCCTGAGCACCAGAGATAAAAGATAAACAGGACAGACCCTGCCCCCCTGCTACCCATGACAGAAAGGGAAAAGTTCCCTGGATAACAGAGGAAAATATCCAGAGTTAAGAAGCTGGGGATGTAGAACAGGGAGTGTGTGCAGGGGACCTCAAATATTAGCAGGCTTAGGAAATGAGTCTCCGCCTGAGGTGGGAGGGAGAAGGGCTGCTCTCCACTAATGACATTAAATCAGTTTCCATTTGGAGCTTTCTTGGCTTCTTAACATCATGAGTTCGAAGTGGTCTAGTTTTGAAGGGCTTTCCTTCTATGCTATAAAACCAAATCAGAAGCATTTAATGAAAGCAGATATGTAACCCTGGGAAATAAAAACAATTTAGATATCAGAGAATATGGAGAGAATGGAAGTTTATGTTGAAACCATGGGGCTATATATTGCTGAATCCCCATAGCCAGTTGCAGTGCCAGGCACATTATTAATAAATAAATAAATCCTAAACAGAAGGGAGTATTACAGTAAGGGGCCACAGAACTGATTAACAATTTAAATATTTTAAATGAGCTAGCTGGGCATGGTGGCACACACCTATAATCCCAGCACTGAAGGCTAAGGCAGGAGGATCTCCAAGAGTTTGAGGACAGCCTGCACTACACAGTGAGTTTGATGCCACCCTAAAGTACAGGACCTCCAAGAGTTTGAGGACAGCCTGCACTACACAGTGAGTCTGACGCCAGCCTAAAGTACAAAATGAGACCCTGTCTCAAAAAAACATAAAACAAAAGAAACAAACAAAACAGAGTTAGTACCACTAAATAACTAGCATTACTGAAATGTCACAGACTGTATGTCAACAGCACAAGTTTCACACACTACTGGTCTGCTTTTTCCTTTAAGAATGGACTCATGAATAAAACTTAGAAAGTATCTGCAGTATGCTTATTTACACACTCAGTACAAAACCAACAGGTAATCAGGTCATGAAGAGAAAACACAACAACAAAAAAATTTGATCAAATTATTTTTTAACTTTTTGGTCTTTTATTTTAGCAAGTAATATTTTCAAGACAATAGAGTAAAAACTCCGAAGAGTCATAAAGTCTAAAAAAATCTTTTTTTCCAAGAAACTAAACATTTATATAACCATACGTAATATCTTTTCTACCATGAATCTAAAAATAAGTCTACAAGTGTATATGAACTGCTGACAATTTATTACAGTATGTATTTTCCTGGGCCATTTTTCATGTCTGGGTATATCATAACATGAAGCTTTGTATTTCCTATCAGTATATAAAAATTATAGCTACTGTCATGGGATTAAGAGGAAGTGACACAGCCAGGTGTGGTGGTACACACCTGTAATCCCAGCCCTCAGGAGGCTGAAGCAGAAGGATCCTTGTGAGTTTGAGACTAGCCTAGGCTACAAAGTGAGCTCAAGGCCAGCCTGAACTGTACAGCGAGACCCTGTCTCATAAAGACAAAAAACAAAACAAAACAAAATAAAATAAAAAAACAAAAAGAAACTGACATAATGTGGTCACTGTTGAACACAACACAAAAAGAATTTGGATCTCTAATGAAATGACATCCCTCCTTTGTATCAATTATAAATTAATACAAAGCCTCACCTAAACACAAAATCAATGTCATACTATATTTGAGGTGTCTTTGAGTAGCTCACTCACTGTTCACAGAATTGCCAAGTGTTCAGATACTTAAAATTCATACTTATCTTTAATTTCCAAACCAAAGTGTAGTAGTGTTCTTTAGTTATGGAAAGAAAAACAAATGACATCACTTCATTTCTAACAAAGGACCTGGGTACTTTCACAGCATGCTTATTGTGCAACCCATGCCTAGCACAGTAAGTAGAGGAAGAAAGCTGCTAAATGAACATGGGCAGGCAGACAACACAGCCTTGCCACCAAGATACTACCCTTTATTACTCAGGCAGACCTAATGTCATCACAAGGACCCTTATAAGAGACAAGCAAGGGAGGAGAATTGGAGAGGGATCTGGAGACACTATGCTGCTGGATTTAGAAGTGGAAGAGGACCAGAAGCCAATGAGTGCAGGAGACCTCCAGAAGACAGAAGAGGTAAGGGGAGAGCTCTTCCTCCAGACCTTCAACAAAAATGCTGCTCTGCTGGTATCTTGGTTTTAGCCCAGCCAGATCCACGACAGACTTCTAAGATCCAAAAACTGTAAGATAATAAATTTGTGTTGCTTGAAGTCACTAAATTTGTTACAGGAGCAACAGTACATGGTGAGTTCAAGGCCAGCCTGCACTACAAAGTGAGACCCTGTCTCAAAAACAAACAAACAAACAAACAAACAAGAGCTAATCCCATTAAACAACTAGTATTATCGAAATGCCACAGGCTGTGTGTTAGCAGCACGATTTTCACACACACTCCAGACTTGCTTTTTCCCCTAAGAATGGAACCTTTTCTGAAAGTATTTCCACTCACTTTGTTTTCAGTAATATCCCTGCAAAGCATGTAACAGTAGAGAGGGAATTCTCTTAGATTCATTAACCTGAGATCTTAGGTGCCTAAAATAGAAATACTGCACCACTTAAAAAAGAAGTCTTATTCCATCACAACATTAAATAGTCCTACATATGGACACAGAAAACCCACTAATGTGACCTACAACTTGTGCCTAGACAGCCTGGACAGGAGCTTGCTCTAGATTTTAATTACTGGAAGGGTGGTGCTGAAACCTTTTACAAAAGCAGAAGAAATGGAAATGATTTCTTCCTCTGTCACTGGCACAGCCACTGCTGGTTTCCATGCTCTGGAGTCCACTTTCATTCTAGTGAAAGAACCGACACAAATAACAAAATGGCAGTAAAGCCACTACTATGCATAATGTAGGGGAGTTCTTTTATTATTAAAATACTTAATATTTAATTTCTGACAGCCAAAATCTCTTAGCCACACTGGCTTTGTGGCAAATTTTCACAAAAATATGTAAGGGAAAAGAAAATTTGTGTAAGTAAAGATAGCAGTATAGTAAGAATTATTATTTAAGTCTGTTAATTTAAACACACAATAGCACAGCTTTTAGGAAAGAAAAAGCCTGAAGAAGATTGCAAGTTTGGGGCCAGTCCAGATACCTTAATAAGACCTTGATTCTACACAAAATTTTTAAAGGGCTGGGGGATGTTGCTCTACGGTACAGTAACTACCTAGCATGACAAGACCCTGGGGTTCAATCCCTAGTACCACAAAGGGGAAAAAAAAAATAAGCCTCTCACAGTCATCTTAAAGAACTATAGTAAAGCAACACTTTTTTCTAATGAGTAACTTCTAAGTGGAAATTTATTTTGCAAAAGGAAATAATGAACAAATTCCTTAAAAACTTGCATTCATGTCATAAATTATTAATTATTCAAGAATATATATAAGAACAAATGAGTAGAGATGGGTGTGGTGGTGCATGCCTATAATTCCAGCACTCAGGAGGTTGAGGCAGGAAGACTGCTGCAAGTTCGAGACCAGTCTGGATTACGCAGTGAGTTCAAGGCTAGCCTGAATGTAGTGAGACTGGGTCTCAAAAAAAAAGGAAGGTAGACATGAGTAGAAACAAAAGCCTTTCCACATTGTATTACCATGTTGGCTTTTTTCTTCCTTCTTTCTTTTTGGAGACAGGGTCTCTCACTATGTTTTTCAGGCTGGCCTTGACTCACTATGTAGCCCAGGATAGCCTGGAATTCACAGTGATCCTCATGCCTCAGCCTCGTGAGTGCTGGGATTACAGCATGAGCCACCATGCCTAAAATAAGAAATTATGTCACCTAATTTACTATAAAAGAATGTAATATCTCTACTCACACGTAGCACAAACCAGTACAGCCAAATTTTGTTTACGTCAAGTTGTTTATATCTGCCACACAGTGGTCATATTCTCACCTATGGCTCTTAAATCAAAGTAACACTGGAAAGTAAGTTGGGAGTTCTCCATTCCACCAACGGTGTACAACTGACTTCTAACTAATCCCCATAATCTCATCTTCACTGAGAGATGAGACTGATCAGTCAAGAACTGACCATGGAAATGTTTTCCCACCTTTGTTTCCACTTTCCTACACTATATAGACAAAATACACTGCATGTGTAGACAAAAGTTCACTTGTTTTCAAAAGAAAGGTTCCAGCTTGGCCTCATGGTACACACTTGGAACCCCAAGACATGGGAGGCTACAGCAGGAAGACTGCTGTGTGCCTGAGGCCAGCCTAGACTATACAGCAAGACTGTGTCACAAAACAGAATTCCTAGAGAAACCTCTCTGTATAAAATCATTCTAAACTAATCAGCACAACAAACATCACCAGGAAACTAAGTCTTGCCTTGCCTTTGCCAGACTCAAATTTCATTTTTTTTGGCATCTTTTTCCTTACAAAGTTCTGAGGTTTTTTGTTGTTTTTTTTTTTTTTTGGATTATTGGGTACCAACCACATAGATGCTCTCCTCTAGGTCCTGGGGTTGCACGGAGGATTCTGGTCTATGGAGCTCAAATAAAGACAAGTTCAGAGTAATATGCTACTATAAAACAGTATAAGCCAGGCGTGGTGGCGCATGCCTGCAATCCCAGCACCTGGGAGGATGAGGTAGGAGGATCATTGTGCGTTTGACACCAGCCTGAACTGCACAGTGAGACCCTGTCTCAAAAAAGACAAAAAAAAAAAAACAAACCAAAACCCAACAGTATAGTCTGATACACTGACAAAGGGATAACTAGACTAACAGAATCAAAACTAGGAATAAGTCACACAGAAAGGCTGGAGGAAGACAAAGGTGATCATTACACAATGTCTTTCATTTCCACTCAAGGTTACACTGTTTCACAAGTTATGGCTATGGTAAAAAGACACAATTTAGTCAAGTATTCCATATGATAAAAAGTTTAAGTTGGGCTGGGGATTTAGCTCAGCGGCAAAAGCGCCTGCCTGGCAAGCGCAAGGTCGTGAGTTCGGTTCCCGGTACCAGAGAAAAACCAAAAAAAAAAAAAAAGTTTAAGCTTTAAATATTATTTCACCATAATTAGTCCAAAATACACTGAAATGAAGGAAATGCACTCTATGTTTAAATCATTTTGTTGGTAAGTAGTACACAGTCTACTAATAAATGTATCAATTAAAAGAATTTTTAAAATATTCTGCCTTTTTTTTTTTTTTTTAAGTTTTTTTGAGACAGGGTTTCACTATGCAATTCAGGTTGGCCTCAAACTCTCTTTGTAGCCCAGGTTGGCCTTGAACTCACAGGAATCTTCCTGCCTCAGCCTCCCAAGTGCTGGGATTACAGGCATGCACCACCATGCCTGGCTAATACTCTGGCTTCTTAACAACTAAGTTTATTGTGAATGGGTTTATTTACTTAGATAGTGACCATTTTGGAAAAATAAGCTTTTGAAACACTAATCCTACAAAACACACACAAATACAGTAATAACAGTAAAGACTGTGAAAACATATCTACTTATCCAGTACGTAATTCTTTCTACCAAGAACATTTAATCTCTGCTAGCCACATGAAACTATTTAAACAAATTAAAGTTAAAGTGCTCACTTTGGCAGCACACATACAAATTAAAGTTAAATGAAGTTAAAATTTAGTTCCTCAGTTACAGTATCCATATTTTGGGTACTCAAGATCAACATGCAGTGAGGACTACCACAGTGGCCAGCACAGATAGAAAATATCTCCATCGCCACAGGAAACCCTATTGGACAGTGACAATTTACATTGTTTTTCAAAACTAACCTAAACAAAACATCCTATAAATGCTTATGAAAATAAGATTCTGGGGCTGGGGATTTAGCTCAGCGGCAAAGCGCCTGCCTGGCAAGCACAAGTCGTGAGTTCAATTCCTGGTACCGGAAGAAAAACAAACAAACAAACAAAAAAAAAACAAAAATGTTTTATGGGGCTGGGGATTTAGCTCAGTGGCATAGCGCCTGCCCATCAAGCGCAAGGCCGTGAGTTCGATCACTGGTACCTGAAAAAAACCACAAAAAAAAATTAAGATTTTGAAGAAATAGATTAGTACTGTGATATAAATAGGAAATCACATAAAAAGAAGCTTTGCAATCTGATCTATGTGCTAGAAGACAAACTCAGGTAAATCAGCTAACTACAAAATTCTTTAAGGAAAGCCTTACAGAAGTAGCATATTTTTCTTTAATTTTTATTTTTAAATTTTTCTCAATTTAAAATAGTAACAGAGCAAAAGTATTTTTAAAAGTAGAATTTTACCACTACACAACCGGTTTAACTTTAATGTTATCACCTTAAAAAGTTAAACTTTCACTTAAAATTTTCCACTAAGAATGTATTAGGAGAAATGGAGCTAGCTGTGGTGGTGCATGCCTGTAATCCCAGCAGTCAGGAGACAAAAGACAGGAGGACTGCCAGGAGTTTAAGGCCAGTCTGCATTACAAAGTGAGACCCTGCCTCAAAAAAGCAAACAATCAGGGCCAGGGATATAGCTCAGCAGCAGACTGCCTCCCTGGCAAGCTCAAGGTCCTGAGTTCGATTCCCATACCCCACCACCAAAGCAAACAGCCACCAAAAAACCCCCAAAAATCAGAAAAAAAGGATGGTGGTCAAATGTGTTAAAATTTTCATTATCAGGAAATGACCTCTACGAAGTGGAATATAATTAGTTGGCCATTTACCAGTTCTATTATTTAAATGCAGAATAACCAAAGTTGCATCTTTTTTTCATTAATTTTTATAAGATAATAGGAAACGGGCTGGGGCTATAGCTCAGTGGCATAAGCGCCTGCCTGGCAAGCGCAAGGTCGTGAGTTCGATCCCCAGTACCACACACACACACAAAAAAAAAATAGGAAAATGCGGGGGCTGGGGATTTAGCTCTGCGGCACAGCACCTGCCTGGCAAGTGCAAGGTCGTGAGTTCGATTCCTGGTACTGAAAAATAAAAAAAGAAAATGAAAATTTTATCAAATTTGTGCAGTAATTTTTCTGTGTGTGGTTTATCTTTTTTTTTTTTTGTCTTTTTGAGACGGGGTCTCACTATATAGCTTAGGTTGGCCTTGAGCTCACTTTGTAGCCCAGGCTGGCCTTAAACTTGCAACAATCCTCCTGCCTCAGCCTCCCAAGTGCTGGGATTACAGGCATGAACTACCATGCCCGGCTCTTTGTACAGTACATTTTAAAACATTCAATACATAACACAATGCTCCAATCTGGACAGTAAGTCTCTTTCCAAATTCATTTTGTATTATTGCCCCTTGAACAACACACTTTATACACTATTGTGTTGGGCTTTCCTTTTTTTTTCCTGTGGGTAGTCTAACTTCAGTAAACTGTCTACCCACTAAACATAATGGTGAAGACATTGATGATGGACATCCTGGTTGACATTTCATTGTGACATATTTTTCAATTATTTGGTCTACTAGACCTAATCTAATTTGTAAATGACTTTTTGAACCCCTCTGTTT
The DNA here is from genome assembly GCF_000276665.1 of Chinchilla lanigera. Taxonomy (NCBI): domain Eukaryota; kingdom Metazoa; phylum Chordata; class Mammalia; order Rodentia; family Chinchillidae; genus Chinchilla; species Chinchilla lanigera. Next base: position 13,972,297 of record NW_004955463.1, read on the forward strand.
TGAATAAATAACAAATGAGTTCCATACTGTTTGGTCCAGAAGGTGCATAAACATTCTATAATATTTTTTCCTCACTTTTTGATTACAGGATAGCTTCTTAGATACTGGTCAACTCTGTCAACACCATCCACAGAATTATGATAATCACTGACGACTACTGGAATTTTTTGTTTCTTTTGTTCTGTCATTTGTGTTGTTGATAATAAGGAGATATCTTTCTTGTCTTTCCACTTCATAACACAGACTGTCCCTCTCGGATATGCTAGCATTTCTCCCTTTTTCAGGTTTTTCTTTTGCAGATCTTTTGGCACTTCCTTCCTCTTCAGTCTCAGTGTCCCAAATGTATCCGTTTTATATTATAAAAGAGTATGACTGAGTTCTGGGGACATATAAAAATCATATCTAATGTACTTACAATAAGAGTTTTTCTAGACTGTAGCACAAAACTATAGGTCATTCTTCACAAATAAACATGAATTAATAGATAACCAGAACTTATTATTATATTTCACTAGAAACAAACATCAAAGATGATTACAACATTCTAAATTTTAACAACATATAAAAATAGTAGACATAAAACAAATATATAGATATAAGTGTATCTCATACAAAAAAAAAATGAACTGGTTGAAATGACACCGCCTGAGTGACACTTAGTATGTAAACAAATACACAGCCCAAGCGATGCTCAGCATAAAGTGTTAAGTGGTTAACAAAATACAAACAAACAAACCCAAAAATCTGTACCTTATTTCATTTAACCATAAGCAATGGTAATCAAATATAACCACAGTATTTATTTAACTATAGCTCCAATAAATTATAAAATTTTTAGGTTGCTATATTGTGCTTATTTTTTCCTCACTAAACCACATCACTACTTAATTATATCAACACAAAACTTACTAGTAAAACACTGTGTATCCCATCTGTTTGGTTTAACTACAACTGTCTTCACTTTGTTGTTGACCACACCCAGTAACAAGACATGGTATTATCGCTTGAAGAAAATGTATATTAAATTAATGTCAGGGGCTGGGGATTTTGCTCAGCGGCAAAGCGCCTGCCTGGCAAGCGCAAGGTCGTGAGTTCGGTTCCCGGTACCGGAGAAAAACCAAAACCAAAAAAACAAACAAACAAAAAAAAACAAATAAATTAATGTCAAATCTCTTATAACAAAGGTATTAGCTGACACTAAAAATTACTACAAACTAAGTAACTTCAATCAGTCCTCTTGTTCCACTGCTACGAAGTCTAGTAAACAAAAAAATTCATCCACATATTTTCTGACTTTTTCTTCCTACCAATATAGTTCAGGCTGACTTCGAATTTGCGGTGATCCTCCTGCCTCAGCTGCCCATGTGCTGGGATTACAGGTGTGCATCACCACACTTGGTAAAACTCTTAAGTTATAGTAAAATAGTCTTTGCTATCAGTTCTTAAATTTTGTAAATGTTCAAATTTTACTTTCTTGTACTCTTGGATTCTCTATTCCCCACAAGACAAAAAGAGAATGTATGCCAAAACCACATGAATGTTTTGAAGTACTAAGCAATTTATCATATCTAAAATAAATTTTTCTAAATTTTTAATTCAAGATTAGTTTGGGCCAGGGATATAGCTCAGTGCCACTGCACCCGCCTAGCAAGTCTGAGGTCATGAGTTTGATTTCCAGTACCAAAAAGAAGAAAAAACAACAGACTAGTTTGGGTGTTTGGTTTTGCTTTAGTTCATCAGTTAATCACTTTAGTACTTTAGGTTCAATTATTTACACTCAAAAGTTCTCAAAATAAGCAGTAAAAGATACTAGAACATCACACATCAAATATTCACATTTTACATCATGTATTTGTTTTATCTAAACATTAAGCTTTGGTGCAGCTACAGCCACCATGAAGCTGTAAAAACAACAGTGCAAGTAATGTGGACTACAAAGTTAACTTCATGTTCATACTTGTACCAGGATGAATCCTCTTACCAACTGTGAAGCATCAGTGAACATTCAACATTTAATTTCTAGATTGTAGCACTTTAGGTAACTGAGTTCTTTTTTTTTTTTTTTTTTTTTTTCTTTTTTGGTTTTTCTCCAGTACCAGGAATCAAACTCATGACCTTGCACTTGCCAGGCAAGCGCTGTGCTGCTGAGCAAATCCCCAGCCCCCAAAATACTAGTCTCCACAGTCTTTATCTTCTTATGCTAGTGCTTTATTACTATGGTTTTCTTTTGGGTTTTTTTTGGTGGTGGTACCAGGGACCAAACTCACGACCTTGCGCTTGCCAGGGAGGCGCTTATGCCACTGAGCTATATCCCCCCCAGCCCTCTTTTCTTCACCTCTTAAACATATGACTAGGGGCTGGGGATTTAGCTCAGGGGCACAGCGCCTGCCTGGCAAGGGCAAGGTCTTAAGTTCGATTCTCAGTACCGGAAACAGACAAACAAACAAAAAATAAACATATGACTAAATACAAGTTCATTAGCATACAATTTTTTTTCTTTTTTTCATTACTGGAAATTAAATCTAAAGCCTTCACCCTGAGCTACATACCAGCCTTTTTTAAAATTTTCTCTTATGAGATAGCGTCTAGTTTGAGCTCAAACTTGCAATCCTCCTGCCTCAACCTCTTAGAGTGCTGGGATTACAGAGGCATTACACCACCATACCCAGCCTCTTTTCTCTTTCTAATTCCCTTCCTCCTTCCTTCTCTCCTTCTTCTTTCTTCCCTTCCTTCCTTCCTTCCTTCCTTCCCTCCTTCCTTCCTTCCTTTTGTGCTGGGGATTGAATCCACAGTCTTACATATGCTAGTTAAGTGCTTTACCACTGAACGACAGCACCAGCATATCTATTTCTGTTTTTAAAAACAGTATTTATTATCATCTAGATGCCTCGCACAGTCCTAGGTACACCTAGCACTTGCAATTAAAGTCCATTTTTCTCTAAGAAGTAGGAATTTCCACCTCTATTCAAAGACAAAAATGATCATTAGTGGTAAGGTGAACTGGGGCCAGGAACTTTGACCTGTTCAACTCCTGAACTGCTCTCCATTCCCCTCAGTTAAAAGAAAAAAAAAAAAGTTCAGCTAACTGGCTTAAAGCAAACATTACCACAGAACAGCTTTCAGGAGTAAAGGTCAGTTACAGCAAATCAAACCACTCATAATAAAAACAATACCATGCTTTCTAAGGTGACAAATTTACTACAGTGAAATATACAAATAGAACACATATTTCAGTTCTCTAAAAGAAACTGTTTCAAGCAGGCATGGTGGTGTACACCTGTAGCACCAGACTGGGTTGGCTGAGGCAAGAGGATCCCAGCCTGAGCAATTTAGCAAAGTGCTATCTCAACAAATTAAAACAGCTGGGCGTGGTGGTGCACGCCTGTAATCCCAGTACTCAGGAGGCTGGGGCAGGAGGATCCTTGCGAGGTTTGAGACCAGCCTGGGCTACAAAGTGAGCTCAAAGCCAGCCTGAATTGCATAGTGGGACCTTGTCTCAAAAAAAGACAAACAAAAAAAACTGAAACAACACAAATACCTTCATAATATTAAAAATTTAAGGGCTGGCGTGGTGGTGCACGCCTGTAATCCCAGCACTCAGGAGGTTGTGGCAGGAGGATTGTTGCAAGTTTGAGGCCAGCCTGGGTTACAAAGTGAGTTCAAGACCAGCTCTGAACTGTATAATGAGACCCTGTCTCAAAAAGACAAAAAATAAAATACAAATTTAAATAGGTTCAGATATTTTTGGAAATGTTCTGAAATTGATTTGTGATGATGGTTACTATGTACTTTAAACAGGTAAAATGTATGGTATATTATATCTCAATGAAAGTATTACAGATGGAGCACCTTTATCAAAAAATCTAAAATTCATAATGTTCCTGCCAAGTGTGGCAGTACACACCTATAATCCCTGCTTAGGGAACCTGAGGCAAGGGATCACTGCGAGCTCAAGACCAGCCCAGGGCAACACAGTGAGTTCCGGTCCAGCCTGAACTGCATAGTGAGACCCTGTCTCAAAAACAAAACAAAACAAGCTTCCAAATCTGAAACTTTATGAGCATTGACCTGAGGCCACAAGTGGAAAGTTCTGCACCTGACCACATGTGACAACCTTCAAAACACAAGTGCACTAAAGATACTGTATAAAATTCCCTTCAGGGAATTAAAAACACGCTATTGTATTATGGCAAGGAATTCAAGAGCTGGGTCCATAATTCAAGTGGCACAGGCCCATAATCACAGCACTCATGAGAACAGATAGGAAGATCTAGCCTTGAAGGCCAGACTGAAAAACATAGTGAGGCCCTGTTATAGATGGGGAAAAAAAGACAGGAAGGAAATGACATGGGGGCACACACCTGTAACCCTGCATGCCCAGTGCTCTGGGATGTGAAACAGAAGGATTACACGTTGGAGCCCAGCCTGGACAACTTACCACAACCCTATCTCAAAATTTTAAAAAATTAATCAGGGTTGGTGGCACACACATATAATTCCAACAATGGAGAGGCTGAGGCTGGAGGATTGCTGCCAACTTGAGGCCAGCCCAGGCCACACAGTGAGTTTAAGGCCAGCATGAACTACAAAGCAAGACCCTATCTCAAAAAAAACAAAAAACTAAAAATTAAAAAATAAAGATCCACAGATGTAGCTACATGCAAAGGCCCTGGTTCCAACTTTCAATCTTCTCCCCATGTCTAAAAAAGGAAACTCAAGGATACAAAACAAAGCAAGAAATTTGTATTCCACAGAAATCATTCAAACATGTGGTTTAAAGTGAAAAAACTAAAAAATAAATAAATAAAGTGAAAAACTACAATAACCAAATAAAAGCTTTAATTTTCATATGCAAATGCACTATAAAAATATCTTTTTCAAAGTCACTACTGCAGAGTTTTATGAAATACTGCAAGCAGTCAATGGAAAAAAAGGATTCAACTTTTTCTTTTGTTTTTTTTTTTCCAGTACTTGGGATCGAACTCATGATCTTGCACTTGCCGGGCAGGTGCTGTGCCGCTGAGCTAAATCCACAGCCCAGGATTCAACTTTTTCTGTTATCACAATCCTTGGCAATCAACTTTTAAACTTTCCAAACATGTGAAAAATAATCAAGAAGGACAGACAAGAGTCAGGCATGGTGGTGCACCCCTGTAATCTGAGCACTAGGGAGGCTGAGGCAGGAGGATCGCTGCAAGTTTGAGGCCAGCCTGGGCTACAAAGTGAGTTCAAGGCTAGCCTGAACTGCATAATGAAACCTTATCTTAAAAAAAAAAAAAAAAGAAGAAGAAGAAAAGAAGGCCAGAGAAGCACAATTCAGTAAGCTTCCCAAATTGCAGAAGGAATTTGGTTCACCTCACCAAATTATAGGAAAGGTACGACTCAAAAGGAACAAGGATAAGGGGTCGGGAACCGGCTGTCACCACTGATTACTTCTCAGGTTTGTATCTGGCGTGGTTTTATTACGTTGACAGCAGGACAGTCAACTTGTTGTGAAGTAAGATACTTTATTTATTTATTTATTTATTTATTTATTTTGGTTTTTCTCCGGTACCGGGAACCGAACTCACGACCTTGCGCTTGCCAGGCAGGTGCTTTTGCCGCTGAGCTAAATCCCCAGCCCCGAAGTAAGATACTTTAAACTAGGAAATTAACAATATAGACACATCGACATTTTTCTAAGTAAAAGCCACTTTTAGAGTTTATGTATTAATCCGAAACCAAGAGTCACTGAATTCTACCAAAATGAACTCTTGAGTGAGCAATATTTTGTATAAAACAGAACTTTTTGTAAGACTCAGTAACATTTCTCATTTCATAATCACACATAAGGCACTAAAATTTCAAATTACTAAATACATTCAATATTAGGGAGCTTTTCCCCAATTAAATGGCCCAGATATCCCCTTTGACAGTAACAAAAACTTTCCATTTACAGAATTGAGGATACAGCATCTTAAGGACCTGGGTTCAATCCTTATCATCAAAACAAAAACAAACAACACCTAAAATCTGGTTTTGCATTTTTCTATTATTTTCATGGTTATAAAATTTTCATACACACACACACACGTATCACTACCTATTAATTTTACAGTTTCAGGTTTCATTATCAGGTCCCTATGATTAAAAAAAATGGGGCATTAGTGTACTTTTATCCCTAAAGCCCAACTACCACCAATGCAATACCAGCTAAACCAACGAGACTGCTTCTGTGGCTTTTGTTATTGGGCTTGTTACCCAGTGACTGTTACATAATGTTTACTTTCTAACTATTTGTTTACAACATACATGTGGATTTTATATGCTTTATTATGTCATACTACACAACTTTTAAAAAGCCAATTTTTAAGGTTATGTTTGAGACAGGGTCTTGCTATGCAGTTCAGGCTGACCCTGAACTCAGTACACAGGCAAGGATGGCCTTGAACTCATGGAGATCCTCCTGCCTCACCTTCCTGAGTGCTGGGATTACAAGTGTGTGCCACTACGGCTGGCCAAGGTTTTGTTTTTTTACATATAGCTTTCACATCACTGCATAGCTAACACAGGCTGAGTAACACAAGAATCAAAAGCATACTACTGTCTGGGGAGTGGCTAACGTCCCTAGAAAGTCGCCATTCGACCTCAAATCAATTTGATAACTTAAATTTTGTTCGTCACACAAAATCCTAGGAAACTACCCATTTCATGTTTAGAATACCTGTTTATATATTTTAGGAAGTATACACAGAACTTACACGAAAGTTTTAAAAGTTCTTATGGTTGAAAATACTTGTTATTTAATGATCAATTATTTATTAAAATAAGGACAAAAGCTACAAAGAAAAAGGAAATAAATATAATCTTTAAAATTTTCTAAAATTAATCCAACTGACTGCCCGAAAGCTCAACTTCAGCCATTACTGAACCAAATAATTGTGTTCTCCAACTTTATTAACAACAACAACAAAGTTTTTATGCGGGAAATCTGTTAAACATCTTGAAGGTGCCCTATACCATGTAAGGTATTATTAATGTTTTCAGTGTTATATATGATTAAAATGGACACTACATGTATGTAATTTTTTTTGATATTCACCTTATCTTCAACATAGCTTGATGAGTAAGATCCACGTCTAACACTTAAAAATAAGACAAGAACCTTTTTTAAAAAAACTTTTTCATATTCAAAATCTTGTCAATAAGCAGATGTACTTTAGGAGTAATAACACACACTCATCCAGTAAAAACTGAACATTCTCTAAATTCACAAAATGTAAAATATGCCTTTACTTTCTTGCCATACCATACTGTACGGGTATGACATTCTACAGAAGTGTGGGAAGATCATACAGTTTTTTGTTTTTT
>NW_004955463.1:13980508-13982198 GCF_000276665.1 Chinchilla lanigera
AAAAAAAAAAAAAAAAAAAAAAAAAAAAGACTATTTTTGTGTTTTAAAAGAACCCAATGTCAAAAAAATTTTTAGAAAAGAACCCAATGAATATGTATCTATAGTAACCCATCTTCTTCATGATAGGCAAAAAATAATTTAAAAGTAATGAACAGTACCTGTGAAAGTTTTTTAATTTTTTGTTTTCAATTAGGTATTTTCAGTTCATTTAAAAAAATTTACAAGTGTCTTATTTTCTTTCTAGGAGCATGACTGGATACCTGATTTGTTTTTTCCATCTCACTGCTATCTTATTTCACTGACAATTTTATTTAAACAGGAAAATTTCTGCCAAAAATTCTTACACAAAACACAAACTTCAAAATAACTTGGGCCAATTCATTTAGGTATGTGAAAGTACTGGGTTCATTGAGGTATGAAAAAATATTGTGTTTATATGCTATATGTATAACAAGATGAACAAAATTTTTAAAAAATCATCTGTAAAGATCCATAGAGATGCCTCAGACTCACTACCCTAAATATGACTAAACTTGCATACTCTCCCTCACCTTCAGCTTTCATAAGGAAGTTCAAAATACTTTCATAAGGGCTGGGGTCATAGCTCAGCAGCACAAGCTCCTGCCTGGTACCAAAAAAAACAAAAAACAAAAAACAAAAAACAAAAAAAACCTTTCATAGTAAAAAATAATGTGATGTGGTTTAAAAGCCCAAGTAACAGGTTTGTCACCAAACACTTGAACTTAACTTCTATAGGACTCAATTTTCTCTTGTAAAATAAAGTAGTTGGTCCCACTTCCATTTATACAGATTGTTAGGAATGTAATTCAGGACCAACCTTAACATTCAAACTACCAAAAACCTGCTAACCCAAATGTTAATATTCCAAATAATGAAATACTCTGAGCCTTAGAAATAAGCTATAGGTCACATATGCTAATAAAAAAAAAGATGTCCTGGGCAAACTATTAAAATAAAAAAAGTAGGGCAGGGGCATGGTGATGCACGTCTATAATCCCAGTACTCTGGAGGCTGAGGCAGGAGGACTGCTGTGAGTTTGAGGCCAGCCTGGGCTACACGGTGAGTTCAAGGCCACCCTGAACTACACAACCAGACCCTGTCTCAAAAATAAAATAAAATAAAATAAAATAAAATAAAATAAAATAGCAATGCAGACAATTGGACCCCATTTGTATGTATTTTAAGATACACACACACACACACACTTTTCTTTTTAAAGAAACTAAAAGGGCTAAGGATGTAGCTCAGTGCCAGAGCACTTTCTTAATACATATGAGGCCCTAGGTTCAATTACTAGTATCTTAAAAAAAAAAAAAAGAAAGAAAGAAACTGAAAGAAAAAGTATGTCCAATACACAGTACAAAAAACAGAGAGAGGGGCCAGGATACAGCTCAGTGGCACAGCACCTGTCTGGCAGGTGCAAGGTCCTAAGTTTGATTCCCAAGAACAAAAAAGAGAGAGAGAGAGAAAGAGAGAGAGAGAGAGAGGGAGAGAGAGAGAGAGAGAGATTTTTAAACTGCTGTCCAGTTGTTGTAGTCCCTGGCCATTTGAGTTACCCTACTAATGCCCCAAATATCGTGGGGCAGAGATAAGACATCTTATCCCTGTCCTGCCTGAATTCCTGACCCACAAAATCATGAGATATAATGACAATACATTATTTTAATGC
>NW_004955463.1:13982298-13985995 GCF_000276665.1 Chinchilla lanigera
ATTTTTTTTTTTTTGAGACAAGTTTTGCTATGCAGTTCAGGTTGGCCTTGAACTCACTTTGTAGCCCAGCTGGCCTCAAACTTGCAGGGATCCTCCTGCCTCAGCCTCTCTCCAGTGCTAGGATTATAGGCATGAGCCACCAGGCTCTAAATACTATTTAAATGCTTAGTAACATATAGGCTGTTAAGTTACTTAAACTCAATTTCTCCATCTGTAAAAATAAGTAAAAGTACTGATAAAATTGTTGTGAAGATAAAAGGAAATCATACAGGTGGGACACCCAGCATAGTACACTGTAAGAAGATAGCAAATTTGGTAGCTACTAATGTGATTATCATGAATGTTATTTTAAACTCCAGAAACTACTATCTGTAGAACCAGATTTGACAGTTGATTCAGTGATCATCAATCTTGTTGACAATCAATTTCCTTTATTCAAAACTCATTCAATCTGATCAGCTAAAGAGAGCATTTGTTAATATACAGTTAAAAATGCAAGTGATCACAAGTAGTAGAAGTGGTAATCAGAAGACAGTCTGGGTTGTAGGTGTCTAACCAGCCTTTTTCATAAAGTGGAGTCCTATCCTGGGTATCAGAACACTCATGACAGCTTATTCAAACTTCTAATGTGGGGGCTGGGGATTTAGCTCAGCGGCAAAGCGCCTGCCTGGCAAGCGCAAGGTCGTGAGTTCGGTTCCCAGTACTGGAGAAAAACCAAAACCAAACCAAACCAAACAAAACAAACTTCTAATGTGATTTTTTTCTATTTTAATATACAATGTTGATTTTCCTAAAAATTATAGCACTGGTAGTTCATACATATAATTTACCAACTAATCACAAATAACATGCCAATTGGATAGAAAATGTACATAAGAAATCTCCATAAATACAAATTCCAACAAAGCATACAGAATGGCTTTTTTGGAGTGGAACTTGTCCTCACAGAATTTCAAAAAATTCAGGCTAAGTATTACTGAGTCAAAGTACTCCAAGTTATATATTTAGTCTTTATCCTAAGAATACTCTCAGAAAGTACTGCTCATAATTTAATTTTTCCAACAAACCACGAACACATCCCATGATTCTATATAACAGAGAGGACATTACTATTAGGACAGAAGAAATCAGTATGTAGTATAAATGAACTGAGTCTACCATATTATAATTTCAATAGGCGTTTAGAGAGCAGTTTCAATATCAATGTGATGAGTTAAAGTCTGGATTACTTCATTACAAAGATAAAAACAAAAAGTCATATATTTTTAACCCTTTCCAATATGAAAATAAAACAGAATCTAAAACCTATTCACCTACTGTAAATTCGTCAGGCTTTAAACTTTTAGAGTAGTAACTTTTGAACCATACAAATAGTTACATTTGAATACATTAAAGAGTTACTCTGTAGTTTTACTAAGTGACCTGACTAAAAAAAAAAAAACCTGGCAACTCAATGAAGCTCTAAGAACTGTGTGCCTACTTCATATACCATTGCACTGTGCTGAACTGGTATCTGGAGACTGTATGGAGCTAGCTACCTGAAAGCAAAGGAAGGAACTGACGGAAAGAGTTTATTAAAAAAAGAAGAAGAAGAAGAAGAAGAAGAAGAAGAAGAAGAAGAAAAAGCACTATCCTTAACACACCCACTACCTATGGAAACAGCATTTTAAAATACACACATTTCTTGTCCTACCACTTTGTCTGTAATTCGGTAAGTCCTCCTACTACTAACATGTTATCCTTCTTTCACTCTTTAAAATAAAAAATAAATAAATAAATACACACATTTCTAATTTTCCAACATGTAAAATATAGCGAAGGGGTATTCTACCACAGGCAGATCTTCCTACTCCTTCTCACCCCCACACAGTGTTTTGCCAAGAGCACAGCCCTAAGTAAAATAAGCCATGCAATTTCCTTGTTTACTTAAAGAATTGCAGAAAACATGTTGACTGCTTCCGAGGCTTTTTGAAACCAATCAATATTTAAAAGACTTTTAACGATCACGTTTGAAATAGGAGAGTAGTAATAATTCCTTCAGCTTTTAAAAAAATCTAGTTTTAAATTTACAAAAAGGGTTAAATCTTACACTGCAGTTCATCAGTATGCCTTGTTTGCAACCAGAAGAGGAAAAAGAGGGGAGAACAGCAAAACACACAAGATGGAAAATATCACTACCTCCTTTGGTGGTTATGAATAATTGTAAATGGCCCAAGAGGTCAGGGAAAAGAGTTCATGAATAGAAAGAAGGGGTGTTAACAATGTAAGCTGGTCCCTTCCAGATTCACACTGATGTCGGAGAGAAAAAGGAATTTATTTACACTGCAGTGTCTGGCAGCAAACATGGCTGCCCCTGCCCCCTTTAAATCGGAATAGTCTTCATTCCCTCACCAAAACCATCAAATTATGGCCATGTCTGTGTCTTCCTCACAAAACACAAACACATCTTCTCTTCCCTGAAAACAGTAACACCCACACCTCCCCCATTTCACAACAATCACAACCATACCCACTAGCTTCTCTATCTCCTACCTTGAAATAAAAGGCTGGAACACACAGAAATATAGGAACAAAAGGCATTCCTTCTAACACTTTAACAACCTCCGTCCCCTTCTTTTCCTCCCACTCTGTGACGCTTGGTCGATCCTTCTCACCCTTTCAACATTGAGTTAATTGCCTTCCCTAGCCCAATTCTACGTCTTCCAGTTTCCTGCGTCTATTTCCAATCCTCCCGTTGCATCTTGCCTCAATCATTCTCATTCTTTTTCTTTTCTAATCAATTTTTTCCTCCACTTTCAATTCCTTTATTTCTCCGTTTATTCCCAAAAGACATCCCGTTTCCCCATCAAATTCTGCCCTCCTCACCCAGTCTCCTGGTTCCCACACTCCACCCCCGACCACCGCAATTCGAGTCATCCAGGTCCCTAACCTTCTTCAAATCTAACTCTTCCCCTCTTCCCCTGCCCCTCCCCCGTTCCCATCTTTATCCCCGCCCCCATCCCACCTCTACTCCCAGTTCCCAGATCAGCGCCACTACATCCCTCATCCCAATCCAGCTTCCCCTGAGCCACCCCCCAATTCCCTCCACACCCCCACCTTGCCATCTGCTCTTCCTTCTAGACTCCCCTCGAACCTTTCGGGACACCCGCTCTCCTCCGTCCCTGGGTCACCCCCTCACCCTTGCCCCATCCTTAGGTCACCCCCTCCCCACCGTGCCCTTCCACGCGACACGCGCGCGCGCGCGCGCGCACACACACACACACACACACACACACACACACACTCGAGCGCGCACTTTACCTTCAGTTTGTTCCATTCTAACCCCCGGGCCGTGTCAGCGCGATCACAGGAGAGACGCGGAGGCCCGGAGTGGGGCTGGAGTACGGGCAGGGGCTGCGGCCGCGGGGGGGAGGAGACAGAACCAAGCTAGGCCGCATGAAAGCCCGGGACTAGATTTCCCCTGCGCCGGGCGCCCCTGCCATAGCGGCCGGCACCTAGGAAGGCCACGGCCGAGCCCGGCCGGGCGCGCTGCGGTAGGAGCAAGGCTGCAGGAGGTAGCGTGGGCGGGTAGGCGGCGGGACCGGGGTCGCCGTGCCGCTGCTGGTGCCCGAGCAGAGCCTGAGGTGACGGCCCAGGGGGCAGCGGGGTCCTCCGGGCTCGCTCGGAGTCCGCGCGCCCTCCGCGGCAACCTGCGCAC
>NW_004955463.1:13986110-14026388 GCF_000276665.1 Chinchilla lanigera
GCCCCCCCGCCCGGCTCTCGGGGCGCCGCCGCCAAATCCTCAGCCCCTCATTGGGCACGGGCCGCGGCGATTGCCGGGAAATGCAGTCCGGGCTCGGGGCCCCGGGAGCGAGCGGAGGGCGGGAAGGCGGCAGCGCTAGCGCGTCCGGACCGGAGACCGCGGGCGACCTGGCAGAGAAGGGACAGGAAGGGACGAAACGAAAACAAAACCAGACGAAGGGCGGGCGGGCGAGCAAGCGGGGCGGGGCAGGGCGGGGCGGAGCCTCGAGGCGAGGCTGGGCTCGTGCGTGTCCTTCAGTCTCAGGAAAAAACAGCGCGAGTTTGACGCCATATGGAACTCCTCGGAGTGGCCCTGCCGTGCGGTGCCTGACAGCGGTTGGAACCGACACTTGGGGGCCGGGTTAGGAAGGCTGAGGAAGAGCGGGACTCCCCGCGAGCCTCCCGCGCTGTCTCCGTACGACAGCTGTCACAGAAGGCACCCGTCCAGCGGTCGGCGTCTGGACACGGGGTGGTAACTCGGGGCTCGCGCCTGGGCCGGGCGTGGGGACAGCCTCCGGGGTATGAGTGCCGGAGCCCCGGGGTCCGCACCCTGACTGGGCGGCCGGGCGGCGTCCCCCACGCCGAGCGGGTACAGTCGCGCGCGCTTCCTGCTCGGCCCGCGGCCCGGGGGCTTGTGGGTAGCGCTGAGCACGTCGGCGCCGCCGTCTCCGAGGCCGCCGGGCCGAGATCGCGCCGTCACGTGCAGCCGGGCTGCTCCCGCCAGACCTTCGCGGCGAGGGGAGTGCGGCGTTTGTCCTCCAGGCGCGCCCAAGGAGAGGAGGGACTTTGGGAGGCGGCACTTTAGGCTTCCATCCCCCACGTTCTGGGAAATTGAGAGAAAGCAATAGAAGGTCCCGGGTGAGGGCCACGGTAAAGGAGCCTTGCGGGGGTGTGCAGATGTCTTGGTATTTCCCGGGGCTTGGTGATAATGACAGCGTTGTGGCACAGACGTGAACGTACAAAGGAAGTAGGCAGAAGACACATGAGGAAACCGATGCGTGCTCTGCTCTCTGTTCTGAGAATTTAAAATCATATCACTACTAGACATCATAGTGCTCGGTCTGTTGGGTACCATTACAAGAAATTGCTGATAACTTTATCTTAAAATATCACTTAAGAAATTTGACGATTCTTACAATATGAATTACAAGATGAATTATTTTTTCCGTACTGGAGTTTAAATCCGGAGTTTTCACACTGATCTACAGCCCCAGCCTTTTTTAAAAATAGGATATTGCTAAATCGCTAAACTGCCCCGATAGGGCTTGGATTTGTGATGTTATCTTAATAGGCACTAGTTATGTATTAGTTTGTTAACAAAACCCTTTAATACTAAAGGTGAAGCTCTCTGTGACGCACACTTGTAATCCCAGCACCCAGGAGGTTGAGGTAGGAAAATCTCTGCGACTGGAAGGCTTGCCTGGGCTAAGTAGCTAGTCCAGCGGTGTAGCTAGAGTTCGTGCCGCTTGGGGCTGTCCTGCAATTTGCCGCTTCCAACATACCTGAATGTTAACCCAGTTAAATAGAACATTTAAATCGCAAATAGAGAAACATGTGCAGCCCCAGGGCCGACTGCCCCCTTGGCCCAGTTATGCCATTGTGCAGGATCCTGTCTCAAAAAACAAAATCCTAAGGGTGATATTGAAAATGAAGGGTTTCCATTGATATTAACGTATACTTTTAGTTTTATGTGTTTATTTTGAGAAGCAGTCTCATCTCACTGTCTTGTGCAGGCTGCCTTTTAACTCCTGGGGCTCAAGCGATCCTCCTGCAAAAGTCTCTTGGGTAGGTAGGACTACAAGGCAGGCCCCACCGCCTCACCCTGTTTTTAAACTATTTTTAAACCTATACTTTATGTAGTATCAAAAGTTAAAGATACATTGAAAGTACACTTTTATTATAAATGTGTCTTTTTAAAACAGATGATGAAAAAATAACACATGGTGGACAGGTAGATGAGGTCTACCTGAACTTAGTTTGGCTCTGTCTCCTGAAAAGAGGGCTTAAATTAACTTTATTTTTGTGGATATGGTGGGACTTATAGTCCAAGCACCTGGGAGGCTAAGGCAGGAGGAGTGCCAGGAGTTTCAGGCCAGCCTGATCTACACAGAAGACCTTGTCTCCAAAAGACCAATAAATACATTAAAAAAAATATTTTTTTTCCTATGGTTCCTTCAACTTTCATCCTTTGTTTCCCACCATCCTGGAACCTTGATATGTTGATAAACTGCCACCTTGTTTTAGCACCTGGATTTTCTAGTAAATTGCCCGTGGGGTTTTATTTTAGCCTGCTGCTTTTTTGTGGGGGGGGTGTACCAAAAATCGAACTCAGGACCTTGTGCTTGCCAGGCAGGCGCTTATGCCACTGAGCTATATCCCCAGCCCCTAGTCTGCTTCTAATAGCTATGCTGACAAAAAAGTTTAAAATTGAAATTATATGAAGTAAATGCAGAGTCTTCTTGCAAAACATTAGAAAATACTGTTAATTTTTTTGTCTAGAGCATTATCTAAGGAAATGAGCACTAAGAAAATTTACGTCTAGCATCTAACATAGAATTAATTTCAGTATCTGGCATCTTCTGAAGTTGGGAACATGCTTACTCCTTGCCATAGAAAATGAGCAAGCGGTTTACCTAACAGAATTCTCAGAGTTAGGGAGGAAAAAACGGGGCGGTTCTCTTCTGAAGATTATATACAACTTTTTATATCAAGTCCCTTATCCTGAAAGTCAAAGAAATCACCAAGCCTGATTACAGGAGAAGGCATTTCTTGCAAACACTTGGCTTTTACTAAGAAGACTACTTAACCCTTTCCTTTGAAAGCTAGGATTGCTGGCTTATGGCCATGGGAGGAAACCTAGCTCATCTTTCAAATACTGGGCATGGACTCATTCATTTGGTCTGTGAATACTTAATGATTTTCTTTGTGCCCGGGGTTGTAAGTGAATACAATGCATGAATAAAAATATTTCCTGATAAAAAATGTCTGTCAGTGACCTGAAAGTATTTTGACATCCTTTTTATGATCTTTTTCAGAAAAAGTACATGTATATGGTAATGCAACAGTTCACTTATGAAATAAACATTAAAATTGTACGTATATTTTATTTTTATATGTATCTTTTAAAGCTCAGAAATTTGCCGGGCATTTTCACGAGGGAAAAGGTAAAGAGGAAAGCCTTGTAGATTTTTCATTTAGTAAACATAGAGTGTCAGTGGGAAGCTGGGCCTTAGACATGCATCAAGGGACCTCTAGTGGCCGAACTGGAAAGTTTTGCCTAGTTTACATAGTTGATTCCCTTGATTATTACCTGAAAAATGCGTTGTGGATTAAAAGCGGTTTGGATTTCTCACTGAAACAATACCCGCCATCTTTTATTCTTACAAATGTGCTTCCCAGATGAGTAAAGTCTATTGCTGGCTGACATGTGAAGAGGGCTTCTCCAAGAGAAAGCAATTCCTTGCTGTCTGGTGCTACAATCACTAACATTTTCATCTTCCTTCCTTTATTTATTTATTTTTGGGCTTTTCAGACAGGGTCTCGCTATGCAATTCAGGCTGGTCTTGAGCTCACTTTGTAGCCTAGGCTGGTCTCGAACTGGCAACGATTGTCCTGCCTCAGCCTTCCGAGTGCTGCAATTACAGGCATGCGCCACTATGCCTGCCCGGCTTCATCTTCCTTTAAAAGAACCAAATAAAGTGGAGGGAAAGTGATAACTGGGGAACAATAATATTTCTAGATTCTCCACTTTCCCAAGATGGCTCAGTATCCTAGGATCTGCAGTGTCCCCAAATGAAGACTCAGGCTTTGCACCAGGGAGACAAGCCCAGCTCAGTGTCATTGCCCAGGTGGCCAAGCACCTGGGTTACCTCTGCGGCGCTACCCTTAAGTCACTTGACAGCTCCTCTAATACAGAATTTAAATGTTGAGATTTCCACACCAACTACTGATCATAAGCGACACATGTTAAGAGGACATATATAAAGCACATTTCTTTAGTGTAATTTTTATATGAAGATTTCACGACATTCCAACCTCAGGCTCTGGAGAAGGAAAAGGAACATTTTTATTTCTGCTCCCATCCTTTCTGTTATCCCTTCAATCTCCTACCCCTTTGGGTCCCCCTGGACATTTCCGAGTTGCGGGAGTGGAGGGCAACTACATCAAAGTGATGTCATTCGTGAGTCCAACATGGTTTCCATGACGACTGCCAGACGTATTCCGCTAAAGTAAGAGGCTCTTTAACCAGCTTTCACTCAAGGGTTTCCCAGGGAGTCAGCCACAGACTACAGTGTACTGACAGCAAGGAAGTGGCAGGACTGGGATCCTCCCGCACAGACCCTCGAAATAAATTCGGCAGACAGTCTTGCGCCCGTGGGAAGGAGACCTTGTAGCCTCACGGGGTGTCACCTTGAACGACGCCCGCCCTGCAAAGATTTTGAGAGCTCATTGGCTGGCGGGGTCATCACTCAGTGACATCACGCGAGGAGGACAGAGGTGGACCCGTAGAGGCTTGGCCTCTGGCCCTCCTAGCTCGTGGGCGCGAGAGGAATTGGGAAGGAGTGGGGCAGGCCCGCGGCCGTTCCTGGGAGGCCGCGCCTTCGTCCTTGTCTCCGGGATCCACTCCCTCGGCTTCGCGTTACCCTGGCGGCTTCCAGTTCCCACCGCGCGCGTCTCGGCCCGCGATTCACCCGTCGCCCGGCCCCTCAGTTTGAAGGCTCAGCCTCCATTCCCCCTCCTCCCACCCTCGGCTTCCGAACTTCCCTTCCGCTTGCTCCGCACGCCTGCTCATCATCGTTTCCAACACCCGGGATCACCAGTTTACGGTCATCCGGCCTGTTCCTGTCCCGCCTCGCACTCTCCTCCCTCCACAGCGGTCCGCCCCACCCCACGCACGCTGGCCGCGGAGCGAGGGCGCGGTCGGCACGGCGTGGTGACCGGCCGCCCGCGGAGGTGACCCTCCCGGAGCAGAGTCGCCGCCGCGCAGGTCCGGTGTCCCCCAGCGCCGCGCCCGGCCGAGCCCCCAGCGGAAGCTTAGCTCAGTGGCGGAGGTTGCCGGCCAGGAGGCACCTGGTGCTCCCGTGAGCCACGAGACGTGGCTCTAAGGGCTCCTTGTTGCCCCTATCTGAAAAGCGCCAGGGATTGAACCTTTGCACTGAGTTTACGTCCTCAGCCCTTTTTATTTTAGTTCATCGTATTTTTCATATAGGGTCTTGCTAAATCGCTGATTTGCCTAGGCCGAGTTGGATGTTGTCATCCCCCGACCTCAGCCTCCCACAGTGCTGGGATTTATAGGCCTGCACCACTACTCCGGGTTTGATTAAGTATATTTAAAGGTACAGAGATGAGCGTGCTGGCGCAGGCCTGTGATCCCAGCCCTTGGGGAGTTGAGACAGGAGGATCCCTTCGAGTTCCAGGTCAGCCTAGGCGATACAGGGCGTTCAAGACCAACCTGAAAGACATAGAGAGATCCTATCTAAAAAAAAAAAAAAAAAAAAAAAAAAAAATCAAATAATTAAATAATAAATCAGTAACATCGGCTGGGGCTCTGGAGAGTTGCTAGTTCTGGAAATTCGCTTATCTGTATTCGAATCGTTAGTAGGCGCCATGTGTAGCTTCATTGCTCCATAAATGAGACCAGTGAGTACTTTCGGGCTTTAGGATTTGTGGTAGCTTGGCCAAGTACGGAAAAGCTAACGGAAAACAAATCCAAGATATTTGCTTTCTACCTATGTTTTTAGGCTACAGATAGGAGTGTCTTTCTCATCCTCCTAAATATTGGGCAACCATTCAAATTAGATTACTAGATACTATGAACCAGAAATAAAAATGTCTTTGGAGGCCTTGTTATCGTCATGAACCTCATTATCTTACAGATCATTTCTATGCGTTGGAATCTCCAAGTACCGTTTTCAAATCTAGAGGTAAGAAAATATTACTTTGATTGTTGAAAATAAATTTTAATGATATTGTACACTTTGAATATGCAAATTTTCTACCTGTGCATTAGTTAAATCCTGATCTCTTAACTGATTTTTTAAAATACTAAATTGTTTACTTCTTTTGCCTAGGTCTCTATGTTGATTAGTTAAGACAAAAATAAATATGGCCTTCTACAGTTGTAATTCAGTCTTGGCAATAGCTCGCACAAGGTAAGCATCGAAAACTATCTGCCCCGTATATACGAACATCATTTTCCTAACGGAATATATATGGATTGACTTAGAACCCACTTAAAACTTTGCTGGTTTTAACTATGTTGGTTCTTAGGAAGCTAACATTTTAATGTATTTAATATTACCTAAAATATCCTATATGCTTTAGAATTCAGACTGAGTCATTTTCTAGATGTATGGCACAGATAAGATAAAAGATTTAATGGTTTTACAGTGATACCTGTGTAACTGATGAATGTCACATGAGGCCCTTAGAAGTAAAAAGTAGTAAAATGGCTAGTGAGCAAGCCAATCCTAGAGCATATTCCTGTCCCATTCAATCTATTATCACTTATTTGTTTATTTTGAAGACTATTCACTGAGGACTGGCTATGCCAGATTCATTGTACATTCTCCCTTTGGGCCAAAGAATGATTTTATCTTGGCATGCTTTAAAAATAGGATGTAATAATGGAAAAAACAAACATCTTTTTGCCAAAATAAATCTCTTTGCCAGTGACTTTTTTTGCCTGGATTTTTTTTTTTCTTTTTCTTTTTTTTTTGTCTTTTTGAGATAGGGTCTCACTATGCAGTTCAGGCTGGCCTTGAACTGACTTTGTAGCCCAGGTTGGTCTCAAACTCTCAACGATCCTCCTGCCTCAGCCTCCTGAGTGCTGGGATCACAGGCGTGTGCCACCAAGCCCAGCTTGGGTTTTTAATTTTTACTTGCAGTTTGATATATCAGTTTAAATGAAGGTTATGGACTATTACAGTACTAGAATGTGGAGCTCCTTGGCTGGGGTGCTCAGTTCTTATTCCTAGTGTTCTTGAGGAATTTTAAGTGGAAGGATATTTTGGCTGTAAGTTCTTCTCATTGATTTTGGTTTTTTGTTTTGTTTTATTTTTTTGGACAGGATCTCCCTATGTAGTACAGCCTGGCCTTGAACTCACTATGTTGCCCTAGCTGGCCTCAAATTTATGATGGTCCTCCTGCCTCAGCCTCCCTTAGTGCTGGGATTACAGGGGTGCACCACCATGCCCGGCCTCCACTGGCTATTCTTATGTGAAAGAGTGTATAGCCACTGTGTAGACAAAGCAGTATTGTATGATTGGATAATCTCCACAGGTACCATGAAATGTTTCATTAAAACATTCATTTAATCACTAGAGTGGCTGTAGACACCAGTCTTCCACCTATTTTATCATAACAGATAGAGTTAATACTGTAATCCCTAGCAGAAACATATTTGCTAGGTTTTAAAATGAACAACTGGAAAAAAAATTAACAGCTGGAGAATATCTGACTTCTAATGTAGCACTTTATTCTTCAGAATTAATGTATGCTGGGCATGGTGGTGTGTGCTTATAATCCTAGCATTTGGGAGGCTGAGGCAGGAGGATCACCACAAGTTTGAGGCCAGGCTGGATTACATAGTGAGACCCTGTCTCAAATTTTAAAAAAGGAGGAAAAGAATTAACATAATAACATCTTACATATTCAATTGCAGAACATACTGTTTTTCCGTGGGGTAAATAGTTATATTTGGGACTAGGCATGTAGCTCAGTGGGTATAGCATATGCTTAACATGTGTAGAGCCCTGGGTTCAATCCCCAACACCCCCCCCAAAAATGTATATGTGTAATATATATGTATTTGTTCATTAATGAACATTCTCTGCTTATAGTAAAAAAAACCATGCTTTTCTTTTACAGATGGTCTCTATTTCTTTACTTTTAAGTTTATAATAGCACATGTTTGACTCTGAGGACTTTGCTCTTTATCCCAGGTTCCCCAGCACTTTAGCCAGGCCTGGCTGCCCTTCTCCTTCCCCATCACTTGCACTTCTTCACCTGCCAGATCCTCACTTGAACAGGATGTATGGGAAGCACTATGGAAGCAAGAAGCACCCTTACCCAAGTCAGGCAGGCACGGCAGCACTTCGAGTCCAAACTAGACTCGAGCAAAAGCTACACACATCAGCTTCCTGGTTACAGCAGGGCTCTGGGGAACCTCTCCCAGAACAAACCCCAGAAAAACCCAAGGCCACAAGCCCTCAGCCCGCAGAAGACACTGGGACGAAGATTAAAGAAGAAAAGCGATCTTATAGACAAAAGATTGTGGATGAACTTAAATATTATTACAATGGATTCTATTTACTTTGGAATGACACCAAAGTTGCCGCCAGAATGGTTTGGAGGCTGCTGCATGGACAGGTGCTAACCAGGAGAGAGAGACGAAGGGTAGGTGAAAATTATATCTGAGCAAGAAACTATGAAATTAAAATGCACTCTCTGGGAAGCTGGATGTGGTGGTTTCCACCTGTAATCCTAGCACTGGGGAGGCAGAGGCAGAAAGATTGAGCTCAAGGGCAGCCTGGGTTACATGGAGAATTTAAGGCCTGCCTGGACTAAGTGATGAGACCTTGTCTCAAAATAAATAGATAAATCAAAATAAATCTGGGGACTAAGATTTAAACTTCAACTTCACCTTAAAAAGCACCAATGGTGGCACATACCTAGGTATTCCAGAGGCTGAGGCAGGAGGATTGCAAAGTGGAGGCCAGCCTGGGATATTTAAGAAGGCCCTGCCTCAAAATAAAAATATAAAGCCGGGGAAATAGTTGAGTGGTAGAGTGCTTGCCTACCATCCACGAGTCCCTGTGTTCAATCCCCAGGACTGAAAAAATAATAATCAAATAAAATATAGCTTTCCTAGTGTGCTCACGGCCCTGGATTTGATCCTCAGCAGCCTGCTGCCCTAAAGTAGGAATGGTAACTACTGGTGAGGCTCAGAGGGTTTTCTGTTTTGTTTTTTATTTTGTATAGTGCTGAGGATGAACCCAGGCCTTGCTCATGCTAAGCAAGACCTCTATGCAGAGCAATACCTAGACCTTCAAGAGCAATTCTTATTACCTAAAGAATGGTAGTGTAATCTAAGCTATGTAGTCCAAGCTGGGCTTGAACTCACTATGTAGCTTATACTGGCCTTGATCTTGTGATGATCCTCCTGCCTTAGCCTCCTGAGTGCTGGGGATTATAGGCATGTACCACTATGCCTCGCAATTCTATTTTTTAAATCTCCCCAAGGAGTTGAGAGACTTCAGGTTTTGTGCATCAGAGATACAACGCTGTTAATATATTAAGCATGTATGTGTTTTTTAAAAAACAATTTTTAGTCAGGCATGGTGTTTGCTGCATGCCTGTAATCCCAGTACTTGGGAGGCTGAGGCAGGAGGATCACTGCGAGTTCAAGGCCAACCTTTGTAGGCCAGCTACAAAGTGAGTTCAAGCCTAAAGTGGGTAGTAAAACCCTGTCTCAAAAACACCAAACAAACAAACAAACAAAAACCAATTTTTAAAGCCAAGTGCAGTGGCATGCACCATAGTGGGTGGCTGAGGCTGCAGTATAGGGCGGCTGAGGCAATACAGGGTGGCTGAGACTGCACAATCAGTTGAGTGCAGGAATTTAGGATCAGCCTGGGCAACATAGTGAGACTGTCTCATACTGTGTTATTTAAGTAGGGCCTGTCATTTGAATGGAAGCTAAGAGATGCCAATATGTTTTGACTGTCATATATTTCCTTGAAGATACCTCATAAATAACACTTCAGAGACATGGTGAAGAGAAAAGCCCCATCTTTCCATTTTACAAACCCAGTTTGGGTTTATGACACTTTAAGAACCAAGGCAGGCATTTTTTTTTTTTTGCATGTTTTGAAATAATTAAACATTGTTTGTGTATTTAATTCTTCAGCTGTTGAGAACCTGTGTTGATTTCTTCCGTTTGGTTCCATTCATGATCTTTATAATCGTACCCTTCATGGAATTCTTGATACCAGTGTTTCTGAAACTCTTCCCAAATATGCTGCCATCAACTTTTGAAAGTAAATCCAAAAAGGTATGCAGAATTTTTAATTTTTTTTGAAAAGTTAATAGACATTCTTTTTCAGTCCAATTTTAAATTCACAGAAAATGAGGCAGAAAATACAGAGTTTCTGTGTACTATTCCTACCTCCTACACCCGATTTCCCCTGTGATTGACATCTAGCCTCAGTATATATATATATGTGTATATATATATGTATGTATATATACACATACATGTATATATACATACATATATATACATACACATACATACATATATATATATATATATATGTTACTGCTGAAGAACCAATACTGATACACTATTATCAGCTTACCCATGACAGCTGGGTTCCTTCTTTGTGGCCTACAGACCTGTAGGTTTGTAATGTATGATGTCACTATCTGCCTCAGGAGTCTCAGAGGCCAGACAGCAGGCTGGAAGCAGGTGAGTGGTGGGCTCACTGTGCAGGTGGACTCTGCAGCTCGCCGCTCAGTCTGGGTGGAGGCTGCCAGGGGCAGACCCCACCCAGAGCTTGAATGCAGGCCAGAAAACAAGGAAGTGGACATGGACTCCAGGACTGCTAATCATGATTGTGATCTTAGGGGACCAGCAAGGGAATGCAACAAGGCTAAGGATAAGTTCCATTGTCTGGGTATACCACGATTTATCTACCCATCATCCACTGAATGTATGGCATTTTGGTTACTTCTAAGTGTTCTGTTTTGTTTTGTTTGTTGTTTTTTTGTCTTTTTGAGACAGGGTCTCACTATGCAGTTCAGGATGGCCTTAAACTTACTTGGTAGCCCAGGCTGGCTTTGAACTTACAATATCCGCCTGCCCCAGCCTCCTGAACGCTGGGATTACAGGCACTTGCCACTATGCCTGGGTACTTCCCAAGTTTTTTGTTTTTTTAAAGAGAAGAAAAAAAAATAGGGGCTGGAGATTTAGCTCAGCGGCACAGCACTTGCCTGGCAAGTGCAAGGTTGTGAGTTCGATTCCCGGTACCAGAAACAAAACAAAACAAAACAAAATGATACATAATTTCAAAACAAGATGATAGGAAATTAACAGTGGTTATTATATTGCATATTCTTATCTTCAAAGTAATTGCTCAGATTTTTTTTTTTTTTCTGGTACTGGGAATCGAACTCACGATCTTGCGCTTGCCAGGCAGGCACTGTGCCACTGAGCTAAATCCCCAGCCCCCAGTAAGTGCTCAGATTACAAGATACAGGCATGCAAAATTGATCCCCCAAGATCACAATCATGATTAGCAGTCCTGGAGTCCATGTCCACTTCCTTGTTTTCTGGCCTGCATTCAAGCTCAGCATTCAGCACAAACCATTCCTGTCAATGAACTAATAGAAATTAGTAGTATAATTATCTTAGCTAGCTGTACATTCATATATATATATATTCTCCTTTTCCCTTCCTTCTTTTCTCCTTTCCCCCATCCCAGTTCTTTCCTTTTGAGCAGTCCGTTTCCCTTTACAATATCTATTGTACATTTTAGATCTTATTTACTCTTTCAGTTTCTTACACTGAGACAGTATGATTTTTACATACGTGAGTCTGACTTGTTTCACTTATCAGTATGATCTCTAGTTACATCCATTTACCTATAAAAGCCTTGAGTTTATCCTTCTTTATAGCTGAGTAGTACAGTATTCAATTGTATAAAAAACCACATCTTTTTTATCCATTCCTTGGTTGATGGGCATTTGGGTTCTTTCCAAGATTTAGCTATTACAAATTGTGCTGCTATAAACATGGGTGCATATATATTGTTGTGGTATGGCATTTTTAATTCTTCTGAAAATATACCCAGAAAAGGGATAGATGGGTCAAATGGGACCTCAAATCCTAGTTTTTTGAGGAATCTCCACACTGATTTCCACAGTGGTTATACCAGTCTGCACTCCCACCAACAGTGGAGAAGGATTCCTTTTGCCCACAGCCCGCCAGTATTTGTTATTGGTTGACTTCTTGGTGGTAGCCATTCTTTCTGGGATGAGATGGAATCTCAGTGTTGTTTTAATGTGCATTTCTCAAATGACCAATGATTGAACATTTTTTCGTATATTTATTTGCCTTTTGTATTTCTTCATCTCAGAGGCCCATTTTTGGATTGGGTCTTTGAATTTGGGGGACCTGATTTTTTTTCAGGTTTTTTTTTTTGTCTTTTTGAAACAGGATCTCCTTATGTAGTTCAGGCTGGTCTTCAACTCACTTTATAGGCCAGGATGGCCTCGAACTTGCAATGATCCTCCTGCCTCAGTCTCTCGAGTGCTGGGATTACAGGTGTGCACCACCATGCATGGCTTTTAGTTCTTTATATGTTCTAGATAGAAGTTCTTTGTCTGATAGACAGCTGGCTAAAATTTTTTCCCAATTTATGGGGTTTCTTTTTACTCTGTTGGTGACTTCTTTTGAATTGCAAAATCTTTTCAATAAGATGAGATTCCAGTTGTTGAGTCTTTGAAGTATTTCCCATGTAGTTTGGTTTCTGTTCATGAACTCTGCCTATGCCTATGCCTTCAAGATTTCTACCTACTTTCTCTGTGTTTATTTTTATTTTTATTTTATTTTTTTTATGGTACCGGGGATGGAACTCAGGACCTTGCACTTGCCAGGCAGGCACTTATGCCACTGAGCTATATCCCCAGCCCATCTACCTACTTTCTCTTTCAGTAGATTTAGTGTTTCTATTTTTTTTTTTTTTTTGGTTTTTCTCCGGTACCAGGAACCGAAATCATGACCTTGTGCTTGCCAGGTAGGCGCTTTGCTGCTGAGCTAAATCCCCAGCCCCTAGTGTTTCTGTTTTAATATTGAGATCTTTGATCCTTTTTGACTTCAGTTTAGTGCATGGTGATAGACATGGGTCTAGTTTTAATCATCAGCGTGTGGAAAGCCAGTTTTTTCAGCACTGTTTATTAAAGAGGCTATCTTTCTTCCCATGAACATATTTGGCCTCTTTGTCAAAGATAAGGTGGCTGAGTGTATTTGTAGATGTGTCTGCAGCTTCTAATCTGTTCCACTGATCCTCAGGTCTGGTTTTTTTTTTTTTTTTGCCAGTACCATGCTGATTTTATCACGGTAGCTTTGTAGTATAGTTTCAAATCAGAGATAGTGATGCCTCCTGCCTTGCCGTTGTTGCCCACAATTGCCTTTGCTATTCTAGATCTTTTCTGGTTCTAAATGAATTTTAGGAATGTTTTCTCTAGATCTGTGAGGTATGCTAATGGTTCTTTGATTGGGATTACATTAAATCTGTGTAAGAGTTTTGAGAGATGGCCATTTTCACAATGTTGGTTCTCCCTATCTATGAACAAGGGATGTCTTTCCATTTTCTGATACCTTCTTCGATCTCCTTTTTTAGATTACTGTAATTTTCACTGTATAGATCTTTTACTTCCTTTGTTAGATTGATTCCTAAGTATTTTATTTTTTTGGATGCTATTGTGACGGGTATTATTTCCTTAATTTCTCTCTCAATGAGTTTGTTGTTTGTGTATAAGAATGCTATTGATTTTTGGGTGCTGACTTTATATCCAGCTACTGAATTTGTTTATGAATTCTAGAAGTCTTTTGGTGGAGTTTTTGGGGTATTCTATGTAGAGTATCATTCATCTACAAACAATGGTAATTTAACTTCTTCCTTTCCTATCCTTATTCCTTTTATTTCTCTCTCTTGTGTAATTGCTCTGGCAAATGTTTCCAGAACTATATTGAATAGGTGTTTTAACAATTAACAGTGTGAGTGAATCTGCTCTAAACATTTATATGGGCAGGTATCTTTTTGAATGAATATTTTTACCTCAATGAATAAATAGTAAGAAGTGTGATTGCTGGATCATAAAAAGAAAGAAAGAAAGTGCTAAATTCTCTTCCAAAGTGGCTCTGTCATTCTTCATTCTCACCAGCAGTGAGTGCCTTCCTCTTATTCCACATCCTCCCCAGTAATTAATGTTGTCAGTGTTTTGCAGTTTAGGCACTCTAATAGGTGTGTCCTGTTATAGCCGTGTTTTAATTTGCAATTCCCGGATGGTTTATAATGCTGAGCATCTTTTCATGTGCTTATTTGCCATTGTGTTTTCTTTGGGAAGGTATCTGTTCAGATTTCTTCAGTTGAGTGATTTGTTTTATTGTAGTTTTGAGGATTTTTAAAAAATATATATTTTGGGTAAAAGTCTTTTATCACGTATATTTTGCAAATATTTCTCCTAGTTTATGGCTTATCTTTTCATTCATTAAAGAGTGCCTTTCACAGAGCAAACACTTGTAATGAAACCCAACTTGGCAATTTTTTCCCTTTCATCTTTGTGCTTTTGGTGTTGTAGCTAAAAGCCTGTTGTCAAACCCAAAGTCACTTTCCTTTTTCCCTGTTTTCTTCTAGGGGTTATATAGTTTTACATTTTAAGTTAGGCTTATGATCTATATAGAGTGAATGGAATTTTACCAGTCTATAAAAGATGCTGTGGATAAAAGAATAACACTTTTAATGGCATAATGACATAAAAGAGCATGACACAGTCCAGCACTGCTGATCTGTCTTTCGTGCTTGGAATTGGGAGTAGAAGGGGGCCAATGGTGGGAGAAGACAACTTAAAAAATAGACCAGTAGATTCCTGTTTCTGTCTAACTAGTGTCCTGACCGTGGTTGTTTTAAAAATACCACCACACCGCATTTTAATGTTGAACAAGGATTAAGAAACACTGGTCACTCTTAAGAGTGAACCTTTAATTCTCTTCTGTGTAATGCTTTTTTATACCTATTATATAACTTAAATTACTGAATTTAATTCTGTTTTCTACTTAAACTCTCAGTTACTTTCACATAGAGTTGATTTCCTACTTTGTACTGCTGAGGATCGAACCCAGAACTTCACACACGCTAGGTAAACACTCCACCATGAGCCACATTCCCAGAAGATTTCCTACTTTGTTAAACAAAATGCAGGGCTATTTAGAGCAGGGATTTGGCCAAGTAGCAGCCTAGGAGGTTTGTGTGAGGTTGACTGATCTTTCAAAATAATGAAAAAGCCTCTCCTTCGGGCTTTTTTTGATCTAGCCCATGCTTATGATCATTGTATTAATGAAAAATAAATTCAGATTAGAAAACAAATTTCAGATAGAGTCTATTTTATATTTCACTTGGTTCTCACAAGCCCACTCAAATCTGCAAACAATACATGTTATAGAGATGAGGAATAACAAAGTGACAATTATTTCTCCTGTCTTTACCCAGTCGCAGTCGTAAAGAATTAACTTTTCCTTTCTACTACTAAGGAAGAAAAGCAGAGAAAGAAAATGGCCGCAAAGTTGGAATTAGCAAAATTCCTTCAAGAAACAATTACAGAAATGGCCAGGAGGAACAGAGCCAAGCTGGGAGAGGCCTCTACACAGCTCTCGTCCTATGTAAAACAGGTGTCTGTCTTTTACATTGTACCAAATGACTTCTGGGCTGGAATCGTATGATAAGTGCATGTCCCTGTGGATCTTCCAGATTGCTCGCAATCTTTGAAATTGAAAAAACCAAAATCATATATTTATGATATTTAAACATTTAACATTTTAAACATAGTAGTCTGCAGAAGAGGCTACCTTAAAACAATCATTGTGTTAGCTGGGTGTGGTAGTGCATGTCTGTAATCCTAGCACTAGGGAAGCTGAGGCAGGAGGATCATCAAGAGTTTAAGACACAGCCGGTCGTGGTGGCGCACTCCTGTAATTGCAGCATTTGGGAGGCTGAGGCAGGAGGATTGTTGCAAGTTTGAGACCAGCCTGAGCTAAAAGGCCAGCCTGAACTGCATAGCGAGACCCTGTCTCAAAAAGACCAAACAAAAAGAGTTTAAGACAATCGTGGACAACATAATCAGTTCAAGGCCAGACTGAACTCTGAGACCCTTTCTCAAAAAAACCCATTGTGTTGAAGAGAATGGTAAATTCTTGGGAAGAATAGTCAGGCTTTTGAACTACTGATTTTTCCAATGATTTAGTTTAACTTCAGATGTCTTTTTTTTTTTCTTTTGGTATCCAGAATCGAACTCAGGACTTTGCACTTGCCAGGCAGGCACTTGTGCCACTGAGATATATCCTCAGCTCCAGATTTCTTTACTCTTCTTTGAACTACATTTCTAGACCCCAGATAGAGGCTGTAGCAGCTCTGACATTTCTTTGCAACAGTCTTGTGGAAAGGTTATGTGAAGCAGGCAACACGTTTCAATGAGCCCCTTTGTCCTGTGCCTAGGTCCAGACAGGCCACAAGCCCAGCACAAAAGAGATTGTTCGCTTCTCCAAACTCTTCGAGGACCAGCTGGCCCTGGAGCACCTCGATCGGCCTCAGCTCGTTGCCCTTTGCAAACTGCTAGAATTGCAAACCTTTGGAACCAACAATTTGCTTCGCTTTCAGCTCCTGATGACCCTGAAGTCTATAAAAGCAGACGATAGAGTAAGAGTTTAGTCATGGCTCCTGGGGAGTCCCAAGGGACTGTGAGGGGTGCTTTTGTCATGAAGAACAGTGTTCTCTGTTGGGTCCACTCAGGGACTGATTCTGGCAAAATGAGTGGTTGAAACAACCACTACCAGGATCAACTGCATCTTGCTTACTTATTTTAGGAATTGTCTATTGTTTTGAGAACCATTATTTTTGAGAAGGCCATCATAGCAGTTAGTGCTTCAGATATCTTGGCGAGGACTAATCTAAGGCAGTTAGGACTTGCTGGGAAGGAAGTAGCAGCTCAGTGGATTCCTGGCAAAGCTCTACCAATGCCTTTGCTCCACTACCATGGAGCTGTTGCCAAAGTAAATGTTCTGTTGGATGAACTGGCCTGGTAAGAAGAGTCTGGTAAAGCATAATGCTGGGGAAGAAACAGAGCCTGCATGTATTATAGATGGCATCATTTGGACTATAACTACTAATTAGACTCCTTTAAAAAATGGAAAGGATGTTTCTTCAATCTAAACCAGCTGCTATACAGCATTCTACCTGAGGGAGCAGGTCTCCCTTATTTGCCTCATTCGGGTTTCAGATTTTGCTTTCAGAACTTTGGTATAAACAATACAGGTCCCTGGAGAATAATAGCTGTGGGTCACACCAAGTAGAAACTACAGTATGTAATTTATGGAGGGAGTTTTGGGGACCAGAGGAGGCCATTCTTGCCTGATGTGGAGGTGGGGGCAGTAGAGGAAAATCAGCATTGGGACACCCAACAAATTCTACCTTGAAAGCTTTTCAAGTGAAAATCTTTTAGTGAATTGTAAAGATGCTGTGCCATGCAAGGGAAGAGATGTGACAACCAGGCAAAATGCAAATCAAGAGGGGAAATACTTTGTCAATAAAATGTTGGGAGTTATCTAAATATCTCTACTATTAATGTCTATTAACAGGATTCCCTTCATCTCAACTGTCACCTTCCAAAGTCCCCTTGTATTTTAGGGTCCAGGCCTGTGCAACAGTCTGCAGAAGAAAGAGTGTCCAAGCAACAGATTCTGGGCTTCTACTGAGTTGCTGGAATGTAGGGATGGGCAAAATTAGAACCAAAAGATCTGATACCTCCCTTACATTTCTTGCAGATAATTGCCCAAGAAGGGGTGAAAGATTTGAGTGTGTCAGAACTGCAAGCTGCCTGCAGAGCCCGAGGCATGAGGTCACTGGGTCTCACTGAGGAACAACTGCGACAGCAGCTCACAGAGGCAAGCCAGCCACAGCAGGTCCCCTTCACGACTCTTTTTGGTGACTTGAAGACTTCATTTTTCATTCTACTTCTCAAGTGTGTTGGGCAGCTTTCTGTTGCTATGACAAAATGCCTAGGAGAACACATTTATTTGGACTTGTGGGTTTTTTTTTTTTTTTTTTGTCTTTTTGAGACAGGGTCTCACTATGCAGTTCAGGCTGGTCTTGAACTCACTTTGTAGCTCAGGCTGATCTCCAACTCATAGTGATCCACTTTCCTCAGCCTCCCAAGTGCTGGGATTACAGGTGTGAGCCACCATGGGCTTGTGGTTTTTCAGAGGTTTCCGTCCATGGTTGCTTGGCTCTGATGCTGTGGGCCTGTGGCGGTACAGTACATCAGGGCAGAAATGCATGGCATAGAAGGCCTTACCCATGGTAGCCGGAAGCACAGACAGAGGAAGAGGTGGGCCCCATGTCCCAACTTCACTGCAAAGACATACCCCAGTGACTTCACGTCCTCCTGCGAGGCCCTGCCCCTTAGGGCTTCACTATCAAACCTGTAGCACACAGACTTTTGGGAGATGTTTAAGATCTAAACCAGACTGCAAGTAAACCATCTTACCTAATTGACCTTAATTCGTTGAGCTGTGGGACACTAAAGAAGATAGATTTACTTTGCGTTTTGATTGGGATGCATCACTGTATTAGTTTGCTTTTGCTTTTCTTTTTTTGGTCCTGGGAATTGAACCCAGAACCTTTTCATTGAACTGTCCCCCTGCCCTTTATGACAGTCTGGGCTCAAACTTGCAGTTGTCCTGCCTCAGCCTCCAAGAGTGCTGGAACTGTGGGCATGCACCACCGCACCTGGTTTGCATTAGTTTCCTATAGCTGTTATTCCAAACTGCTAACCTCGTGGCTTAAAGCAACACTCATTTACTAGCTCGCACTTCCACAGTCAGAAGTACAGGCTGTGTTCCTTTCTGGAGGTTGTGAGGAATAATCCACTTCTAAGCTAATTCGCTTAGTTGGCTGAGCCTAGTTCTTTGCAGCTGTAGGACTGAAGTCCTTGTTTCCTTCCAGCTTCCAACCCCAGGCTGCTCAGCACCAGAGGCTACCTCCTCTTGGCCCCTCCATCTGCAGTGCCAGCAGTGGACTTGTCACGTGCCAGATTCCCTCATGCTTCCAATCTCGAGTTTCCTGTTTGTTTTTCTTTTCTTTCTCACACATGCTAGGCATATGTTCTACTACTGAGCTACATCCCTAGCCTTTTTTAAAATTTTGAGACAGGGTTTCACTAAGTTGCCCAGACTGGTCTTGAACTTGCAGTCCTCCTGCCTCAGCTTCCTAAGTAGCTGTGATTATAGGTGTAGGCCACTATGCCTGTGTTTGTTGTGCAGGTCAAAATGACATATGTACAGTATTATCCATTTAAATAGCAAAAGATTGGAGACAGCCACAAGTTCTTTAAAAGGAGAATCATCTAATTGTGTTTCCACACAGTGAAATCCTGTAAGAATGTTTAAGAAAGGCACAATGGCACATCTACTGAGATGACAATATCTAAGCTGTTTCAGTGGAAAAAGCAAAGAACTGAACAGTGTGTATATGTCACCCTTTGTGTAAAGATAAAAAAGTATAAATTTGTATGTGCATAGGGTATCTCAGAAAGAGTATGTAAGGAAGAGAATGGCTAGAGAATAGGGATAGAAGGAAGACTTGTTTTTATTGAATACATTGTGTTTACCTTTGAGTTGTATTTTGATCATGTATGATTGATCTAAAAATATTAAAAGGAAAAAAAACCTTGGCCAGGCAGGGTGTGGTGGTGCACGTCTGTAATCCGAGCACTTGGGAGGCTGAGGCAGGAGGATCACTGCAAGTTTGAGGTCAGCCTGAGCTACGTAGTGAGTTTAAGGTCAGCCTAGGTTACATAGTGAGACCCTGTCTCAAAAAAATCAAGCAAGCAAGCTTGGTCAAGCTGGGTATGGTAACAGATACCTGCAATCTCACCTACTTGGGAAGCTGGCAACTAGTGAGACCACCTCAAAAAAAAAAAAAAAAAAAAAAAAAGGCCGAGAACATAGTTTAGTGATAGAATGCTTGTGTGAGGCCTAGGATTCAATCCCCAGTCCTGGGAGAGAAAGAAAGTATGGCCAATTTGATAGTTAAAAACTTACATCTAGCCGGGTGTGGTAGCACATGCCTGTAATCCCAGCACTCAGGGAGGCTGAGGCAGGAGGATTGCCATGAGTTTGAGGCCAGCCTGGGCTACATAGTGAGTTCAAGGCCAGCCTGAACTCAAAACCAAACAAATAAACAAAATATCCCAAAACTTACATCTATAGTTTATCCTCATTGTAATGTTTATTTATTTATTGGTTTATTCTGTTTTATTTTTTGAGACAGGCTCTTGCTGTGCCCAGGCTGATCTCACACTTGGGATTCGCCTGCTTCAGCCTCTTAAGTGCTGGGATTACAGATGCATGCCCCCCCTGCCCAGCTTCTAATTTTTAAGACAAGATATGGTATTTAGCTACTTTGATCCCAGTTGGGCTGAGAGCTTAATGGAGCGCTTCCTCCCTGGTTGTAGTAAGGGAAGCCACCAGGTACTCGGACTGGTACAGAAGTCAGGAGAATGGCATCGTCTTCTACCATGAGTGTTGGCATGAGATGGGAAGAGTGGTGGGACTGAGTGTCCCTTGCAGCTGTAACCATCTGTGACTTCCTGTTCCTCAGTGGCTGGACCTGCACCTGCAGGAGAATGTGCCCCCGTCTCTGCTGCTGCTGTCTCGCACCTTCTACTTGATAGACGTGAAGCCAAAGCCGATTGAGATACCGCAGCACGGTGAGGTGAGTAATGCTTCAGTCTCCAGTTTGTCACTGTCAAGGCCACTCCACCAACATCAAACTTCCTTTTGTGATCCGAGCACATGTTTCTTCTGGAATTTGCACCAACCAGCTTAGACATCCTTTCAAGATTCAGCAGCATCCCACCACTTGGGAGGCTGAGGCTGGAGAATCATTGTGAGTTTGAGACCAGCCTGGGCTACAAAGTGAGCTCAAGGCCAGTCTGAACTGCATAGTGAGACCCTGTCCCAAGAAGACAAAACAAAGATTCAGCAGCAGAGTGCTGCTTTTAACCTCCTTCCTCCAGAAGGCCACTGAGACCATCGGCAGCCCTGGGGCTGTGACTGTTTCACCCAAGCCTGAAGTAGAAACTTTCCTGCTTGGTGTATCTTTGGTTCTTTCTCTACGTAGTCTTCTTCTTTAGCAGACTTCTCCCTGCCCTGACCGTTTTGTCCTTTGAACCAAATGGTTCCTATTCTTTCATGTCTTACTTACCCAGATTCCTGTTAGTTTTAAAGCGCAGAATGACTAGCCTAGAATGTAAATTTCTGTCTCCCTGCAACTTGTTTCCTTAATCATTGTGCCTGTAACTCAGCCACATTTTTCCTGCTGGTATTTTACCAAAGCAGCCAGGCCAAGCCTGAGAGTGTCTTGCTCTGGCCCCTTGGAAAGGGTCTCGCTTCTCTCCTCCTGGCTTCATGTTTTCTTTCCAGCCTTGTGAGTGAGAAAGGAGGCTGCTGCATGCTTGGGTTAGCAGTGGAGCCTCAGGACTCAGGTGAGAACAGATCATCTTAAATCTCAGATATATTCTTGACCACCAAGACAAGTCAAGGATCATCTGAAGGCTAGCATGAAAAATCTACTCCAGGAAACACTGTCTTGCTTCCTGTCTGTGTTTCCAGACCAGAATCTGGTTTTGGGATTTATCCAGGATGGATTCTAGGTAGATGAGAAGCAATTTCCTTGTAAAGACCATGAAGGCTGGCCAGTGAGTTTCCACTTGATCAAACTCCTGGGTCTACTTAGGGAAGATTAAAGTTGTTATTTTTAGAGCCCCCGAGACCACACAAGGAAATATTGGAGGAGTGCAACGTCTCAGAACTAAATCTGAGTTCTCACAGTTATTCTACATGGACACCAACTCTTTATCGAGATGCAGTGTAAGGGAGGACAAAGGGCCAAGCTCCTTAGAATCATACTGATTATTCTTTTCTTCTGTGTTCTTACATTGCTATTCTTTATATGTTCAAAACAGAAAGTAGTAGCTTGCTGGACTGTTAAAGAATTGAGATGTCATGCTGGGTGGGCATGGTGATGCACGCCCATGATCTCAGCCCTTGGGAAAGTGAGGCAGGAGGATCTCTGAGTTCTAGTTCAACGTGGGCTACATAGTGAGTTCAAGGCCAGCCTGGAATACACAGTGAGACCTTGTCTCAACAAAATAAAATAAAACAAAGACAACAATAAAAAAAGAATTGAGACATCAATTGAATATACTACAGTCCTGTGATGGTGAACCTTTTAGAGCTTTTTCATGCCATAGCACTGCATATAGTCCCTTTCCCTGTAGTAGTAACAAACATTTCCAAAGAGCAGTGATTTTTTTTCCAAAGTCAATTTCTGTAATTCTTACAGACAGATAACTAGTTATCCTACCCCGGCTCCCTAATCTAATCTGTCATCTGTTCTACTACCTCCTTCCATTTTCCTTGGGCTGGTTACCTAGGGCCTTGCAAATGCCAAGCCTGTAGACTATAGTTTGCCAACAGACTATACCCCCAGCTCCTCAAGCACTTCTGTGAAGCAGTACCTAGCATTCAGTCAGGCAGATTCATAAGTATGGTACCACACACGAGTGGACAGTGGATACCAGTGTGGTGTCCACTTTGATCAAGGTATGTCAGTGCTATTAGAAATTGATGAGTAATTGGGAAATAACTTCTTTCTTTTGAGACTGAGATCAGGCAAGTCAGTGGCTTGCTGAGGACTAGATCTTACATACTAGACTTTAGAGTGCAGCTTTTGTAGCATGGTCAAAACTCATAGAGAAATAACTCTGAGTTACTATTTCGGGGGCATAGTTTTGGGGGACATATTTCATGTTACTCATGCAAGTGTAGTCTGAGGAGGAAGTCTGGAATTTAATGGAAAGCAAATCGTGCTGAAAGGCACTGACTACTGTAAAGGAGCTTCTGGGTTTCGGGAAGAGCAGAAAGCTTATGCTTCTGCAAACTGCTTCTCTCCCTAGGCTCTGAAGACAGACGTTCCTGTGGGATCACCTTCTTCCCCCGCGTCTAAAGAGAACATGGTAGATTCTGCACCTCAGCTGAAGGGAACTAAGGTTAGACAGTTCCTTTCTACTGCAGTTCAAAATAAAGAAAATGATGTTAATTTTTCTGTAAATAATGATACATTAAGAAAACCAAATTCGAATACAATAGTATTAAAAGTAAGGAATATTATACTGTTTAAAAGTTGAACATTTGCTGATATGCCTGTAATACCAGCCCTTAGGAGGCTGAGGCAGGAGGATTGCTAGGAGTTTGAGGCCAGCCTAGGCTACATAACAAGCTCAAGGCCAGTTTGGCCTACACAGTGAGACCCTGTCTCAAAAAACTAAAGATAAATAAATAAATGTGTGTTGAACATCTCGGGCTGGGGGTGTAGCTCAGTGACAGAGCCCTTGCCTAGAAAGTGTGAGGCTCTGGGTTCTATTTTCAGCACTGAAAAAGAAAAAAAAAAAGTTCATTTGGCTACATGTTAGTAGGCTTTAGATTTTGCCTTGTGAACCTTGTGCCAGAATATGAAATAGTTACAAGCTCCCAATAGCCTCGATAGTGGATCTACCTTTTACTTTAAATCAGTAACCCAACTGTCAGTTCTGATGTTTAAGGATGAAGAATTGATGCAGCTGCCACCAGTACCATCATCATCACCAAAGTCGCCACCAACATCTATGTCATTACCCATGGCTTCTTCTAAAGAGGCGGTAAGTATTTAAAAAGCAAAACAAGCCTTAAGGCCAAACAAAAGACCTTTTCCCCGAGTTATCTCCAACAGCAGTGAGGCTAGAATTACAATATTGCAAAACAGCACATTAATTCTTCCCGTCATCCAACAGGAAGTTGCTGGGTGAAATTTAGTCATCTTATAACCACTGCACTTTTTACCACAATTATCCGAAAGTGGAAAAAATAATTACCAACCAATCTAATGGTGGACCAGACCTAAATGTTAAGTCTATAAGCTAATTAGCATATAGGCAGATCCTTATTTTCTTATGCACCAGATGGAAGTAGTTTCCATATGTTGTATACTTCACACAGGCTTCTGATGTCAGGAAATACTAGCAGGAAAGCAATTTAAATACTAAGAGCAGTGCATGTAAATAAGAAATTACTTATCTGTCCACTTTTCCCATTTGAGTGAATGAATTTGGGGGGAAGGGCAGAAACCAGGGAGGTCACAGGAAGGCTGAACTGTGAAGAGGCTGTGGCAGACCAATGCTGCTGGTAGAAGTCTGTGACACCCAGATGGGGTGAGCACACAGTGACCCCAGGCACATGGAGGTCTGTTTGCATTCTTCATTTTTATTACAAGGTAAATCAAACTCAGGTTTGACTTTGTGAGCTGTTACTAAGAAAGCAAGGGACTGTTGAAGAACTCACACCTCTGATTGTGACCAATGCCTAACTAAAGTCCATGTTTTGACTAGGTCCTCCAGGCCAAACCCCAGGAGACATCCCAGAGCAGCAAGGCGAGTTCAAAAGGAGCCTAGGGACTGCTCGGGTGGAGCATGCTGCGGTCTCCACCTGTGTTTGGCAGTGGCACCTGTAAAGGATATCCAGCCCGTCTGTCTCTGCTTTAGATAAAGGATCAGCCACGTAGTCCTGGGGTCAACCCGGAGGCCTTGTAAGGTCCTGGTGATGTCTGCTGTGACACCACGTTCAGCTTTTCTAGAGAAATGCCACCAGTTTATTTCCTGTGGCATCGTCATTCCACTAAACCTTATCAGAGCCTAGCCCACTGCGTCATCTCTGAACAGCTTCCTCTTTGTGTGCCTCTCTTCAATCAGGTTCTGGTTATCACATGATGGGACCTGCTCAGCACCCTGAATACTTCTGTGGCTAGTGGTTGCCACTTGCACCCCCCAAAAGCCATCTTCTGAGCACATGACTACCTTTTTCAGAATGACTGATCAGTAGGGGCAGTGCCCCGGAAATAGCACCCTGAGGTGGGATGGATATACTTTCCAGGAAGGTTCTTTCTGGGTATGAAGGGAAAAGTGGCTTAGAAGAGGAAATGGGAAATTAAACAGATCAGCAGAGAGGCCTGGCTGCTGCGTAGCTGCTCCTGCACTTTCCCCTCTGGGGCCGTGGAGGCTGCAGGAATCTGAGAGGGGGCCACTGTTCCAGCACACAGGGCTTTCATTAGCCACCATTTTGTTAGGAAACATAATTAAGGGCTTAAGGCTTAACCATTTGTTTGTGCTGGATGTGTTTTTCTGGTCAGCTTGTCTTTCACAAAGACTGTTAGTCATAGGGTGGTACAGTCTGATAGAATCCCTACGCACCCCAGGAACAAGTACCCTATTCAGGTATTTCTGCAGTGTTCTCAATGTGAAGACTGCAACAGCTGGGCAGGCTGCACCCACCTGACTGAGCTTTCTTCCCTTGCTCTGAGAGGTAAAGTAAAACTCAGGACCTGCTCTGCCTGGAACCACCTAGGTGAGAAATGTCACAAGGACTTCACAGCAAGACCATTCACTTTAAACACTCAGGCTTCTCCATGAGGACAAGTCCCAACTGGCTCTTCCATGGGGACAAAGCCCTACTCTGCAGACACAGCATTTCATAGATCTGCCATTGGCCATGCTGGATGACTCATGATAAGATTTCAGCTTTAAAATGGGTTAGTCAGTCCTCCTCTCAGCTGTTACATGAGAGGAAGGGATTGAGTAGTTAACTGGTCCAATCCTGTCTTGGCTGAATGATCTGCATGGGCTATGGAACAGCCTATAATTCTGTTTGGCCTCCCCTAGGGGAATGGTTAGGCCAAGGGGCCCTGGCCACTTTTGTCCCCAGTTGGCCTTCATCTGTTTTTGCCAACATCTAGGCACACTGAGACCTCTCTTCCTATTGTCATGACAGTAGTTGACCTGAGGAGTCATGGATATTTTTTTGTTCTTGTCACTTTAGGTGCTTGGCTGTTGGGGTTTGTTAGTTCTAACCCCAATTTGGAACCCAGCTGGTTGTGTTTTGGTAAATGGTTAATAATCAGCTGAGGAAATAGCTGATTTATAGTATCTGCAGATCCCAGTTATGTAAATACTCCCACTGAGGCTGATTTCTGGCTACCACCATGACGAGTACAGAGCTGTGGCCCTTGCAAGCCAGCACCAGCTACCACTGACCCTTCTGGATCAAGAGACAGCGGAACTTCTGGTCGGTAGCGTGATCAGAAAACCACATCTGTGCGCCAAGACCCTCATCTGGGAGGCAGAGCTGTAAAGATGCTTCTGAATACTGTTAAGTGCAACCAAGAAGGAATGAGCCTTAACATCTGGCCTTGGCTGGTCCTGCCCCTTCCTGGCTGTCATCAGCTGAGAGAATGGGAGGCCAAGCTGGTTTGCTTCAAAGCTTTCTTCTTCCTCACTCCCTACTCTGCCTTCCCTGTACATGCCTTGGCTCTACCAGCTGTTCATAACCTCCCTGGCTTTGATTTTAGGCATTCTCCAACCCAAACTGCAGTGATGTTACACTTAGCCTATCTCTCATACAGAAAGAATTCTGGGGTGTGTGAGGGAGACAGACACAGAGATAGGGATAGGCTCTACTTGTGCCTTGGAAGTTGTTTTTTTTTTGAGGCAGGGTCTCCTTGCCTAGCCCAGGCTGGCCTTAACTTCCAGCAATCCTGCCTCAGCCTCCCAAGTGCTAGGATTACAGGCATATGGCACCATGTCTAGTTCTGTAATTTAATCATTAAAAGTCGTATGGGTGAGGGATGGGGCTGTAGTTCAGTGGTAGAACACTTGCCTAGCATGTGTGAGGCCCTGGTTCAATCTCCAGTCTGGGGAGGGGTAGTCCAGTAAAGCAGTGCTCTATAATGCTAAACCTAAGCTAAAGACTTCCCACTCACCAATACTGCACTCACAGGTAAGATCAGGTGGTATTTCAAAGCAGATTGAATTTTAATACAGATTTTTTAAAGCTCACTGGCTCCACCTAGTGGTTCCTGATATAAACATCGTGACTTCATTACCATTAAGATAGATTTCTTGCTGCATCTCATGTTCAATCTTACTTACCTGAGATCAATATATTACATTAGGAGTGGCCAGGGACTGATGATCTCCAGCCCCTGGCAATTAGGAAAGGCAGTATTGATTAGTGCTGTAGTCGTCCCAGGACCTAATCTTTTAACCCTGAGGAAGCCAGACACATTCAGGGCTTTGACAGCACAAAGTCTTCATTAGGTAAACTGGACTCCTTTTCCCAAGAGACCTTATCTGGTCATCTAAGTAAAATAGCCATTTCATTTTCTCTTAGGTCAATTTTACTATCTTTTATTTGACAGCCAGCTCAGTCTCTGGGGAAATCTGTGGGTGATTTGAGTAGTAACAGCAGCAACATCACCGTTATAGTAACGGTGCCTTGCACGGCTCTCGAATGCATACGAAGTCCTTTATAGACCCTGCCATCCACACACATCAAAGCAGGGCCAACGCAAGAATGACCATTGCTGTTTCACAAGGAAAGACACTACTGTGTGGTCTTAAAGCAAATGATTTTAAGAGATAAAATTCATTTCCTGGCTCTGTTCACCAAATTGTACCTTCTTTAAACACAAACAGAAATGGTAATATGTTGACAGTTGCATATTCAGAGAAACAAAAGCAGGAGAATTTTACAATAGCGATCAGCACTGCAGCTGCCAACAACTATCAGCTCCAAAAGGAAAATGTGAAGCAGCAATCCCACTTTTCCACAGAAATGAAAGCACATGGAGTTGTCTGTAACCAGCAGAAAGGAAGCTGTGAGGACAGAGGCCGAGTAGGTTGAACAGTAAGGTGCCAAGAAGCCAGAATCCACTTGGTGAGGACAGTGACACCAGCAGGGGGCGGAAGTTTCCAAGCAGTGCAAAAACAAAAACAGAGGTCTGGGGTGGAGTCTGTACAGGAAGAACTATAGGAAGCCAAGATCTGCGACAGACCCAAGAAGCACAGTCTGGTCCTGCAGAGGCAGGAAGAACGGTTTGTGGGAGGGTAATGAACACATTAGATTGGGGGAAAAGATGAAGCTGGGAACCTAAATGCAGAGCTAGCCTTAGGCGACAAATTTTCCCTCCGTCACTCGTCACAGGCCACACCTCACCCACAGGGAGAGGGCAGACACATCTGGGAGTGAGTGCAGGCCTCTCCTCGTCACTTGAGCACTCCTGCTTGGCTACCCCAGGGCCCCTCCCTCTCTCCCCTCTGCGGAAACAGTGGAAACAGTCTGTGGTCGGGGTTGCTGGGCCTTGGCTTTCTGCCCAGCGCTCTGGGGTGCAGACAGGAGGATCCTGCCCACGATGCGGATGTCCTCTTTTCCTTTCTTCCCAAAAGCTTCGGAGAGGTAGGAGGTTTGTCATGGAGGTCAGGGTGTGTGACCTACGACACAGATGATGAGGAAACTGCAGGGGATGAGCAGTGCCTGCCGGACAGACGGCCCAAGGGCCTCGCCTCCCTCCTCTCCAGGGGACGTCTGCTCCCTTTTCACACAGCCCATATAAAAATGAAGCAGCAGCAATTTTTATTGAGGGACCTAAACTGAAAATAGGTTTAGAACATAATTTAAAAAAATAAAACAGCAAAAGTAGCAAAAAATATATGACCTTTTTAAAAACATTTTCCTTTTTTTTTCCTTTTTTCTTTGTTTTTAATATATAGCAACTGATGCCTCCAAGCCACCAGGAGCATCTTACCCAATGGGTAAATCTCTGGTAACGACCCTTTTAAAAAGACATGTAAATATATACTCAGATTTATACACTTTGTGTTTTCTTCATAGCTATGTACAAAGCCCCCAGTTCAGGGCTGGGCCCCAGGGCCACATCGCTGCTCCCAGTCTTTGCCCCACCATCCTCTGGTACCAGGTATTTGGTCAGCAAAGCAAATTAGTATTGGAATTCTTAAGCCACTGGCACCATCCATCTGGAGCAGAGTTCACCTTCAATTGAGGCCTGAAGCAGTGACCTCCTACTCTAGTAGCCCTGAGGACAAGGCACCTGCCACCAGAATGCAAGGGGCTGACGGCTAAGGTGAATCACAGAACCAGTACCAGCATCTCAGGAAGCTCTGCCCAGTGCCTTCTCGTCTCCCCACCCAGCCCTCCAGGTAGTGCCAGGGCAGGGAGGGAGCTTTGGTCCGACACTGGGGGGAAGGAAGTGGCCCCTGGCTGGTGCCCGTCTTTCTGCTCCTCTCTCACAAGCAGGTAGAGAGGAGGAGGAGGAAGAAGGAAGCCCAGCAGAGGGAAGGCAGGCCACACAGGAAGGCCTTGACAGGTGGCTGGCCCTTGCCAGCAGGAAGGGGCATGGGGACAGGCAGTGAGTCTGGCAGGGAGTGTGGATGAAGGGTTCAGTTGATGATGGGATCTGGAGCGGTGGTCAGCGCCTTTTGAGTCCACCATTGGCAAGCTGGGTCGGGTGTCGGGGCAGACAGGGCTCCTCAGGCAACGGCTCATGAGAGAAGACCGAATCCTCCCCTGAGGAGCAGGTGGAGCTTCGGGTGTCAGGAAAGCCAGGTGAGTACTGGTCCAGGGGCATCGACAGGTCCAGATACTCCTGTGACAGGTAAGCAGAGGGGCTGTAGGGCCATATTCACCAAGAGGCACCCATGTGAGATGTGGATGTCTGGCCCAGGCATCCTTACCTGGTTGGAGGTCAAGGCCACAATGCGGTCCAGGTCTTCTACCAGCTGCTTGAAGGTGGGTCTCTGAGAGGGTACTGCATGCCAGCAGTCCCGCATCATCATGTACCTGCACACAGCACAGCGGTGTGGAGGGCGGCCTGGAAGGCCACTTCTTCGGGATGCACAGCCCTCTCCTCCCCGGCCGAGCTCGGGACCTCAGGTTTATTCCCTGGCTTACAGCTCATTGGTGCAGTTACTGGGCTTGTCCATACGATGACCCTCCTTCAGCAGCTTGAAAAGCTCCTCCACAGGCACCCCAGGATATGGGGAGCCACCCAGTGTGAAGATTTCCCACAGGAGGACCCCAAACGACCACCTGTATATCACAGAAACTGCGACTCAGTGCAGAGCCCGGCCACCCACTCTCCCATCACCCCTGCCTGACTCAGCCCTCCCTCCAAGGGGAGTACCAGCTAAGGCAGGCTCAGGCTGCCTTCGGTTCCTCCCTCCGAGATGGGCACGCTTATCCATCCAGGGACCCAGAACCCAGCTGAAACCCTCTTTTCCATATCCCTGGCAATTCCTTATTTCAGACTCACACATCACTCTGGTGAGTGTAAATCCGGTCAAATAGTGCCTCGGGGGCCATCCACTTTACTGGCAGCCGGCCCTGCAAGCAGCACAGGGAGAGTAAGGCCAGCTCAGGGCAGTGGGAGGACAAGCAGGGTGCAGGCAGGATGGGACATGTGTGGGGGTGGGGGGGGGGGGACACATGCATCTTCAGCCCATCCTCCCACCCAGAGAACCTGGCTGGGCTACTGTGGAGGCATCTACCCGGCAGGGCTGGTGGAGGGGCTCCTGGGCAGGGACGGCCCAGCGGCACGTACATTGGTTGTCTTCTTATAGTAGTCGATGTGATGAATGTCTCGGGCCAGGCCGAAGTCTGCGATCTTCATCACATTGTCCTCCGTCACCAGGACATTCCTGGCGGCCAGGTCTCGGTGGATGCACTGCAGAGGAGGCGGGCGCAGGTGGGGGCGCTGGCCCTGAAAGGCACGCTGCTTCTCCGCAGTGTTTTGCCCTGCCCCTGTCCCATCCCACCACACATTCTGCAGCCCATGGTGGAGCCCCGACCTCACACTGCCGGCCATACCACTGCGTGCTCCCAAGTCTCCCCTTTACTCCGAATACCTATAGCTCTGGGCTTCAGAACCTCTTACCAAAGCCTTTATACGCCATTTTTTCTAGTCCCCCAGCTCTGAGCTTTTGGGTTTTCACCAAAAAGCTGACCCATTAGGCCTGTGTTTGGTCTGCCTGGTGCCAGCTCTGAGCCCTGTCCCCTTGGCACAGCACAGCCACACTGGGTTGGGGCTCAAGCAAAGCCACTGCTTTGGTGAACCAAGAACTATCCGTGTAACACTTGCACAGATGTGACTGTCTCACCTCCTTATCAATTGTTACTTTGTATTTGAAGAAATAGTTACCTGAGGTCACGCAAAGTGGTAGAGCACACATCTAAACAGAATTCAGTCTGATCACAAGGCCACTGCCTCTAGGCTATACCAGCTTTCCTGTCTGAGGTCCCCAGGACCTTAGGACAACCCCTGGGACTGGTGCTCAATAGAGCTGCAACTCTCCTGGAGGATGAAAAGTCTCTAGTTGGGGTACTAGGAGCTCAGTCCCACCCTGACCTCACCTGGGAAACTCAGGCTCCATACCTTCTTGG
Source organism: Chinchilla lanigera (assembly GCF_000276665.1). Lineage (NCBI taxonomy): Eukaryota > Metazoa > Chordata > Mammalia > Rodentia > Chinchillidae > Chinchilla > Chinchilla lanigera. The sequence goes on from NW_004955463.1 coordinate 14,017,311, forward strand.
AGGCAAGATATTCCATGCCTCGGGCCACCTGGTAGGCACAGGATACCAGGTCCTTGGAGGAGAGCTGCTCCTCAGGGTTATGGCTGGGGTTGTAACAGTATTCCAGCCCCGGGGGCCGCCGGGCCTGCAGATACTCCCGCAGGTTGCCCTTGGAGGCATATTCCACGATGACATACAGAGGACCTGTGAGCATGGGGAGGAGGGGCAGCAGGTGAGCAGGCGTGGCTTACCCTGGAGGAAATCTACCCCATGTTACCCCACTTGCCCAAGCCCTGGTCTTATTCTTCCTCCTTCCACCGCTGGAGAGGAGCAGGGAGTCTACCACCACCAAAAATCAGACACATTCTTTCTTGCACAGTCCAGGAAGTTCCCAAACCAAGCTGGATGTGGGAGCCCCAGTTCAAGCCACTGTCACTTTCCTGTTCGAGTCTCCACAATGCCTACGAATCTTGGTGCCTGTACTTTCACATCAGCACTCACAGGATGCCAGCCTGCCACCGTTAAACTCGTCCCTCTTCCCAATCTCTTCCCTGGGGCAGCCGAGAGTCCCTGTCACACTACCCACCGCACATTCCACGCAACCTGCCCCGCAGGGGAGCCGGCCAGCTGCTGCCTACCGTCCTGTGTGCAGGCCCCCAGCAGGTTGATGATGTTTTTGTGCTTTCCAATCATCTTCATCATCTCCATCTCAGAGATCAGGTCTGACAGGTCCTTTTCTGTTGCATCAGCTTCACATGCAAACCAGAAAGGGGTGAGGCTTGGATACTTTGAGAGGGAGGAAGCGTGAGGACAGCAAAGTGGAGGGAGGTGGAGGGTTGAGCGTGTTCCAGGAGCCCTTTCTCCAGCTCATGCTCCTCCCCACCCTTTCATTTTCCCTTCCCTCCACTGGGAGCTCATGTTGCCTACGTGGGAGTGAGGGGCCACTAGTCACGGGTCTAGAGAGAGCACTGGAGCACAGCCCAGGTGACACCAAGGCCAAGGTGAGACTGTAGCGATCCTGGGTGCAGAAGGCCTCTCCTCTCCCAGGCTGTGCAGAAGGGAAGGGCTGCTGTGTGAGGACAAGAGTCACTTACACTTCAACATCTTCACAGCCACTTTGGTCACACGGTTGGGTTTGTCCTTGTCCAGCCCAATGGCTTCCGCCAGCACCACCTGCCCAAAGCAGCCCTCTCCCAGGGGTTTGCCTAAGACCAGTCTTGGGGGGAAATGGAAAATGCTGTAAGTTAGAGCTGGTAAAGATCACACTTTCACAGGACCCCACTGCCACCTCTCTATATTTTGCCCAACCAAGAGCAAGAAGTGGACAGCAGTATTTCTGGAGGAACCTCATGCACCTCCAAAAGCAGCAGTACATACAACTTCAGCCATCAGAACCACCCAGGGGAATCCTCCTAAAGCTGGGCGTTAAGAGTGGTACCTGTCCCGGGGCAGCTCCCATCGGGGGTCTTCAGGAAGCTCATATTCAGAGACCCCAGCTAGCATTGGGGTCCCACTGGAGGAGAGACGTGAGGGCCGGACCAGAAGAACTCCAGAGTTCATGGATGCGCTGGAGTCAGCTGACACCTGCAGGGAAGAGTGGGGTCACCCTTCTAGCAAGGCACACGGTGGGGTGGGGGTGGCTGACTCCTTCAAGTCCCTGAGGGGCTTTTCACCAAGGCAGAGGTGTATCTGATGTGCTTTCCCCCGTCAGATTGGGGGAGGTCAGAAGAACCAAGTTCTGGCTCTGATTTCCACTACTGATCAGCCTTTGTGGGCTTTACACCTCTTACGGCTCGACACTTTACAGCTTATCACTGCATTAACAACCCCATTTGTGCCCCGGTTCTTTGTGAAAACCTTGCTTTAGGTTATGGGCTCCTGGTCCCTACAGCACCCACCAGAGCCAGCACTGTGCTCTGCCTGAAGTTTACCCCTTCACACACCCGCATCTTCTTCTCAGGAGGGAGAGAGCGTCCAGGCACTGACTCTCATCCTCTTTTCCATCCTGCCCTGCGCATCTCTGGCTGGCCCTGGGAACAGTCTGAATGCAGGACAACAGCTATACACTGTCCTGCCAGGACTCTCTCCCAACCTACTGCCAAGGGAGTGCAGCCTTGGAGCTAGGGCTTGGGGAGTGCAGCAATTCGTGGGCCAGGGCAGCAGAACCCTCCTGCTGTAGGGGTTGGGCCTGCCTCAGAAGTTGGAAAGCAAAGCCCAAAGCAGACTAGAGACTGCAGAGTGCAGGTGTAAGAGGACCCGGGGGTGTACTCAGAGGCCTGGGGAGGACGTGGCAGCAAGCATGCGAATCCCCCATCTACTTTCTGTTACCTGTCTGCGCAGAGGGATGCTCTTGGCCAGCTTGTGCACGGCCATCTGGCTGTGGAAGTCACTCTTCTTGGTGCCACTCTTCATCTTGTAGACGATTACAGCACCCACCATGCAGGAGATGAGGAAGGCCCCCGTGCAGTAGATGATGATCTCCAGATAGAAGGGCGAGGTCATCACGGCAGGTCTCTCCTCCAGGGCTGGGTCAGTGTGAATAGGGTGTTAGCAGGTTCTGGGGACCATGTCCACGAGGGCCCCCACTCTGTAAGAAACTCATCTTCTCTGCCCTGGGGGCTTTACGGGAGGATAAGACCCAAGCAAGGGCCTGGCAAAGACCAGACCCTGGCACAGAGATCAGATGTCTTGTGATCTTTGAGCCTTCCTTGAATGACTCAGAAGCCTACGAAAGGATGGACTCCAGCGGTGGTGAACCTCTGGCACAGTGCCACAGTGGGCTGTTTGTTATCACTGAAAGCTCTCAAAGGTTCGCCATCCCTGGACTAGACTATCTTGCCATGCACATTCCATCCTCATCCTGCCGTGTGGGACAGTATTAGGTACCGCAAGTCCCTCCTAGAAGACACCTTCCTTAGCCTCCTCATGGAAGCAGGGCCCCTTTCTCACCACTGTGGCACACACTTATTACATGGGGACAGATGGGCTATTTCTGAGGAGGCCCCACCTGGTGTACAATATTCTTAGGATGAGGAAAGAGGAGAGGAGGACCAGTCTATGTCCCGATGAAACATCCCATCTCACGTCTGTGTCACCTCTGTCAGGTCAGACATGTACCTGGCCAAACCACAGCCACAGTGATTGAATTCCAAAGACACTTGGATTGCTTGAGATTAAAAATATTTTTTGTCATTCTTAAGAATTCTACGGGCCCTAAAAGACTTTTAAAATGTAAGAAAATGGGAGGCAGATGGAGGGGCATTATTTCCTTCTTCCCTAACCTTCCATGCAGAATTCACACCCATCCCCACAGAAGCCATGTCACCGAGACCCTTTCCCTTCAGCAGGAGGATGGTGCCAGCTTCACAGATGCCCTGAGCCCTGCCAACTGGCCGGCCCTCCCCTTTCAGCACAGCACCAGCCCCGGGGTAGGTGGCTCTCAGGCCCTCCCAGAGGGGTACAAGGCTTGACAAAGAGACAGCAGAGCTGAGCGTGGGAAAAGTGTTCTGCTTTTTAACTTTCCCCAATATTAAGAAACAAAGATGACTCACTGGGAGCACAGACAGGACAGACAGGGACAACGATAACAGAACGCTTCTCTGCCACAAGCAGGGCATGGAGAGACTGCCGGACAAGCAGAGTAGAGGGGTGAGAGAGACAGGAGAAAGGAGAGCAGTGTCTACAGCCACAGCAGAGAGCAGTACCTGCACCACATGCAGGACACTCAGACACAACCTCGACCAGTGCCACCCTGCGGTCACAAGCCTGCCACCCTGTGCAGGCTGTGGGCTCCTTCCTTCCTGACCCAGCACAGACAACTCTCTCCATGGGGCAGGAGGGATGTGGCATCCAAGAAGTAAATGGGCACCCCCAAGCCTCCCGTGGCCGCGGGACAGGGCATTCTCACAGCAGCTCGAGTTTACGCAGCCTATGTTGTGACAGAAGACTGCAGGACTGAAGGGCAGGCCAGCCCTCAGGTCGAGCGCCTGTGTTCCAGGCCAGCGGGAGTGGGGTCCATTCTGTGGCCCTTGGGACTAGCCAAAAAGGGTCAGGTAATCCAGACCCCTTGTGCCAAGTGGGTGTGACAGCTGCTGGACCCAAGGACGGAAGGAGCCTGGCTTGGAGGAGAGCCCAGCTGCAAGGTAAATCCAGACCCCATGCATGCATCACTTTGGCCAAAGGAGAGCCGGACATAGGTCCTGTGGGAGGTCTCTGTGTTTCTGCAAAACCAGGACCCTTCGAGTGGGCTGAGAGGACTCAGCCCTTGGGTTGGACAGAAAAGGGCACACGACAGGTGGGAGCCATCCCTCTGTCCATTGCTCCCAGCGCGGGTCTCCCCCGGCCCCACAATGCATGCTCCCCCCGTGCCCGTGGTGAGGGCAGGACATCGAGAGGAGAAGTACAGTGTGTACCTTCCAGAACGGTCAACCATGCAGAGTGATGGGAGAGTCCGATAGAGTTACCCGCCAAGCATGTATACTCCCCCGCGTCCTCAAAGGAGACATTCCTTAAGTGAAGCACTTCCATCTCCTTGTCGGTGGTATTAACTCCAGCAGTCTAGAAGAGACAACGGGAGCAAAATGGACAAGCACAGGACATGAGACCTCAAAGAGACCAGAGAAAGGGGTGGAGTGAGAGAAGGGACACGGAACCAGAGGAAGAATTCTCCCCAGCATCTCCTTTGCAACAAGGAACCAACAAAACCACCAGGCAGCGAGACCTGTTAGAGGAAGAGAGTGAGGCCCTGGAGGAGCTCCCGGCGGACCTGAGGAACGAGGCAGGTTACGACCCTTCACCACGCTGCCATCCCTGTCCACCCAAGCATGCGCGGCGGGCGGCATGGAGAAATAAGGTCTGGCGGCGGGGGCTGTTTGGTTTTAGAGGGCACACACAGGAGGGAAGGGAGGGAGCTGCAGCCTGTCTCTGTCTATCTGTCTGTCTGTCTCTCTCTGGGCCAGCAGGGCCTGGCCTCCAAGGGAACATTCAGTCCCTTTTTCTCATCCATCACTCAAACCTTCAGTCTGAGGTCTTGTCCCTGACACTACTGGCCCATGCCCCAGCATCCAGGCACACATACACACACAAGCTGAGGGACACACAGAAGGCATGGAGGGAACCGGCAGACACCAACACAGGACCGAACCAAACCAAACCAGCCTCCCAGGCCAGGGATTTTTCCATGGCTCTGGCACAAAAAACGCAGAAGGATCACGGGGGAGTGGTGCTGGTTTCCCCGCCTGCCCCTGCCATATGGGGCCTAAGTCAAGTTCCCAGCACAGGGGCCCATCCGTCTCGCCATTACCTTTCGCCACAGGTCTGGTGACAGTGAGCCACGCAGACTGGTTAGCTTCACCAATATAATTGGAAACCTTACACACATACTCCCCGCTCTGGGCCTCTGTCACATTGAACAGGGTCAGCACCTCCGCATCCGAGCTATTAATCCCCGAATGCTGGAACAAACCAACGACACACCAGTCAGTGGGGCAGACACTGGGATGCAGCCACTTCTGCTCCCATGTGACTTGCAGGTGGGCCCGGGGAGGCGAGGCAAGGGAGACACTGAAATGTGTCATCTTCCCTTTGGAGCAGGACAAAACAAGTTGGCTTCCAAAGTCCAAAACATTTGTTTGAAATAATAAAAAAGAAAGAAAGAAAGAAAAAGAAATCACTGCCCCAAAGCAAATTCTCTGTACATATCAGCCTGGAGCAGGGATTGCGCCTGTGGAGGGCCACAGCCCTCTTTCTGCACAGCGGTTTCTGCACCAGTGGCAAAGAGAAGGGACAGCTAGTAAATCTTTGGGACAGCTAAGCCAAGGGAGGACAAGGTCTGACTGTGGGACAAGGAGGTAAACCACTTTCCCAGCTTTTGGTTACTTCCTGTTGCAAGATCCACTGGCGACTTAGCTATTACCTTCCCTGGATTAATGGAGCGTTCAGGGACAGTGAGAATCTGGGAGTGACGGAAAAAGGAAGAAAATGCCATTACTCCTCTGCTTAGGATTTATATGCGGCATTTGCTTTCCCAACTACTTAAGCTGTGTTCCTTATCCCAGGTGCCAAAAGGTCATCACTTGGAAAACAAGGAGGGCCAGGACAGGACTGCTTGCTTGCTGAAGACCATTTGGTCTTGGACAGTGAGTAAGCAGGTGTCCAAACACCTGCCTGGAGGAGCTGACCCAAAGTCCTAGAGCACTCTCAGAGTTCCTAAGGAACCCCGTGGTTCACTCCTCAGCTGTGCCTAGCTCACCCTCACCTATCCTGTCATTAGTCCTGGGGATGTGGTCAGATCCCTACCAAGACGAAGTGTGCACCTGACGGGCGAGGGCTGAGTCCCAATCCCAGCCAGTGCTCCTGACCACAGGAATCTGAGCCCCTAGAAGGTACTGGTTTCCTTCCCAGCACAGTGGCCCATTAAGACTGGGGTCAAGATTACCTTTAAGATCTGAACATAAGGCAGGTTGTCCGGACCAATCTTACTCCCGTTCACTTTGATGTGTTTCAGCCACTGGATGTGGGGCTGTGGGTCACTGTACACCTTACACATGAACTCCACATTGCTGCCCAGGGCCACTGTCTTGTTGGCAGGCAACCCTGCCTGCAGGATAGGCCTGTGAGGGGACCGCTCTATGGAAGAAGAGAGAAAACAGGCTCATCAGACCTTGCCTGAGCAGGTCCTGGCTGGGACGCTGACAGAGGATGTTATCTTAAAGAGAGGAGCTCCCGCTTTTCTAGTGCTGGACAATGGCCTCTGCACTGCTCTGCTGAGCCCTGTTAACCTGTATGATTCCAGCCTCAAGCCACCAGGAACCTATTCTTCAAAGGAATGAATACATCTACTTTACAGGCATAGTAAGTCTCTCGCTTAAATGGAGAGCCTATAACTTAATCACATCTCCAGATTTTGGCCTAGTCTACTTCTCATCTAAAATCAGCCACTTAAAACTCCTGCTGCCCCAAGGATGGCCCAGGAGCAGCGACGGTGTGTCACCTAGGAGCCTGTCGGAAATACAGAATCACAGACCTTAGGCTAGACCTCCTGGGCTGGTCTTCTCAGACTATCATCAAAGCCAAGGCAGCACGCTGCCCAGGAGACGGCACCTTCCGATCTCCGGAGCTTGTGAAGCAGAACCTGTAGAAGGGCCAGGCACGGTGACAGCCCACATGCCTCCTGGAGTATCCTGTGATGTGGACCTGGGCACCCTGTGTGAGCTCTCGTGTCACCTGGCTGGTCTGATGAGAGACTGCATAAGAAGTACTGGGAGCACATTTCAGGAACCCAGCATATTGCCAGCCTCGGTAAGCAACAGTCTGACCATCACCGCAGCCGTCAGCTCTTTCAAGAAAGACTAGCAGCAGCACTTTGTTTCACGGTGACATACAGTTTTGAAACAGTATTCCTGCCTGGCCCTCTTCCTATTTTACAGATGAAAAACAAAAGTGAAGCTGAGGCCCAGGACGCGAAGAGACTGCTCTAGGCAATACACCTAGTGAGTGCCAAGTGCTGTTCTGACTGCATCCCTGGGTCTTGGGCTCCAGGCTGGCCTTGCCTCAGCACCCCTCCCCCAGCGCACGCCTGCACTTGGCCTTCTTACCCACAACATCGAGCTGGTAGGTGTGGTTGATGCTTCCATATTCATTCTCCACGATGCATGTGTAGTTGCCCTTGTCAGAGGGCACCACGGAGTCCATGATGATGCTCCAGGTGGCATAACGGACCTGTGGGGACACAGGCCATGGCTCCAGTGGGGGTCTGGAGGAGACTGCAGGGAGGAACCCAGGGCAGCGCTGGGACCCAGCTGCAGTGCGAGGCAGGCCGGGCCAGCTCTAGTCCCCACTGAGTGCGTTTATACTTGGGAAGGGCCTGTCTGGCTAACCGATGGATGGGTATGTGGACTTTGGATGTCTTCACCCCAGCATTCAAGGCCAGCTGTGATCTGGACAAACACACTTCTGATGCTCCCAAACTCACCAGAAGCCCTGGACTCTGGGCTTCTGTCCACTCCACTCCTGTGCTTGCAACAGTTCTGCTCAGAGGCCAGCCCTGGCTGCCCCTACATCTTGTCTCCAGACTGGTCTACCCTCCAGCCCAACCTCTGCTTTGGCCTCCCTCCATCATCTCTGCTACATGCTGACCGCAGTCTGCTTTTTATGATCACTGCCCATTTGCCACCTTAGTTTTGTTCTTTTCTTGTGCTACTGGAGATGGAACCTAGGGCCTCCACACTGAGCTATGTCCCCAGCCCACCCCCCTTTTGAGACAGGGTCTTGCTAAGTCACTAAACTGCACAGGCAGGGCTCCTACTCACCATGAGGCTGCCTCAGCCTCCCCGAATGCTGGAATTACAGGTGTGCGCCACCACACGTGGCTTTTGATTTCTTACACTAGAACATCTTTAATGAGCAGGAATGCTGTCCTGCCCCATCTGAAGCACAGTAACTCACAGAGGGCAAGCACTTGGTGAATTAATTTAAAACTTTTTCTTAGTGGTTGCCCTGGTGGTGGACACCTGCAATCCCAGCTATTCAGAAAGCTGAGGTAGAAAGATCACACATTCTAGGCCAGCTTGGGTAACTTAGCCAGATCCTGTTCTAAAAATTAAAAAAAAAAAAAAAAGCTATAGCTGAATACTAGAACACTTGCTTAGTATGTAAAAGGCCATGGGTTTAATCCCCAGTACCACAACAAAACAAAACAAATTTCTCTATTCTTTCAGATTACTTCTGTTTTTTTCTTTAATATAAAAACAGCAAAGCAGCCAGGCATGGCGGCACATGCCTGTAATCCCAGTACTCTACAGGCTGAAGCACGAGGATTGCTCCTTGAGTTTGAGGCCAGCCTTGGCTACATGGTGAGTTCAAGGTCAGCCTGGACTACACAGTGAGACCCTGTCGAGAGACAGAGACAGAGACAGAGACAGAGACAGAGACACAGAGAGAGAGAGAGAGAGAGAGAGAGAGAGAGACAGAAAGGAGAAAAACATTACCCTTACATTTCAGGCTCAATAGGTAAGTGAACAGATTAGATGCCTCCCACATGACCTAATATAGGAGATGGTACAGTTTAGTGTAAAAATGGTAGGAGAACTAGGGTTTAAT
>NW_004955463.1:14026488-14064111 GCF_000276665.1 Chinchilla lanigera
AGGAGGAGGAGGAGGAGGGAGAGAGAGAGGTTAGCTAAGAGAGAGACAAACAGGGACTCTGAGGATGACCAGAGAATAAAGAAGGGGAAGGAAGGTTGGTCATTAACATGGATGGTCTAAATTAGCAAAACTGAACAAATAAAAACAATGAGGCACTTTCATTGTTGCCAAAGGCCTGGTGAACTTGTTATTCTTATGTTTTGCTATGGGAAGGTGACTTCATTTTCCTTTTCTTTTTTTTTTTGAGACAGGGTCTCCCTCTGTAGTTTCAGGCTGGCCTTGAACTTACTTTGTAGCCCAGGAGGGCCTTGAACTCACAGCAATCTTCCTGTCTCAGCCTCCCTAGTGCTTAGATTACAGTTGTACACTGCCACATCCAGCCATTTTTCCTTTTAAGAAAGTAATTGTGAGCCAGGCATGGTGGTGCATGCCTGTAATCCCAGCATTCAGGAGGCTGAGGCAGGAGCATCAAGTAGTCCAAGGCCAGCCTGGACTACAATGGGGAGACCATGTCTCAAAAAAAACAAAACAAACAAACAAAAAATAAAGTAATTGTGGGCTGGGGTGTAGCTCAGTGATAGAATGTGTGCTTAGCATGGGCAAGACCCTGGTTTCCATCCCAATCATCTCAATCATCTCTACCATGAAAAAAAGAGTAATTGGGTAATATGCACCAACAGCTTAAAAAATGCTAATACCCTTTGACCCAGTAATTGCATTTCCAGAAATCTGTTCTAAGGAAGCACATTTAAACATGCTGATGAATATATTTGTGGAACATTATTTACATTTGTGAAAAACTAGAAAATACCTAAATATCATAAAATAATTCAAGGGCCAAGGATGCAGCTCAGCAGCACAGTGCCTGCCTGGCAAGCGCAAAGCCCTGGGTTTGATTCCTGGTACCAAAAAAATAAGTACAAAAATAAAAATAATTCATTAAATTGTGGGATATATTTATAATGGAATTGTAGGTAGCCATGAAAAACTATCTTTCAAACACTCATGCTTGAAATAACAATGATTCATGTTATTGTTAACAAATAACAAGAAATTATATGTACAATGTGGTCAATCATGTAAAAGCCATATATACACAGAAAAAGGGTAATTTTTAAACTTTTTTTTTGCACTTGACAATTTAAAAACACTATCATTATAGTTAAAAAAGCATTATTTAAAACAATTACGAAAAATAAAAAAATAAAACCAAAAATAAAATAAAACAATTACGAGGGGCTGGGGCTGGGGCTGAGTATAGAGCACTTGCTTAGCATGTGCAAGGCCCTGGGTTCCTTTCCTAGTACTAAGAAAACTCAAAAAATGAAACAAATGAAAAAAAAAAAAAAAACAAAAAAGAAAAAACAACAACAACAAAAAAACCAACCCTACAAATTACAGGCATACAGTGAGGATTTTCTATCTCAGCCTCTTCCATTCCTCTTATGCTAACTTTCCCAACTTTCATATGTATACACAATGTGTACCTTGTAGCCTCCAATCCTGTGGTCAGGTTTGAATTCTTTGCCATTTTTCAACCAGCGCAGCGTGGGGTTGGGTGTCCCACTAGAAGGACATTTGAACTTCACAGTCTTGGCAGCTGGTACCGCGTGCAGTTTCTTTTCCATCTTCTCTGGGGACGTCCAATATGGAGCTACGGCTGCCCAGGAAAAGCCAAGAGAGACAAGATGGCGGAGGTGGTCAGGCTCCAGAGCAAGGGCCCAGGCAGGTGTGCAGTGCCCGGCCCTCTGCCAGGGTCTGTGTGCAACACCCAGTATCCACAGCATTGGCAGTGGGGCACCCTGAATCCCACAGGCCCTTTGCCTCTCCTCTCTACTGGCTTTAGCCCATCTCCAGCCCATCTCCCGGTTCCCTCAACCCAGGCCCACAGGCAGTAAGGTAGGAAAGTGTCTCACGCATACGGTTTGGTTTGGTGTTGTCTGTCTCTTTCTCCTCGGAAGAGGAGTCATCATCGTCATCATCATCCTCCGAGGAGGGGAGCGCATCTGCAGGAAGGATGAGGGGCACTGAGGACAACACCAAGGCACCCGAGACTTCCAGCCACAACACCAGTCACCCCACAAAGGCCCGCACAGTCACAGATGAACACTGTGCCCCTCCCCAGAAGGACGCCAGGCCCACTCTTCCCTTAGTGACAGTCTCTTGAGGGGACAGAGATTGTTCAAGAAGTGTGTGCCCCAGTGTGAACCCCTCCCCTCCCTTCCCCAGCCCAGTGCCTTCAAAATGGGTGGTGACAGCAGGGCCAGCTGTTCCTCTCTGATGCCACACTGTGCTTGGAGGCTCTCCGGCCCGTGGTACCACTCAGCCATCCTGGCTCTCAGAATGGCAGCCAGGGTGCCTGTGTCCTCCTTCGGGTTGCCAACCACCGGGAAGCCCAGGCGGGTCTAGGCACACAAGGCTAGAGCCGTGGGAACAGCCTACAGTCGGGATTTTCCTAGCAGAGCTGCTAAGGCTCGGAGTTGCCTACACCACTCCCTAATGAGAATGTCCCCCTTGAGAGAACGAGTGTCACACTGGCAGTCAGCAGCAGGATTCTTGCCACAGCTTTGGCCAGTCCTTCCTGGCACTCTCAGGGATCTGGAAGGAAATAAAGAAGGCAGAGCCCTCCATTGGGGCAGATTCTAAATGATGCCTGGGAGGAGGTGCCAGCCCCACATGCGGAGTACACGAATGATGCCAGCTCTACCTCCTTGAATCCTAAGTTTGTCAAAACTGCATCCTGACAGTAACAGATTCTCTGGCTGCCCAGGAGCTAGCAGGCAGGTGTGTCCATCGTGCCCATGATGTGGCGGCGGTGCACCCCAGTCCTTCCCACCACAGTGGGGCCCGTACCACATGCTCTAGGGCTCTGGTCGCTAAGATGAGCATCACGTCCAAACGGCAAGGCAGCAACAGCATGAAAGCTGGCTGAGCCCCACAGCATCCTGGAGATCTGGGCAAACTGTGGTGGAAAAGGCAAAGTCCTACCACCACAAGAGCATCGCCAGTCACCTTGGAAGTAGGTCTTGGGAGCCCTAGGTCTCTGGCCTGGGGTCCACCCCAGAGGTCTCCCCTCAGAGAGCTAAGCCGCACGCCGGGCAGGGAGCAGTGTTAGTGGGCAGCGGTTTCTGAAGCAGAGTGGGAGGATCACGGCAGGGAAGGAGGCTCACCTCCCCTGATCCAGCAGCGAGAGACAGAGGGTGGGTATGGGAGGGGAGGAGGGCTTGGCTACCAACCTGAGACATTGACGGAGAAGTAGCTGGTGTCACTGCCAGAGGGACTGCTGGTCACACAGGCGTAGAGGCCGGAGTCGGCGGGCACGGAGTCCCGCACCTCCACCTCCTCCCCTGTGATGCGGGTACGGTTGCTTTCCACGAGCTGCACCCCATCCCGCAGCCAGTTGATGCTCTGGACATCATCCCGCAGCCGACAGCGAAGCTGCAGCAGGTCACCAGGGTGGACCAGGAGGGACTCCACTTCCACAGGGCCTCCCCAGGGCTGGGCTGCAGCCACCACGGGGACAGGAAGAGGAGCCAGGGGAGAGGAGGGAGGGAGACAAAGGAGTCCCGCTAGCCACGGTGGGCCACACGGACTCGAGGTCACAGAGCTGGGGAGCAGGACTGGGGACACGGGTCAGTGGGAAATGCCTGGCTACCTGGGACCCCATCTCTTCTCCTCCACCCCACTCCTCCAAAAGTCAAAGGAAGAAAGAGGCAAGTTAGGAAGCAGCTGCAGCAGCATTAAGCAGGTCATGTTTCATTTCGCCCCATCCCAGGGGAAAGGCCAGCCCTCCCCAGGACTTATCCACAGTTCCCCAACACATGCCAGGGCTTTGCCAAGAGTGGCCACTTCCCAGAGGAACGCCCTATTCCTTTTGGCTAGGTCAGCCTCACCCCTTTCCCTAGTGACTCTTGAATACACTCTGTTCCTCAAAACTCCAACAGCCCCAAGAAGGCACTCCTGTCCAACAGGGACTCTGGGTTCCCAGGATCCAGCAAAGGTGGGGGGTCAGAGGAACACGTGAGAGAGCCAGCCCAAGGAAAGGTCAGCTCAGGGGACCTACAGCTAACAGGTGGCAGGCCTGGAGGATTTGGAGCTTTTGCCTATATTAGGGACGGAGGCCTGCAGCTGCCACAAAACCCACACTTGCTCTGGCAGCAGAAACTGCTGCACACAAAGCCCTTTTCTCTCGTCCCACTGCTGGGACCCAGCCTCTCCTGTGGCCGGCAACGTGAAGTCACACATCCACCCTGCCCCCTCCCACCCACCTCTCCTTTTCAAGCAGCAGCCCTGGACCTGCCAGTGTCTACAGCTCCCAAGAGGCAATGTTACAAAGAACACCCATCCCTAGCCTGGCCAGTGACTCATCTAGCAAGAAGTTGTAATCTGGACACACCCGGGAGCAGCCATTGAAGGCCCAGTGTCCCCTCTTTTCTAGCAAGGGGAAATGAGATTTCTGTTTCCTTTTAGGATGTTTAACCACATGCCTGGCTGCTTCTGGCCACCAGAATGCACTGCCACCTGGGGTAGGTCAGGGTATCATATTTACCTTCAAATTCCGAGGCTAAGGCCAGCCAGGTACTGAGAGTTATTTAATAAACACTCAATAAATGAAATGGGGACTGCCCTGCCACCTCCTCCAGGTCTTCCTTTCTTTCTTTCTTTTTTTTTTTTTTCCGGTACCGGGGATTGAACTCATGACCTTGCGCTTGCCAGGCAGGCACTGTGCCACTGAGCTAAATCCCCAGCCCCAGGTCTTCCTTTCAAACTCCCTTCTCTCCTTGGCTCCTCTCCTCTTGGTTTACTAAGCCTATTTCTCAAGTGCTCAACAAGTGTCTGCTAGAAACCTTACAAACAAAGTCAGGTGTCTGGAGCTGGATGTGGTGGTGGGGGCCTGTAGTCCTAGCCATTTGGGAGGCTGAGGCAGGTACATGGCTCCTTATCTCACTTAACAAACAACAACAAAAAAGAAAGGAAAAAAGGGAGGAAGGCAAGGTGAGAGGGACAGTGGGGGTCTGCACTAGAAGGTACCATGGACGGGCAGTGTGGCTTTCCTCCAAGGGCTGGCACCCCCACCCTGCACCACCAAGGGCTCTGCCTGAAACACTGGATCATCAGAAACAGGGCTGCAGCTGCTGGAAAGGGTTGGAAGCCACGAGGCTGGCACACGTTTGTTTCTGAGAACCCGGTCAAGGGGAATGCCACAAAGGTGAGCAGAACACACAGCAGGTTAAAAATAGGTTTTATGGGTCTTAGAAAACGTTGCTCTTTCCACTTTTAATGGTTTATGGCTTTGCCAAATGAAGGCAGAAGAAAAGCAGTTTTGGACTCAACCCTGAAGAAAAATAGCTGTCACTCCCATTGATCAAATCTCATTTCATTCAAGTGACCTCACTGATTAAATGCTTCATAGCTCGTGATCTGCACCAGCCGTTGGTCAGCAGCGAACCCTGATTCTGAGATGCTGGCCTCACACAGCACATGACAGGTGTCAGAGGCGGTCCTAAGCAGCATCTGCACACCAAACTCTCCAGCGTAACCTAGGAAAAGCCTCAAGCACCCGTTCCCGATGCCGATGCCGTCGCTTAGACGACGGTTTCCTCCAAATGTACTCTGGTTTGCTTCATCCTCTGTCATTCCTGGTACTACTTTGGGGGACTTACTCAATGGCCTCCCTAGAGTTATGAGTTCAGACTCACCCCGACGTTCCCAGGCCCTGTGTGTGTTATCACACCATTCTCCTGACCAAGATCCTACACCATGTGCAGGCTCATCTCCACAGCCTTGCTTGGCCTTCGAGGTTCCCCACATCTGCTCCCACCCACTACATCCAACCTTCTCCCTGTCACAGCCTCCCACTCTGAGCCTGGACACGCTCCTGACAACCACATCCTGCCCCCACACAACAAGCTGACAGCTGTCAGCATCATCAGGAGTCTTCCTGCCCTGGACGACTCAAAGTCCATCACCAGAAACGTCCAGGAAATCTTTAGTTTCCAACTGGTGTCACTACTCAAACTTCCTCTAAAATCATTATTGTCCAAACCACACAAAGTCACAGTTATGTACCATCTTGATTTTTTTTTTTTTTCTGGTACCAGGAATCAAACTCACGACCTTGCGCTTGCCCAGCTTGAATTTTATTTTTTAAGCACTATAAAATTAGCCCATTTAAATGGTTTCTGGTATAGGTGCCCCTTGGAATGCAAAGGGGATTGGTTTTAGGACTCTCTGAAGTTGTGAAAGTCCATGAATATTTAAGTCTCCTACATAAAATGGTAGTGTTGGCAGACAATCTGCCTACTATCTTCCTCTATACCTTAAAGCATCTCTAGATTACTTGTAACACCTAATATAATGTAAATGCAATGCAAATACCGAATACTGAAACTAGAACCTTCATACTGGGCTACATCCCCAGCCCATTTAAAAAAAATTTTTAGATAGGGTCTAGCTAAGTTGCCTAATCTAGGTTTGAACATGCAGTCCTCCTGCCTCAGCCTCACAGAATGCTGATATCACAGATGTGCACTGCCACACTCAGCTCTATTACACTATCATTAAGGAATAATGAGAAGGAAAATATGTACATATTCATTACAGACACATTTTTCTCCCTGAATATCTTGCATCAATGGGTTGGTCTAATCTGCAAACACAGTTGCAGAACAAACATCACAATGTAACTTTAGAATATTTTTACCACCCGCAAAAGAAACTCAAGGCCCAGGGAAATTCCCTCCTCAACTCCCCCTCCAAGTCTTGGCAACCACTAAGCTGCTTTTTGTCTTTACAGGTCTGCATATTTCAGATCAATGAAATCACATAATATGTGGTATTTTGTGACTGGCTTCTTTTATTATGAATCATGTAGTCAAGGTTGTTCCATGTTTCAGTACTTGCTTGTCTTAGTACTTCCTTCTAAGGGCCTAATAATATTCTACTGTATAGATACAGCACATTCTAGCTATAAGGTGATAGAAGTGTCTATGTCTTTGGCTTCCCTTAAAAACTAGCAAGCAACCCTGTGCAGAGCTACCTGATATGATTTCCCCACTGCATCTAACAAGATAGAAACTACTCAGAAGGTCCTGAATGAATTTAGGGTGTGGTAAAAGCTATTCTTTTAGAGGAACCTCAAATCTACAGCATCAATTGCTTTTTTCATGGCTAGCAGTGTCTCGGATGTGTCTCTGCTGCTCCATTTGCAAGGCAGCTTTCTTCCAGGAGGCAATGGAGAAGGACCTGACCGCTGTTGGTTTCTTAGGCCCTGCCCATCTGCACACCACCTTGTAGAGTGGCAGGGACCACGACCCTCTCCTAAGGAAAGTGCCTTGAGGATGCCCCCAACCATTTAGCCCCGCTTCACATCTCTTTTGGTTTTTCTAGGGTCCCTCACTTATATCTTGTGTCCTTAGGACTAGATCTGTGTCTGTCCGAAACCAACAGGCTACTTCTGTCAAAAGATGTCCATTAGCAGGACACAGCTGATACTGCCATTGAGGCAGCTGTGAAAGATGAAGGAAAAGCCATTTTGTTGCTCAGCCACATGAAACCATCACGCCGGGTCTGGAGAATCAGATTCAGCAGATCCAGGCAGTGCTCATGATGGACTATCTGGGGATGCTGACAGGGGTGAGCCGCAAAGCCCAACACTTGCTTTATGCACCTTGCTTCCTGCAAGGTAAAGGTGAGAGGAAGGAGCAGAGCAGATGCATGTGGTATCTGCATTCTGTGGCAACCCAGCCCTGGGCTGAAAATGCTGGCGGGGCCACATTATAATGTTCACCATGCCAAGCTTGAGGTACCACATCTTCCAAGGGCAGGAAAAATGCACTGTGCTCTGCTGCCCAGAGACTAGATTCCCAGGACAGGGAAGGCTTGAGACAGGGCTTGAACTGAACATCTTAAGAGGACTCAGGCTGCCAAGCTCACTTCCAAAACCTTGGACAATTCTCCAAAAAAAAAAGAGGCCAAAGGCTCTTCCTCAGCTGCTAAATCTGAGACAAGGCCTCTTGTCCAGGGACAGGCTCCTGGCAGTGTAGATGCCATGGAAAGTCATGCAGGATGGATCTAGGACTCCTTTTAGTGGAAGAGAAAGTGATTCATACACCAATCCTACCTTCCTTCTCTAACAGAATCTCTATTCCCTCAGGGGGAGCCAAGAAGCAAAGGGGGACAGACTTTTCTGTAATCCTCAAGGAAGAAGCAGTCAGAAAAGACAGAAGTGGGAGTGAGGAAACATTCCCATGGTGCTTTGAGTTCTGGGAACATAATTAATGAAGCCCTATGAAGTCCCTCTCCCTTCCTGCTTATCCCTCACATACCGCACTATACTGGGTCACTCCCAATAAGCCAACAGGTGTACAGTTTGCTTAGGCACAACTGGTCTGAACTCTCCCATGGGTGTTCAGCCAGTGTGGTATGAGGTACAAGTGGCCACAGCAAAGTTCTTGATTCTAAGTCTACATTTTCTGCCAGCCATGGGCCTAAGCTGGGTGGGAATAGAGCCCAAAGTCATATAAAGCTTGTGGTTCTGAGAAGATGAGATCCCAGTTCCTGAAAGTTCAAGGAGATGGAGAACTTTCTTCAAAATAGTTACCATTAGGAGTCTTCAGGCCCTGTCACCATGCAATGAGAAAAGGGTTAAACAAAGGCACCAAAGATGTATCTTAGCCAAAGCAGGTAAGAGCATGAACACACACCTTGACGTGCATGAGCATTTACTTTAAACTGCAACATGAGACAGGTGGAGGACACAGGAATCAGGGGCAGGCAGCTCAGCCAGCCTCTCTGGTTGTACAACTTAAAGTACAGGTGGTCAGAGAAGACTGAGGGCACAGAAGAGTCTTGCCAAGGATGGAAGGGAGGCTGAAGGGGAGAAAATACAGGATTGAGATTAGCACGTGCCTGTAATCCCAGCACTTGGGAGACTTGAGACAAGAGGCTCATGAATTTGAGGCCTGCCTGGAATACATAGCGAAGAGCCTGTCAATACAACACAACACAACACAACACAACAAAACCAACAAACAAAAAAACAACAAAAACCTTAGGTTATAGGTGCAGAAAAGAGTGAGGTGTTCCTGAACAGGGCAGGTAAGGCCTACTATACATCCTGCTTGAACAAAAGGCTCATGGTAAAAGTAAAAAACCAAAACCAGATTTCAAACCATAAGGTGGGGAACAAAACAAAGCCACTAAGGAAGTCCTAGGGAACATATCTCTGTGCAGCAAAGGTTCATGCCAGACAGACGATCAAAGGTGAAAATGTGCTTTGAAATACAACTTCACCAGCCTGGTCCTGTAACAGCCAATCTAGTGTGGAGTTATCCATCCACCCTACACCTCGCAACTCAACATGACCCCCATAAAATGGAGCCACACTTCACAACGACCCCTTGTCTTCCCACAGATTACCTTCTGTCATCCCTGTTAAATCCTTTTGATTCTGGATTTCTGGGTCAAGAAAACAGGGGAGAAGGGCTATATTCTTCAGGAGCATGGAGGAAGCGGTGGTCCAGGAATGTTTACAGTCCTGGCACAAGTTCCCCAGAGATAAATGAGGAGGCAATTGTGGGTGGTAAGGATCCCATAGATCCTTACGCAACTGTGCTAAGCAGGAATACCGGCCTTGGCCATTGGCCAGTATTCATGGCACGCAGACCAAACCCTGTGCCCAGCGCACAGTGCACAGCCCTTCTCACTGCCCTCTCTCTAGCCCCAGCCCCAGCAGGTGGCAGCTGACCATGTGCCAGGTGTAATTCTCAGCATGTGTTAAGTCATCAGATCCATATGACCCCTTGAAGTAGGCACTATTATTATCCTTATTTTAGAGGGGAGACTGAGGCACAAAGAGATTTGGGGTTTGTCCAAGAGGCTCACCTAGGCAGCAAATGGCAAAACTGATATTCAAACCCACATGGCCTACTTCTCTAGAAGCCACCCAGGGTGCAGCTCTACAGCTCTGAAAGACAGACTGTCCTACAGTCCTTGACTTCTGGAGGACAAAACCCTGCTAGTTCAGCCCACTGGTCCTGCTAAGGGCATCTGTGTCTCCTCCCTCCTCACCAGGGATTCTAAAATTGGTTGTTCTGACCTTATCCTCACTCCCTCCCATCACTCCCTCAATCTTGTAGCTCACCTCTGAATCATTATATTTTATATATAACTACGCATTCTTAACTTGTAAATGCACGTTTCTGCCCGTGTTCATTCATGAACTCCAAGTCAAGTGAGTTGTGCTGTTCACACCGGCAGGTGAGGAAGCTAGGGTGGGGGTGGGGCTGTGACCCAGGACTCATAATGATGCCCTGCTTTGGCATCACACTTGATACTTCACAAATCATACTTATTCATGGTCATGTTATTCATAGCGGTTCCCACTTCCACACGTGAACATGGAGGCGTGGAGACTCCCCCAAGGTCACAAAGCGAGGCGCAGCACTGGGCTGTAGATGCTGGATGTGCTGATCCTGGACCCCTCTGGGGTTTCTCACAAGGGCACTTCAGAAAATACCTTCACAGCAGATGGGGCAGTGAGAGGTGACCCTGTGAGATGCCACAGCACTGCCTTGGCCACAGGTGGCTGGCACAGTCCTCCCAACTGGTCTCTTGCTCACCCCCATCAGTCACCTGACACCTCTCTTCTCAGGCCCCTCACCCTTGATTACAGCTTACACCTGATGACCTCTGATGACCCACTGAGAAGATTAAGAACATTAGGCAAAGGGGCTGGTCAGCTGTCCACTGGGACACCTCTCTGATCTCAGGTGTACGAAGATCTGATCCCTTCAGATCTGCCGGTGCTTCCAGTCCCCTCACACCGTGAGCCTGGTTTCTCTCTCCTCCCCATCCACCTGTCCAGTTTCCCAGGTCCTCCATGCAGGTTTTATTTTGCTTTGCCTCACCCAAGAGACCTTGCTTCTCTTAAAATAGCTTTCTTCTCTCTCTCCAACAAGCAATCATTTCCATCACACCCTTGGACCTTCAAACTCACTCTCTGGAGATTTATAGTTGAAGAACTACATTCTCCACTCAGTGTGGTGTTTCACTGTTTTTGTTTTGGAACTGGAGGTTGGTCCTTTTAAAAAATATTTTAATTCACTAAATTGTCTAGGCTAGGTTCAAACTTGTAACCCCTCCACGGTAACCTCTCAGAGTGCTGGGATGACCTGCAGTCACTCTACACTGTGCTTTACTCCTTCCTAATGTGCCCTCTCCTGGGCTTGTTCATCTTGTACTTCGTCATAGAGCTCCTCTATGGGGCTGGTCCATAAACATTTGTCTCATCTCCCTGAAGTCTAGAACCGTCACTGTGTTCCAGGCACAGGGTGTAGGACTTGAATAACACTCTTCCCGCAAGATCCGTACACTGGTTGCAACATGATGTCTCAGGGTAGTGATTTCTGTCATCCCTGTTAAATCCTTTTGATTCTGGATTTCTGGGTCAAGAAAACAGGGGAGAAGGGCTATATTCTTCAGGAGCATGGAGGAAGCGGTGGTCCAGGAATGTTTACAGTCCTGGCACAAGTTCCCCAGAGATAAATGAGGGGGCAATTGTGGGTGGGGGAGGAACTTGGGGTGGCTTTGAAAGCAACTTAAAAGGACTACAGAACAACGCAGCAGGGCTCTGAGGCCCTCTGCAGAGGTTTTTTACTATGTTATTTTGGCTTTGAAATGGAACTGAAAACTTACTTTAGTCTGGCAAGCAGAGAATGGGGACTCTCTCCAAAATCCCGGGTACCAAGTTTCATTCTACAAGGGTTGGGGTGTGGAGAGGGTCCCCTAAAGATACGTGACTCCATGAACACAGAGTTCCCAAGAAACAAGGGAAGCCGCAGGAATGGGGGGCACAGGTGTGTGGCAGGGGAGACTGGAACACCAAATCAATTAGCAGGGTCTGACGCCCACATCAGCTATTCACCAGTCTCCCGACCCAGGGAATCTGGAGTAGGGTGCCTTTTTTTTTTAAATAGAAAAAGGGAATGGAGTAAGAAGGGACATTTTGCATGCAAATGGGCCAGTGCCAGAAGAGCCCATTAAAATGTAAAAACTCCACATTCAGCCTGACAAAACGGTGCA
Organism: Chinchilla lanigera; assembly: GCF_000276665.1. NCBI lineage: Eukaryota > Metazoa > Chordata > Mammalia > Rodentia > Chinchillidae > Chinchilla > Chinchilla lanigera. The sequence goes on from NW_004955463.1 coordinate 14,038,573, forward strand.
AACTGCTGTGTTTGCCAGAGGGGCAGCAATAAAGCTCAACAAAGGGGCCAGGGAAGAATGGCGGGCTGAATGGCCTCAGTCAGCAGGTCCCCTTGCGCGTTGCCATGGGGACCCCACCGGGGCTTACTAAAGGTATTTCCTGAGGAGAAAGGCAACGCACACAGGCCTGGGCAGCCCGGCTAATCCTGACAGGAAGCCATCGCCATTCAGCAGCCCAGGGGCTTGGGGCCGCAGTTTTGTTTTGTTTTTATTAAAAAAAAAAAAAAAAAAAAAAAAAGATTTCAGTCTTTTGTGCGTCCCACCTCATCACTGTAATTTAGTGCAGAGCCGCCTGTGCTGGCCAAAGCCACAGCCAGGGCCCCTGCACCCACCTCCTCATACCCCGCAAATCAGCTCGCCAGGAACCAGGCAGAAGGAGGAAACTCAAAGAACCCCTCACAGGAGCCCCAGGCTGAAACAGTTTGGTATCAATCTTAAAACAGAGAGAGGGAGCCTGGGTGGTGTAAGGAGTAACCCAGCATCAGAACTGGGCTTGGGGCTCAGACTTCCAAGCCTAGGTTTACCTGATGCTTCCCTCAGACCTGCACTTTTTTCTCCACTAGGGATTTGGTCCCCTTCCCCCAACTGTCTCCCACTAGGATTATAATTAAGTGATTAACAAAGGAATGCATCCACGAGTTTTCTCAAAAGAAATCCTCTTTCCAGCAGAAGCTCTGCCCCAACTGTTTACTACTGATAACACCCTGGACCCAGAGGAAAATATGGCTCTTACCCCACCCATTTCCCAAACAGCTCCTACATCACTTTGTTTCTCTCCCTCCTATCTTATCTGCAGAAAGAACCCTGGAAGAGCAAAGGGAGATGCCCTACAGCTACAGGGAAGACTGGTCTAAGCTCACAGCTCCTAGAAGTTTGTCACCATTTCTCTTTTGGCATCAGAAGAATCCGGCCTTTGCAGATTCAGGGAAGGAAGCCAACAACACAGCTGGCGGTGGAGACAGAAACTCCTGTGTGACAACTGCTCCCTAGAACACAGTTTAGGGTAAATTAACATTTCCTGAGCAACTTGTAAGTGGAAGAGCCACCCCTAGTAGAGAAAGAAAAAGAAAAGGGACACAAGTCTTCATTGTGATTTGAACCCCAGGTCTGCTGGGGTTTGTTGTTGTGGTTTTAAATGTACCCCAGGCTGGACTCAAACTTGTGATCCTCTTGCCCATCTGAGTGCTGGGACACAGGTGTGCCCAGTTCTCCAGGTCTGGCGTCTGCAAAGCCCACATTCGAGTCCCCACTCCCCTCACCAAACGTGTTGTGAATCTGACATTTTGATAGAGGAAAAGTTTCTGCAGTGATTTTACTTTAGGAAAAGAAGCTGGAGTCTTTGCTCGGTGATAGGAGGCTCCCAAAAGGAACCCTAAATCTCTATGGGCACTTATGTGGACTTCAGGCTGGGGTGACCTAGACAGTCAGGTGGGGTTTTCTCTTATCATTATTAAAAATCATGTCCTAAAATCAAAGCTAAAGTACCATTTGTAAGCACTGGCTCTATGCATAAGAATATCTTCCACTAAGTTGTAAGCCTCCGTATGTGGATAGGGGTCGTGCTGCTGCTGGGAGGGGAGCTTGGACCCTCCCACCCCTCGGACCCTCCCACCCCTGGCCCAAAGCCCAGGCCTCCCAGCCATGTGTCTGCAGCTGCGACCTGTCATGCACTTCCTGGTCTGGGTTCTGTAATGGAAAGATCATTAAGAGTGGGGGAGGGAAGAGATGAATCGCCAGCGAAGAGGTAACCGTGCAGCTCCCACTCTCCGCTGTGCTCTGACCTTAAGTCAGGTCAGGTTCCGCAAAGAAAAGAATGCATGGCCCTGCCCCCACCGCTGCCACCCCTGGACCCTCCTGGGGCCTCTCCTCCCCCACACTCGGAAAAGCCAGCAGCTGGGCAGGAAAAAGTTGTTGCTCCCAAAACTTGCTGATACCTTCTAAGCAGAGGCCTCAGCTGTTTCCAACTGTGCCTCTCTGCCCCACCCCAAAACCTCACTGGGTGCTGGAGGGCACAGTTTACCAAGGTTCCCCACCCCCAGGGTGCCACCCTCTCCCTGCCCCATCTGGACCACACATTTCAGGATGGGTTTGGATCAGAGCCCCATGCGTGCGAATGGGGGCAGAACAGATTCTCCATAAAGTGCTATTTTTTTCAGTGTAAAGAAATGCCCTCCCTGGGCTGTGGGTACAGTTTGTAGCATGGCTGAGGTCCTGGGTTCAATCCTCAGCTGGGGGTGGGGGCCTGTTATTTTTACGTGATGAGAATAAAGGTGACCCAGCCTGCTCTCTGAGGGACAAGAGGGCGGTTCAGGGCACCGAGGGAGAAGAGGTGAAGAGGGTAAGGTGCATGGGTGAGGGAAGGAAAGAAGACCACAGAGCCGATGGCTGCCTCGGCAGCTCAGTGTGAGTGAAGCCAGTCACAGAACCCTGCACTTACGAAGGGTGAAAGTGGTAAACTTCATGTTATGTATATTTTACCCTAATTAAAAACTCAGCAGCGTTCAGAGTAGACAGTGTTAGTTTACTAAAAATGTGCCTACTTAGCAAAATATTGATGATCCTAAGTGGGTTCAAAAGACTTGAATGGAAACTTTACCAGCCCAGGACACTTTTAATGTGGGACATCAGGCCGATTTCACAGGTTTCCAGGATAGTGAAGACCCAGAAACTGCTTCCTTTTTAGACCCCGTCCATCTCCGTGCCAGGAGTTCCTGGGTATTCCTCCCTCCACACGCATATGGCAAGAAATATGGGCGGTAGCACATGGCTTTTCTACTGTGGGGCAGGTGCAGCAGTGTCTACACTCCTTGCCCCCACTTGGGGGATCCAGAACCACAGCATCCCGGGGGAGAATTTCCAGCTCTAAACTCTGATGTCAACATTCCCGGTGCCCTGAGGGAGGAAAAGTCTTTGCAAAACCCATTCCCTCCCAAACTCAGTCTGAGCCACAGGTGGCGCTCACTGGCTGAGTGCAGTGGAGTCAGCCCCAGGCCTGTTCTGGGTGACCCCAGGCACTCACCTCTCCTCTCAGGTCTGTGTTGTCTCCTGGGAGAAGAAGAAGCTGGTTGACCTGTCTGTTCTAGATCCTTCGAGCTCTAACTAATGTCCTGTGAGTCAAGTGACCCTCGCTAGATGGAAGGGGCCACTTACTGATGTCTCCACCTGCCCCCTACCCAAGAACAGAACTCCCTGATATGAGGGAGGGAGGAACCTTCTACATTATATTTAAGCAAAAGGGATGCTTAGCTGGGCACGGTGGCACACACCTGTGATCCTAGCACTCTGGGAGACTGAGGTGAGGGTATGAGAAAAAAGGGCATCTAGCTCAGTACAAATGCCCCATATTCAATCCCCAGTAACCTGTCAACATACACACACAAAAAGGGGATACTGTTTTGGTCACAAAGCTCCAGCTACCAGCACCTTCCATCAGTGTTTCTCCCTCCGACCTTCTTGGCCTGTGGTGCTCTCACCAGGGAAGACTGGCAGAAAGTCCAGGTATTTTTCAAGAGTACGCAGTTAGGCAGAATACTGTACATTTTACAAATGTACTGGGAGTTTGAGGGTAGAGAAAAAGGACTAATGGGGGGTGTGATAGGGATTTAGCTCAGAGGCATAGCGCTTGCCTGGCAAGCGCGAAGTCATGAGTTCGATTCCCGGTACAGGAAAAAAAAAAACAAAAAAACCCACACACACCACTTGGAAACCAACCCCCCCAAAAAAACAACACACACCACTTCCAGACAGGCCTCCGTGCATCATCAGTACAGTCTCAAGCATTCAAGTAACAATCATCAAAGTTTTAAATGCCAAAGGGGGAACATTATTCAGTAGTTAGAAAAGGAACTAATTCCTAAAACTTAAGGAAAATAAAACTTAATTCTAAAAGTAAACCCTGGAGTTTGACAATAAACGGACAGAGAAATGCAGAAGGACTCTTCTAAAAGAGTGGAAGCCCAGGGTGCTGGCAACTGACTTGAAGCAGAGCTGTTCTGGGAGGGGCCCTTTTTCCCCTATTCCTGCCCTCCCAGCCCCAAGCAAGCAGATCTAGCCCTCTTCCACCTCCGCCTACGGCTTCCTCCTCTTCAGCCTAGCGCATGTGCGTCAGGGCTATAGGCAGTGAGTGGGACGGGACAGTCCCACCCTGGGTAACCTTGGCAAGTTGTTGCTCTGATTCTCTGGGCCATTTTCTGAAGTTGCTAAATGGAAATGATATCAAACAGACTTTTTAGGGATGGTAATTAATCAATTTTAGCGAATCTTACCAAGCTTGGGTGCTGCTTCAGAATCAAAACCCCTGGGCTGGGTGTAGTGGTGCACACCTGTAAACCCAGCACTTGGGAGGCTAAGGCAGGAGGATCACTAAGTTAAAGGTTAGTGTGAACTACACAGTAAGACCCTGTCTCAAAAACCAAAAAATGAAACAAAACAAAAACACAGTAGTATTTTATATACCCTCCAGAGGAGGTCATGCCACAAGAATCTGAGGACCAGTAAGGTTAGATATAAAATGAATTCAATATGTGGAGCAATAACTGTTTCTTTCACCTGTTTTCCTTACCTTCCTATTGAAACAAGTTTTATTTATTTTATTTTATTTTTTTTTCCTGGTACCAGGAATCGAACTCACTCCCTTGCACTTGCCAGGTAGGCACTGTGCCACTGAGCTAAATCCTCAGCCCCAACAGGTTTTATTTCTAGCCTCCCATTTTTTCTTTTTTGAGATAGGGTCTTGCTATGCAGTCGAGGTATGGGCACCCATGCCCAGCTTTAGGTAACTTTAAAAAATGAAAGTGAGTTATTTATCTGTGCATTCTCTTAGTCAAAAGGTTTTTTAAAATAAATTTTTAGAAATCTGTTAGTGCATGTTTGCAGTATCTGATTACAGTCATTGTGGGGAAGGCCGAGTGTGGTGGCGCATGCCTGTAATCCCAGCACTTGGGAGGCTAAGGCAGGAGGATAATTGTGAGTTCAAGACCAGCCTGGGCTACAAAGTGAGCTCAAGGTCGGCCTGAACTGCATAGAGAGACCCTGTCTCAAAAAGACAAGAAAACGATGATTCAATTTAGTATTTTTCAACTATACTATGGTAGGGAAGCAGTATACATTCAGTAGAAACCGGGCTGGGGAATATAGCTCAGTGGTCCAAGTGCTTGCCTGGCAAGCATAAGGTCCTGAGTTTGATTCCCGGTACAAAAACCAAAAACCAAACATTCAGTAGAAACCTTATTTTAAGTTTTGATGTTTTCCCGGGGTATGGATATGTGCCATGCTGGGCACCAACCATGGGGCAGCTCCCCCAGCCAGCCCTGGATCACCATGGTCAACAGTCAATACAGTGCACTGTGCTGCCAGTGCTTTTTGCATACAAATACTTAATAAAGTACACTTTATAATCTGACACTTTATAATAGACTAAGCACTGTGAGGTGACTGGCCAATTGCAGGATAATGTAAGTGCTCTGAGCCAGGGGCCCCCCCTCCACGGGCTGGGGTTGAACCCAGGGCCTTTGCTCTGAGCTACATCCTCAGCCCCCCAAAATTTTTTGTTTTGAGACAGTTTTGCTAAGTCACTAAGTTGCCCCAGGCTGGGCTCCAACTTTTGATCCTCCTGTCTCAGCTTCCCAGAGTGCTGGGATTATAGGCATGTACTACCATGCCCAGCTGTTAGTACATTTAAGGTAGATATGATATTCGGTAGGTTAGGTACATTAAATGCTAGTTTTACTTAATGGCATTTTCAACTTATAATGTGGTAGTCAGGGTACAACCCTATCATAGTTTCAAGGAGTGTGTGTGTGTGTGTGTGTGTGTGTGTGTGTGTGTGTGTGTGTGTAAAGAGAAAGACAGAAAATCTGTAGCATTTGGGCTGACAATGGACTGCATTTTGACAGTGGTCTTACAAGATTAAATAAAGCTGACAAATCCCTATCACCATTGACTTGGTAGTCACAAGTTTGTAGTCATGCTAGAGTAAACACGCTTATCATGCTGCCTATCACATAAAACAATAGCGCAGGTAGTCATGCACACACAATACATAATACTTGATCATAATAACATTATGTGATTGGTTTGTGTATCTACTACACTATATTTTTTCATTGTTATTGTATACTTTTAGTTATGTCTAAAAATTGACTATAAGTTGGGCAGTGGCAAACACCTGTTATCCCAGCACTCAAGAGGCTGAGGGATAAGGATCCCTGTGAGTTTAAGGCCAGCTACATAGTAAAACCTTGTCTCATTAAAAAAAACAAAACAAAACAAAAAAAAAACCACTTATTTTGCTTTGCTTGTGGCCCTAGCAGGAATAGGTTATACCACACACACACACACACACACACACACACACACCCCTCACATAGCCTAGATGTGTAGGAGGCCACGCTATGTACACTTGTGTAGCATACTCTATATGCTTGCAAAATGACATCATCTCCTAATGATGCATTTCTCAAAATGTGCCCCCCTTGTGAAGGTGACATGACTATATATGTATTTATACGTATTCATATATACACACTAATGTGTGTTAGTCACTGGTCATGGCCTATAGACCACAGTCAACTTACCCACCAGGAGAAGAGGCCATCCTATGTGATTTCACCTGTGACTGGGTTCAAGGCTTTACTTGATGTGGGCTTCGGCCAGCACTTTTTCAGTGAATCATTTATTGTGTTGCATGGTTATCAAATCAGCAGGGTTGGGGCTGGGCCTGACTCCTGACAGGGGCGGGGTGGGGAGGGTGGGAGTGATGGTGTAGAAGGCACACACAAGCATTCAGGAGGGGTTTCCAAGACTTTCAATGTTTCCTCCCAAAAGGTTACAGACAGTCCAACTGACAGAACTGGAAGAAAAATATTTACTGTCAGCAGGTCTATAACTCCATTTCCTGGGCATCATGGGTAGTATACCACACCATAAATTAATATGCACCTTTGAAATCCTGCAATTATTCTGTGGTTAGCCCAACTACACTGTCGTATGTTCTTGTTTAACACATTAGTTAAATACAAACACTAAGAAAAACAAAATTTCGGAATCCCCCTCCCGTTTTTGCACTTACCTCTCTGACACGTTTGTTTAATCCTATCACACAACTGCTGGGCCAAAGCCACTTGAGAAGTGTGCAGGCAGTGCTATGTGTGACCTATGAAAACCTCAGGTGTGGTGGCATCTAACACTGTGGTGATCTGAGGCCTTCGCCAAGTGGGAGTTCTTTGGCTACCCAGGAAAAGGCAGGTTTTTGTTCTACTGATAATTCTAGGTGAAGGAGCCACGTTCTCAGGGGAGCTCACTGATCTGTGACAACTCGGGAGAGAACAAAACATCATGGGAGAAGTGACACAAGATAAACAACTCAAGGGAGATGGAGCCAGATTCCTGTGAGATAAGAGGACTGCGGCCGCCGGCAACGTTCAAATTCAAAAGTTGCTCTGCCTCGACTCTGGGAAATCCAGGCCAATGTGGGGATGTTGTGCCTTACACTAGCAGTCAGACCCACCAGAGGCTGAAATGTTACTCCATCCTCATCAACTACACAGCCTTTGACAAGTTACTGAACTCCCTGAACCGCAAGCTGAGGATATTGAATAAGCCCAAAGCTCACAGGAGAGCTGAAAAGATGAAGTACAGCATGCACAGTGTGGCAATGCAATAAATAACATTTATTATTATTTTTCAGGGCCTAGGGGTTGAACTCAGGACCCCACACATGTTAGGCAAACAGCCTACTATGGAGCTGCATCCCAACCCTATTTTCAAAAACAAACTCATATAACCTTTCTGGGAGGCAATTCAGTACAGTGAGGCAATCAAACATTAAAAATACAACTACCCTTGGATGTGTGGCAAATTTTATTTGTAAAAGTATGTTGAATATAGAACAAGCTCCTGGAAATAACCTAAATTATTGCCAATAGTAGCAGGCTGGACAAATAAATTTTGTATACCCACACAATGGAATACTATGTAGTTATTTAGCATGACGAAAACACTTTTAGTGTGGCAATAAATAGACTTAGTTACAAGCTAGTATATACAGTAGAAATTCTATTTCTGAAAAGTCAAGTTTGTATAAATGCAAAACAAAACAAAACAAAACCCCAGGCCGGGGATATAGTTCAGTGGCCTAGTGCCTGCCTGGCAAGTGTACAGTCCTGAGTTCTATTCCCAGGACCACAAAAAAAAAACAAAACCCCTCAAAGAATAGAGTCACAGTGTCACAGTTGACAGTGATTACTTTTGGGTAACAGGAATATGAATTTATCTTTTCCTCTCTGCAGGTCCATAGTAAATTTTCTATAACGAACTCAAATCATGTATCAAAATAACAATGTGTTTTTTTTCCGGTACCGGGAATCAAACTCAGGACCTTGCGCTTGCCAGGCAGGCAGTGTGCCGCTGAGCTAAATCCCCAGCCCCTCAAATAACAATGTTTTAAAAGAGCAACAGACTCTTTTGCAGGGGGAGACAGGATCTTGCTGTATGGTTCAGGCTGGCCTTGAACTCACTACATATCCCAGGCTGGCCCTGAATCAATCCTCCTGCCTCAGCCTCCCGAGTGCTGTGATTATAGTGTGCACTGCCACAGAACTTTGCTCTAGAGGAGCAAATGGATGTATATTAAACACTCCAGCAGTTGGAGGTGTGGCTCAGTGGTAGAGTGCTTGCTTAGCATCCCCAAAACCAAATAACTCCTCCATATATTGCAAGGCAGAGTAAAATGCTAGGTTGGAAGCTAAGGATAAAAAAAAAAGGAGTAATTAGACAAGAGAAAATTTCAACAAGGAAGTGACTCTTAAACTTTAATCTAAACTCAAGCTAAATCTCAAAGTAAGAACTGAGTAGGAATTATAAAAAGTAAAGACGAGAAAAGAATGGAGACAGGCATTTCCAGTTAGGGGACCTAGCTAAACAGTGGTTATGCATAAAATAGGTGTCGTGTTAAGGAAGAAGGTAAGACTTGTTTGCCCAGATGAATGAATGAATAAATGAAAAAAAAAAAATGAATGAATAAATGAAAATCAAGGAAAGAACAGACCATCAGCCAGAGGTTAGTTGTCAGTTCTGGAGAAAACTGAGGAAGCAAGTTAAGCTTGAAATTCAGTTGTCTGTGTCGATGAACCATGTGACACTCAGTGCTGCCATCTTCTACCCTGCCCAAGCCCATAACCACTAAGTAGGTCTACACTTTGCCAAGCTCTGTGACCTTCTTGACCACTTGGGGCTCAATGCACCTGCACACCCAGGGCCTGGGAAACACCCACACTCACCAAGGGGCAGGGCCCACCGCCCAACAGTCACCCCTTTACACAAGCCATCCCAGCTGGCTTGGCCATACCCAAAAGGGGGCAGGAGAGCGCATAGGACCTGAGCAGATCTTTCCTGGTGATTGCAACTGAGTGGACAGGGCACGCACCCTCGAGAGGAGGCAGTGGACACCCTGCTGGGCAAGCAGGAAGGTGAGAATGGCTGCAAGCTGAGAACTGGGAGGGAAGTCAGAGGTAGGTGCTCAGGCCTGGTGCTTTCCTGCCAACATGCCCATTGCAGGAGAGCAGTTGGGGCAAACTGAACCCTCTTCTTGGCCGTTGCCAGCTGGACATCAGAACAAAGCCCTAAGGCCAAAAGCAGCCCAGAACTCAGAAGGCTTCTCCTGAAGCCCACATCAGGTGGGCAGAAAGAAGGTAGGTCTGTACTGGGCTTTGTCTATGTGGGCCATGTCCCCAGAAACAGCAGCCAGGCCCAGGAGATGGAGAGCAGCTGGACCTCCCCAGAAGTAGTCCTCTCATGTCCAGGCTCAGGAAAGGAAGAGGAGGCAAAGGTGGTGTCTACAGGGGGTGCTGAAGTCTCCAATGGCCTCAGAGGAATGAGGCATTATAAAAACAGGGCGCAGCTGCTGGTCAGAGAGCCTGACCTCGGCCCTCGCCCCCGGGGATAATGACTCCCCAGAACTCTCCTATCCCCAACCATCCATCACTGCCTGGACAGCCCCTCGGTGCTCCTGCTGACTGCGAGCAACACCACCGGGTGGCCGGGCCCTGCTGACCACCTCCAGCACCAGCTATTCACAGAAATCAGGGGACAGAACCGCAGTGGATTCTTTGTTTGGGCTCCCTCCTACCCTGCCTCCACCCGCAGCAAGTCCTGCAGACAGCCATTTGCTCTTCCCTGAAAAATTCCTCCTCCCTGACTTCGGGGAGTGGGCTGGCAAAGGCAGAGTGGAAAATCAGTGAAGCTAATGGTGCAGCAATGCAGAGGCCCGAGCCAAGAACACAGCCTTGGAGTGGCTCCGCCGCGCTGGCCCAGTGCGGTCGGTAGAGCAGGACCCTGTGCGCCCTCACATTCTCTCATACACTGCCCCCGCCCTCCCGCCTCCCTGCCACTCGCAAACACTCTTTCAAAGGCACTGCAAGTGGATCCTTCAGGAAATCTGGTGGCTTAGAACACCCTGCAGAGTTCCACAGACCTGAATCCTCCACCCTGTTCTCAAGTGGGTCATTCAACATCACCTTTTGCTCCATGTAATTCTACTCGCCTTCTGGAATTCTTTCTACCCAGTGTGCATTAGAAGGAAACTGGTTCTTTGTACGAGAAGAAATTTTCCTTTTTTTTTTCCACAAGAAGAAAACTTTCATGCCTGTAATCCCAGCACTCTAGGAGGCTGAGGAAGGAGGACTGCCTTGGTAACTTAGTGTGACCCTGTCTCAAGAAGAAAAAAAAAAAACCCAGAACCATAAAAACCAAGTCTGGGGTATAGTTCAGTGTAAAAGCCCCAAGTTCAATGCTCAGTACCAGGAAAAAATAGGAAGAATTTCTCTGGGAGTAAGGGAGTGCATACCTTGTGTCCCAGGATGGCTAAAGGACACAGGTCCTCAGGCCACACCAACTGCAGTCAGAGGGATCACTGCACGTCTGCTGTAGGTCACCCTCTGGGATCTACTCAAGGCTCCTCCTGCAGCTAGGTTGACATGCACACCTCCTGGACCACACACACCTCCTGGGCCAAAGGTGGCCGGCTGCAGGGACCCCTGGCTGGGTGCGGGGTAGGGTGTACGCCAGGACCTACAACTGGAAGCCTAGCCAAGGCTCTGGCACCACCCTCAGCCTCTCCCCCGTGGGCACAGGTTTCTGTACAACAGAGACAAAGCCTTGCTTTGTGGCAAACACGGCACACAGGGGCCTCAAAGCCAGAAATGGAAACTGCAGCTTTTCCATTAAGCAAAACCTTGCCCCCTTCAACTGGCCACCAGACTCCTTCAAATCTGGGTGGGTGGGAGGAGCTGTAAAACCTCAGCCCATTAAATCACTTATAAGTTGCAGGTTCCCGTGGAGAAGGGCAAGTATAGAGACTGAAGTCTCCCTCACTACGACCTACAGAGCGGGGTCCAGGGTATCCAGCCCTTGTAACTGCTAAAAAGGGGGTAGGACCCCATTCCCAACCATGAGAAGTGGCCTTACAAATGGTTCTGGTTGCACTCACTCACTTTTCCCTCCAAGTCCAATTTTAAGGAAAAAAAAAAAAAAGACTTGGAAATAGCCCTCCTCTAACTCAAAAATGTCTTTCCAGTTGGTGCCTATCTTTTGAAAGAGGTACGATACCCTTTGGCCTGTGCAAGGCAGCTTCAGTCCACCCACAAGCCTCGGGGCCTGATCCAAAACCAGCCCAAGCCTCAGTGGTTAAGATCGCTTTGCAAGGGCAAGCAGAGGGAGGAAAAAGAGGGAGCTGGCTTTCCTGGAACCTTATTAAATCAACTTTCCAAGGACAGCCAGAAACTCCAGGCCTCCTGGTCCCACAGGAGCCTCTGTAGACTGCTAGGATTGCGCTTAACTGGGGGAGGGGCTGCCAATGTGCGCGCGTGCACGTGCACACGCACACACATTACAGCACAGTCTTTTTAAAAGGGAAGGGCTCTTAGTGTGAGCAGCGTACAGGGTAGTTTGCTTTCAACTCTTGGACAAATCCTGTGTATAAATTATGTTTTTGAGGACAATAACAGCATTATCATCAGCAAGGCCAGGACCATGCAGTCAGTATACTTTATGTATGTAAGGTTCCTTCAAGTTTCCAAAGCATGAAGACAGATCTGTTCTCACGAGATCACAATCATGGCCATGCTCTCTGAAGATGGCAGGACTCACAGAGTCATGAGGATATGCAGAGACTAAGCGCACCCAACTGCCTCCACTGCTGTGTCCCAAGGCACACAACTGCAGGCCCCTCACCATGTGGTGTCCTCTGGGGTCCTGGGACAATGGGCCAAGAGCGGCCCTTGATGGCTCACTGCCTGTGGAGCAGGCACTAAGAGCTCTGTGCACGTGCCCATTCAGTCTCATGCACATTCGTCACTGACAGAACATACAGAGAGGACGTTCCCAAGAGCCAAGCATGAGCAAGACGGTGGGGGGACAAACGGAGACAAAGGCAGTCCAAGGAAATGCATGCACACAGGGAGACTCGAGCAGGAACATTCACAGTAGGTTTACTGATAATGGGCACAACTGTTCATGAGTGCTGTGTTTGGTATGCCCCCCGAGGTGCCATATGTTGGAAGCTGGGTCCTCAGCATGACACTCTTAAAAGGTGCTGAAATCATTGTTTGGTTTGGTTTCGTTTTTGAGACAAGGTCTCACTATATAGTGCAGGCTGGCCTTGAACTCACTTTTGTGGCCCAGGCTGGCCTGAACTCCGTGATCCCCCAGCCTCAACCTCCCAAGTGCTTGGATTATAGGAGTGCGCTACCATGCCCTCCCTGCAAAGCATCGAAATCTTTCAAGAGGTGAGGCTTAGTGAAGGTCATGAGGAGCATTTCTGGGTTAGGACCCCCTAGTTCCTGTGAAAGCAAGTTGCTACAAAAGAGAGACAGATGAAACTAGGTATGGTGGCGCACACCCATGATCCCAGCAGTCAGGAGGCTGAGGTAGAAGGATCACCCAACCTGGAATATATGGAGAAACCCATCACAAAAAACAAAAGAGCTAGACAGAGCTAGGCGTGGTGGTGTCCTCTGGTAATCTCCACACTTGGGAGGCTGAGGCAGGAGGATAGAGTTCAAGGCCAGCCTAGAAGACACAATGAAATCCTATCACCAAAAAAAAAAAAAAAAAACCCAGCAAGACTAGTCCCTCCCTGCCAGCGTGGTGGTGCACACCTGTAATCCCAGCACTTGGAGGTTGAGGCAGGAGGACTGTTGAGTTCAAGACCACCTTAAACTACAAAGCAAGCTCAAGGTCAGCCTGAACTGCATAGTGAGACCTTGCCTCAAAAAGACTAAAAAAAAAAAAAGAAAGACTAGTCCCTCCCTGGGTGTGGCTCTTTTGTCTTGTGACCCTCTTACACACACGCGCGAGCGCGCGCGCACACACACACAGTGGCATACCTCTGCCATTCTGTAACACAGACCTGAGGACCCTCACCAGAGGCAGAACAGATGCTGCTCCCCTCTCTTGAATGTCCAGCCTCCGATACTGTGAGCTAAATAACCCTTCCTTAGAAGTGGCCAGATTCTGCTATTTTGTTATGACAACAGAAAATACACTAAAACAGACTCTGGAGGCCAGCAGCAAGTACACAGATACACGCCTACCATATAATTCCATTATATGAAACCCCACATCATTCAAAGCTAACCTGTGGTGACAGAGAGGGGATCAGGGTTTGCCTGGGGGAAGAATGCAAAAGGGACCTGAAGGAAGAGGTTCTGGGGGGGGGGTCAAGAATGTTCTATATCTTGATTGAGGTGATAGTTACATGGAGTGTAGACATTTATATCAAACCATATACTTAAAAGCAGCACATTTTGCAGTATGTGAATTACACCATTTGCAGTTGATTTTTAAAAGAAGTCTAGTTTCAGTCTTCCCTGCTATATAGCAGTTTAACAGTCTCCACCCCTTGTGTTCCCTCCCTCCTGTTCAGTCATTACTGTGTCCTCATCAAAACCTCTGACCACACCCCGCCCCACCGCTTTTTCTATTTCCTTCCTAGGCTGGATCCAGAACAGCAGCTTCAGTGACATCCTCCCAGCTTCCTCCTTTCTTCCTCCTCTCCGCCCCACCCCCAGCTGTAGCACCCCTCCAGTCTCTTATGCCTGTACCCCCAGAGACCTCCTTCCTGCCCACAAGTGCCTGGGCTCCAGATCTGCACCATTTATTTTTTCCATCCTCCAGTCTTAGGCTGCAAAGTTTTTTTAGAAAAAGTGTTTGAAAAGAAAAAGAGGAAGTGTTTCAGGTCCATGATAGCCACATTCTGAAGCCCTGCCAGGCCCTGGCTGCTCTTGGACTCCCTTCTCAGCACAGGGGCACACAGTGGCTTAGCAAATCCTCTGCTCCCACCCCGCAACCACTGCCGGGCGTCACAGCACCTTCTCGCTTTCACCTCATCCCGTCCTTGTCTCTTGTCACACAGAATTGAAATTCAACTTACCTGAAGGCATAGATTCTACTTCTAAAGTCTTTACTACTTTTTCTTCCTTTAAATCTTACAATCTCCACTGCAGTTCTCAATCTCACTCTAAGTAGACACTTAAAATAACCCTTGTCTTTCTGTCAATAGTGGTTGTAGCAGTAATAACTACTAACTCTTGATATGAGTGCTCTATTTTAATTATCACATTTATTACTATTCCCATTTTACAGATCAACAAACTAAGGCTTATTGAGTTTGAATAATTTGTCAAAGCAAGTATAATGAAGCCACCAAGTGGCAGAGCAGGCTGAAAATGCAGGTCTGCCTGACTCCTTCCTCCCATCCATCCAAATCCAGTTGCCAAGTTAATTTTCTGAAAGCTGGACAATGTCCCTAAACTTTTCAAGTTTCTCAGCATCTAACCATTTAAGTACAATTTCCTGAGCCTGGCACTAAGACTTCCATATGCTCATTGAATCCATTTTCTCAGGTGTTATTTCCCACAACTACCTATTCAACAAGCAAACTGTTCTCCAAGTATCTTCTACAGCCTGCCTCTGGACCCTGGTTCATGCTGTACCCCTAGAAACCCTGCACTCCCCCGCCGTTCCATGCCCAGATCTGAGGTCTCCACTCCCCTCTACCCCTGCATTCTCACTGCACTTTACCTCTGCTTTGTAGTCTCTGCCTCTGTCTCTCCCTACCTAAAGGGACAGCGTCCCACTGCTCTCCAGCAGGCTCTAGCTCAGACCTTGCCTTGAGTTCTGTCACTGATGGCCGTGTGAATTTGCCCACTCCAGCCGCCGCATTTTCTAGAAAGTTTCACACGACCGACCTTCCCTGCTCCTTTCCCACCACCATCGAAGGGGACACATCCTACATCCGTCCATCATCCAACAGGTCCCCAACAGCCACACTATAGCCCAGAAAGACAGCCACCCACCATGTGCATGCCAAATCCTCTACTTGCTGCTTTCCACCCTTCTCTGTGACCAGCTGCACTATCCCTAGGCAAGAGAAAGCTCCAAACATTAGCTCTCAGAGTGCCTCAGAAGCTGTACTGGTTGCTGTCCCTGTAATCTCCACAAGGTAGTGAGTGTACAGCAGAAGAAAAATCCTCAGGAAAATCAGCACAACTCAAACAAACGCCATGAACAATGGGCCAAGTCTTTCTGTCACTAATCTCTGAATTTCTAGCACATTACAGGTCTCCACAAAATCCCCAAAATAAAACTTCTCCAAAGCAAAAGCTCAGCAAGCCCCTGATCTGGGCCTGTGAGACATGGTCAAGGAAGGCAGCATGGCAGCATGAGGTCTCGACTGCACACCCTTGCAAAAGCTGTGTCTTTAAAAGCGTTTTCTAAAAAAAAGAAAAAAAAAAAAAAAAAAAACGAACATTTTTGAGAAGCCGCAGGCCGTTATTACCATGCCCCTGCATCCTACAGTGTCCTCTGACCCAAATCCAAAGCATAAATTCATGGTTCCTTCTCCCTCACTGTGCCGCCTAACCCCCTTTACACAATTCTTAGGTTAATAGGACAGCACTAGGGTCCCAGTCATGTTCTTTCCTCAGGAAAAGAAAAACATAAACCACTCTAAGCACATCATCTCTGGCAAATGAATGTCAGTCACCTTCATGACCCCAACCTCTGATTCATTTGGTTAGGTTTACGACCAGGTCTCTCAGGCATGTCTCCCACAGGGAAGAAGCCCTCTGCTCCACCTGGGAAAGAACCCTCCTGGTCGATCACATCGCCTCTGGCCATGTCCCCTCAGTGCCAGTCTGGGATGACCCCCAGCCTGTCGCCTTACCTTGTTCAGACAAGGTCGGGGCCGGCCTGGCAGTGCACAGTGTGGCTGTGACCAGCACAGCCCAGAAGAGGAGGCACTTCCAGCTCCACATCCCAGTTCTGCAGTTAGAAGTTGGTGACCAGGTTCCACATCTCCATGGATATTCCACCTTGATCCTCCTTCTCCAGTTGACTCTGAGGAAAGAAAAAGTCAAAAAGTGAAGAGGGGCTGAGAAGGGAGAGGCAACAGGAAAAAGAAGCTAAAGCAGATCACACAGCCACCTGGTCTAGAAGTGCACTCGGAACAACCGCTCTTTGAGGTGCAGTCACTGAGCCTACCGCAACACTGATCAGGGGCTACTAGACTGAGGGGTGTTTCTGTTCACATTGTGGTTTGGTTCTGGAATGTTCTCCCACGGGCCCAGGTGTAAAGGGCTTGTTCCCCAGGCAGGTGCTACTGGGAGGTGGCGGCGCCCTTAAGAGATGATGGAGCCTCGTGGAGATTTTAGGTCACCAGGGTTGAGGCTAGTTAGGCACTGGAAGGGGATGGCGGGAACCTGGCTCCTTCCTCTTCTTTTTCATTTGTGGCCAGGAGGTGAGCAGTTTCTTCTGCTGTACATTCACTGTCATGTGCCCACTTGCCACAGGCCCCAAGGCAACAAACCTCCCAAACTGTAAGCTAAATGAATCTTTTTTTTTTTTTTTTGTCTTTTTGAGACAGGGTCTCACTATGGAGTTCAGACTGGCCTTGAGCTCACTTTGTAGCCCAGGCTGGTCTCGAACTCGTGAGGATCCTCCTGCCTCAGCCTGAGTGCTGGGATTACAGGCATGCGCCACCACACCTGGTGGTAATTAACTTATTAAAATGAAAGATTCACTGGGCATGGTTGTGCACACCTATAATCGCAGCACTCAAACTGAGACAGGAGGACCGTTGCCAGTTTGAAACCAGCCTGGGCTACAAAATGAGCTCAAGGCCCGCCTGAACTGCATAGAGAGACCCTGTCTCAAAAAAGAAAAAAAAAAGTTAATTACCACAAGTATTTTGTTGTAGTAATGGAAAGCAAACATAGTTTAACTCTGCAACGATGGTTTGAGTGCAGGCAACTACAAGATCATTTGTGCTAGGGAATGAATGGCCTCCAGAATAACTCAGCCTCTCTGCCACTCTGTAGGTGAGGCTTCACAAAGCGCTGTGAAGTTAACTGCAGGAGATGGAAGCATTCTATGACTCCCCATTATAGGACTTTATTCTGTCTAGGGCAATCCCATCCCTTTGGTGAGGAATGCAGAGAGAAGAAGAATTGAGAACAGGCCAAGAACAAAGAAACAGGAGCCAAGTACATGGATAACTAGTTAGTAGCTTTGGGACTCAAGGAACATGTTTACCCTCCCTGGAGGTATGAAAGGAAGAAACTCAAAGGCATGATCTCCAGGGTTGTTTTGTTTTTCTTTTTGCTTTGTTGTGGTGCTCGGGATCAAACCCAGGACCTTACACATGCTAGGCAAGCACTCTACCACTAAGCCATAGCTCTGGCCCTCCAGAGTTCTTTCTTTTTGCTTCCAAAACTGTGTGAATCACGGGCATCTCTAGTTCTACAAGCCTCACTAACTGCTTACTAGAACCTCTGTGTAGGTCCATGAGGCAGAGCTTGTTCTCACTAGCACTGGGAGGTGACAGCTGCTGGCTGCTGGAATAGAGTCCAGAAGTCAGGACGGGGTTGGAGGGGAAGGGCCAACTGCACAGTCAGGTATAAGAGCTGACTCAAAGATGGCTCATGAGGGGCTGGGGATTTAGCTCAGCGGCAAAGTGCCTGCCTGGCAAGTGCAAGGTCATGAGTTTGATTCCTGGTACCAGAAGAAAAAAAAAAAAAAAAAAAAAAAAAAAAGATGGCTCATGAATCCCAACTGCAGCAACACTCCTGACCCTTTCTCAGGTCTGCAATGAGAAAATCTAACATGGCTCTCTAGGGTCTTAAAGAGCAGACTGTTGCTGTCAGACACAAAGGGACGAGATCTTCTGGGCATTACTCGGGCTGTGTGTGGGGGAAACCATCTCTGGTTTCCAGGTGGCTTCTGGCCCCAGTGCTCCAGGGAACCACCCAAGTTATTCAGAGAATCTGCTTCCCAGAACATACCTTCATGTGGTGCTGTGCCCGCCTCCCCAGTGAGGTAGGGCCCCTCTGCAGTGAGTCAGGCCTGGCTGGCAGGAGACCCTTGGATTCTTGGCTTCATTCGCATGTGCTACACCAGTGGGAATATGTACACACCACCACCAGCTCCCTCCCAAGATTTACTGAACTTTTAATAATTTCAAATTAAAGTTGAAGTAAACATTTCTTTCATTTTGCTAAATTTAGGAAGGGTACTGGAAACAGAAGGAATATCTATTGTGTGCCAAGGCACAATTCGTAAGTATAAATCATGAATGACTCCTCACTATATTCTTGGGGATCAAAGTATGGTTGACCTTCAAGCAGTGGAGAACTCAAGCTCAAGAGGTTAAACACTTTGCTGGTAGCCACGAAGCTGATAAAGTACAGGAACATCAGTATTCAGATCACCCAGGTTTTCAGGGTGGTAGAATGCAAATAAGGCGCCAGGCTGATCTATGGCTGAGGATGTGGTTCAGTGGTACAGTGCTTGCCTAGTATAAGTGAGGTCTTGGGTTTGATCTCAGCGCCTTGCAAAACAATAACAAAAAAGGATTCTATCCATGCAGATGCAAAAGGATTCTCATCCGATCAAGAAATCAAGTGGATAAGGACAAATAGTGAATGATGGACTGCCAAAGTGCTCTGGTGGATAGAAAGGCCCCTGAAGCTAACCTCAGATGGGCCAACCAGGACCCAGAATGGAGCATAATCTCTAGTCTGGTACAGAAGCAATACTCCCCAGGGCATCTCTAAACCATGTCACTATCCCAAAGATACACCTAACTGATGTAGGCCTATCACCTGAAAAGGTTCCACAGTAACTGCCAGGCTATCGAATGAATCTTTAACACCCCAAAAGGGAGGACAGGAGAAGGTGGGATCATCTTGAGATGATCAAGCTTAGTTTCAACTGTGGCAGACAGGCAGCTTCCATTGCACTTATCACCTGTTCTCACAAACCTGCCCACCTCCTTGCGAGTGTTTTTAGCCCCATGATATGTGTACTTCAGACTAATCTGCCAGCTTCCCTGTGACTCACTTTCCGAAAAATCTGTGCAAAAGTCAAGCTTCACATCTGTAAAACAAGGATTCTGGGCACACCAGGCCTCCTGGCAACAACTCCGGAGAGAAGGTGAGTGGCACACACTCCATTGCACACACCTGCAGAAAATGCAGGGAACACAACGCACCGGTCCACATGCTGTCTGGGATCCTGGGGACTGCCGCCTCGCCTTCTTCTCATTCTACTGATTAATGAATTTTTAAAAGCCCTTAGGAACAGCCTCCTTCCTTCACTGTCGACAGATGTGACCTGCAGCCTTGCAGGTGTGCACAGCAGCTTCCCCAGAGACCCTGCAGCTGGCTCCCTTTCCGTCTCTCCAACAGCAGCAGCCAGGGACTTGGGGTTCATAGCCCCACCTGCCTGGGCGGAGAGGTCCTCAGTGAGGAGCCAAGAGGGGAACTCAATACCTCAGTTTTCACACTGTAGGACAGGTCTCAAGTATTTGCCCTGCCTATATTCCCAGTGGTTTCGAGGACTGAACAGGCAGGGTGTAACAAAGAGCTTACTGGACCCAGGATATAGCTCAGCAGTACAAGTGTCTGCCTGGCAAGTGTGAGATCCTGAGTTCAATTCTCGGTACCGAAAACACAAAGCGCTTACTGTCCTCTCTCTCAAGAGCTCATTCAACAGAAGGTTAAGCATGTCAGAAAGTCGTGGCTAGACCATACACCTCTGCATCCCTCTTCACCTCTAAGAGTAAAGATTCTACGAACATTAAATCTTGTCCAAAAATGAAGCGAGGAAAACCAGCTTCATGTATTGTCTTCATGTTCTCCTAAGGTAATAAACAAATGAATTCTTGTCTTTCTAGGTCTGACCTTGCCACTTTGGGCCAGTCACTAAGCCTCTCCAAGCTTCAATTCCCCATTTGTTGGGGGTGGAAATATTTTCCCTCCCCACATCACACGTGACAAGGATCAAGTGCACAGTATGATGAAGGGACCTGCCCTCTCCTCTCTAAAATACTAGTCAAACCTAAGGAGTTACAAAAATTGTCCTCTGTGGCACTTGGATTTTAATAACTGGTGGCAGGTGGACACAGACTTCCTACTTTTGACTTTCCTAAGGTATCCCTCATCCTGCGCTCTCGGTCTAGCTGGCTTATCTGGTCATATGTGTCTCTCTCTTGCCCACGTGAAATGTGGCTCCTGCAAACTGGGATGTGTCAGATGAAAAAAGTCACCGATCTTGTAAACCTAGTATGAAAAAAGAGAATGTTATTCATCTCATTACTTTTTTATCTGGAGACTGGGTGTGTGACTCAGTGAGGCCTCCCAAGTTTTTTATATTGATTACATGTTCAAATGACACAGGGAGGGTCTTGCCAAGTTGATCACTTGCCTAGGCGGGGCTCAATTTGGGATCCTCCTGCCTTGTCTCCCAAAGTGCTGGGATTATAGTGTGCATCATGGAGCCTAGCTTTACGTTATATTTCTATTGCACAACAGAGCCTGAGGCAATGTCTATGCCTCTATACTATAAGTAACTCTCTTTGTCCGCTTTCTGCAATGGGCTGGGTCCTCCTATTGGAGCTCACCTTTAGAGGCTGTCTCTTTCATGGACCTTTTAGCTGGAGAATCCTATTCCTCTGAACTTCCAAAACATATTATAGCCTCTCTCTCACGGCACTTATGCCCCCTTACATGGTTATTATGTTCCCTGCTCGTTTCTCTCCCATGAAACTTCAGGCTTCTTCAGAGC
This sequence comes from Chinchilla lanigera, assembly GCF_000276665.1. Taxonomy (NCBI): domain Eukaryota; kingdom Metazoa; phylum Chordata; class Mammalia; order Rodentia; family Chinchillidae; genus Chinchilla; species Chinchilla lanigera. The sequence continues at coordinate 14,059,732 of NW_004955463.1, forward strand.
AGAGTCTGAGCCTAACTAATCTCTGTCAACAACCTTAGCACCTAGTATGTGCACGGCAGATGGTGGCATATTTGCTAAATGGATGGATAAATGAATGAAAGTGTGTCCCTTTTCTGAAATACTTCAGACTAAAGGTTTTTCAGGTTTTGAAGTCTTTTGGATTTTAGAATATTTGCATAGAGTCTGCCTAACAAAATCAGAAATGGTCTGAAATCTAAAACTTTGATCAACGACATGACACGAGTATCAAATTTTCTGATTAGGATTCAACCTGTACTGATGCTCTTTAAGAATACAGAATGAAAATATCAGAAAAAAAGCCACAGCTAGTACCTGTTGTAGCCACACTCTATTCCAAAGAATACCAAGTGTGAAAACTTTCTTAACATCTTGGTGTCCCAAGAGCTGAGGAAGTGACACAAAATCCCTTTTAGATGGGAATTAAGACTTACTTAACAGAAATAGTTACTTTTCCCAAAAGTGAGCAGTCTTTGCTCCATGTTGGGGCAAGTATTTTAATCAACATTTGAAAAAAGGCAGCTTTGTATAAAAAATTTTAGTTGGCCCAAAGGAAATGCTACAATCATACCTTGGTACTACACTGCTTTGAAACTCATAGAACTTTGGTATTTGACACATTTTGATGTGAAAATTTGTTGTACTATCCCTGGTTTGTTGCGTACTCCGTGTGCAAGCTAGAGCTTGTGGTGTTGATTGCCTTGCTACCCTTTCCAGCCAAAACAACTTGGTATTCCTTGCAGCTTCTGGAACCAATTAACGATGGGTACCAAGGTACCATGGTAATTGTTTATTCTGACTCTTTGCAAAAAAGTGTCCAAATGTCCTTGCCAGCGAAAGGTGAATGAAGCATTAGCAAAACATGAAACACTAACCTGGTCACATCATCTAGGAAATCCTACTCTGAAGACAGGACACACATATCCTGAAGGTCTTTCTTTACTCAAGTGAATACTATTTGGGGTGAGCAGGGAAACCAAATAGCATGGTTTCCTGAATGCAAGGGGTGGTAGGGTGAGGACAGACTTTCTGTTTAAGGCAGATGCAACCTTGGGAGAAAACAAATATCTTAGCCCTTGCCTGGTATTTAATCTCCTCTAGCAAAACCAGAACCTTCTCTAAAGCTCTACATCTGGACTCCTACCCGTCCCTGGAGCTTTCAGACCATTTACAGAGCTCTGGGGAAGACAAACACAAGACAAATTTCCCCAGAGGAAATTAAGCTGATCTCAAGTGATGTGCAGGAGGCGCTTTCGGAACAAGGTGCTGGAATCAATTCTATCTGACTCCTTTGCCTCCTGCATCCACAGGCTCAAACTTCCGAGGAAGCTCTTTAACAGCCATTTTGATGAAAGATTTAAAAAATGGAGGCAAGAAAAGAGCCTTCAGAGAAGCTGGCTGCTAAAACCCCAACCTCACCAGGCAAACCTCCTCTGTTTTAGGAGTCTTGTTTCAGGTCAATACCTCAAATAAACAAAAAGCACACATTACAAGCAAAGCCCATGGATTTGCCTGCCTTCCCTAGGCAGGCGTCTTCCTTCCGATGTTCAAGTCAGTTTTCTTGCCCTCTAGAGTGACTAGGAAAATAAAGCGAGCCTGGGCTCGGGGATGCCTGGATGTATTCTAATCCTCTCCCCTAAGGAGGAAGGGCTAACATCTGCATTGCTCCTGCTTCATTTCATCCTGTTCCTTCACTTGCAGTCGTAAGGGCACCAAATGGAACTTTCTCACATCCTCCATGGCCAGAGGCCAAGCAAAGAGCAGTACCCTAAGGCTGTCTACTCTGAAGCCAAAGAAAGTGGTGCCCACTTTGGCCCAAACCCCATTGTGAAAATACTTCCAAAATGGAAGTATTTTCCATTTCCGGCATTACTGAGCCGGACGTGGTGATGCACACCTGTAATCCCAGCACTTGGGAGGCTGAGGCAGGAGGATTGTTGGGAGTTTGAGACCAGCCTGGGTTACAAAGTGAGCTCAAGGCCAGCCTGAACTGCATAGCAAGATCCTGTCTCAAAAAGACAAAGAAAAGAAAAAGGGCATTTCTAAGGGCACGGTAAAAGCAGACAGTGAAAGTGCACGTGTTGGAGTGGCTCTCCATCCGGATGACCCTCATTAAAAAGCTGACACTCAGCTATGACTAAGAGGAAAAGCAACAGATATTTCAAGGAGCTCATCACTGATGCAGCACATAAACATCCCAGCTGGAGGCAGCTCAGCCCTCCCTGTCCCCAGACACCCTGCACTGTGAGGGTCAGCAGCAGCCTTGGAGGTCTCCCAACCAACTGGGGGCAAATATGTAAACAAGTCATTAGGGAGGGAGGCGGCCACAGGGACCGACGCAGGGCCATGGCAGAGCTTGCGGCCCTGGGTCATGGAAAAGGAAGGGAGATGACCCAGGCGTGGGGTAATTAGCCAGACCGAGCACGTCTCTGGGGGCTCGGCTGCTTAGCTTTTAAACAAGCCACAGAGAGGAAACCCGGAGCGCGGGCCAAGGGAGGAAAATGGCCACTTTCTGCTCCACAGTCTCAAGGAAAAGGTTCTGCGATTTACATGGTATTCTAAAAAAAGCATGGTCCGGAGGCGCAAAGGGCAGGGCACATCTGGGGAGGAAACAGTCACCTTAATTACCATGTCTAGAGAAAGTGTGATTTCATTACAGCCTCCAAAACTACCGCCCAAAGAAGGAAACCAGGGAAGTGTTTTCAATTTGAAAAGAGACTGGAAAGAAGGTGAGAGGGACCAACTCTCCCTGGGCACCGCAACCCTGCACCCTGGGCTGATTTCCTGCCTCAAAGAATATTCAAAAACAACTCGACACGCCACCCCCACCCCGCCTTCAAACCTGCGGCCGCTATTTAAGTTTCCGAGGACTGCAGCCCCCGAGACTCCCTAAAAACGCTCGAGGAGCGCCCCCGGCAGCCACCGCCTGTCTCGGTCCGGGACGGTAGGCACCGACCCGGGGCGCCCCGACCGCGGCCGGGGGTGGGCCCGCTCTGGCACCGAGCTCCAGCTGCAACTCCAGGAAGAGAAAGCAGCGCTTTGGTTGTTCCACAAACATCTGTCAGTGCCAGTTCTGGGCCAGATCCACGATCACAGGCCACTTCTAGCATAGGAAGCGTTCATAAGCGCCACGCCACCCCACCCCCAAACCCTGCCCCATCTCCCGAGATCACTCTTTCCCCACAACATAGGAAGCACCCCAACCGCCACCCACCAGCAGTGGAGAATTAACTAGTTTGGTGAGACCCTACATAACTTGGGATCCAAGATAACTTTCTTTTCTTCCCCCACCCTAAAGCCACGTCTCCAAGCCTTACGGTAAGAAATTTTAAGGAGGGAGGTGGTGAGGACAAGTTACAGAATTCCAGCTTTAGTTAGGGGGAGGGGGAAGGGAGGAAGAGGGATGCTAATGTGGCTGCGGTGTACCCGTGTGGGGTGAAACGGAACCAGATGCGGCTTCCACATCTGGGAAATGGGGGCGGGGTGGGGGGAGAAAGGCACCGTAGAAACGCTTTTTAAGTGGGCTAATAGCTTCTAGGGCCAGAAAACAGCAGCAGCCCCTCCACATCCATCCCACAAAAGGTGTCTCGCTGTCTCACAAGGGGTCTGTACCCTCTCTGAACCCCATCTCCAACGTCAGTAAACTTCCCTGTAAATGTGGGTTCTCGACTCTCTCACGCCCCTCTACATAACGGGAGCAGGGAGTGGGATTCTGGGCCACAGAAATGACCCGCGCCGCTGCCCACGGACCGCACCGGGCAAAACTTCACCCTTCCCCCACCCCAGAAACCACTCGGATCCGGCTGTCCCCGCCCCCGCCCTATGCCCGGGCTCCACAGCAGACGCCCCCCTGCCCCAAACTTGCGACCCGCTCCGAAACAGTCTAAGCAGAACATCACCCCCTCTTGGCAAGCGGAGTCCCTGCTCGCTCCCCGCGAAGACAGACCCAGCCATTTGGTGACGACACCTCCTTCCAACCGACTCCGAGGCAAGCTGACCTCCCTCCGATGTCTCCCTCCTCCTGCGCCCACCCGGCCGCCCCAGCAAGGACCCCAGACTTTCCCCGAGGTGGAAGACATTTGGATCCCAGCTTTTCACGTTGCGCCAAAAGCTGCCTGCTGGATGTGGATAAATCCTCACCAGAGACAGAAGAGATGCAGTGGACTGGATCACGAACACGCGCGCACAGGCACACACACACGCGCGCGCGCGCTCCACCTCGCCCTGCTCCCCAGTCCGAGGAAACCGCGGGCCTCCCCGCCTCCCGGCCCACCGCGGTCTGCCGTCGCCCCGCCGGCTCCCGAGCGCTCGTTGGCGGAAAAGTTGGGCGGCGGGAGGAGCTGCGGGAGCCGCGGGAGGGGC
>NW_004955463.1:14064211-14105111 GCF_000276665.1 Chinchilla lanigera
CAGCCCGGGGCTCCAGGCCCGGGACGCCGAGTCCGCCGGGAGCGGGGCCGCGCTCTTACCTCACTCGGCGCTGCGGTGCCGCCTCTGCAGAGCTCGCCGTGGCTCGGGCGGGTGGGCTGCTGCTCAAGTCCCTCTCTCCGGCTTGTAGTCCCCGGGCTCAATTTGGGTCCACGCCGGGTCGCGAGAGCCCCGCGGCCGGCGCTTGACTCCCGGTGGCGCTCGGTGCTCGGCGCCTCCAGCCCGGGCGGGAACAATGGAGCCAAAGCTGGTGCCCTGGAGGCGGGGCGGGGGGAGGGCGCCCGTCCGCCGCCCCGGGTCTGCGGACCTGGTGCCCCCTCTCCAGAAGCCGGCGGCGACGCCTCACGCTCCTCGCAGACCCCGCTCCATCGCCGTGCGGGGCCCGGCGCCGCGGCGCTTCCGACTGCAGCCCTGGTGCCGCGCGCCCGGCGGGGCGCCCCTCGGACCGGAGAAAAGTCTCAGTGCTCGGCTGCCGCCGCTCTTCCAGCTGCGGGGAAGGCGAGGTCGCCGCAATGCGCTAAGCACGGTCCCTCCGGCCCGGACGCTGCCGCCCGCTCCGGGCACAATCCGGATTCCTCGGCGCGCTTCGGCTGTACCAGCGTCCCAGCTCGGCTCCCGCTGCAGCTGCCGCTGCTGAGGCCCCGCGCCGGTGCCCGCAGGAGCGCTCGGAGCGCTGTGCGCCGGCCAGGCGCGAGGGCTCGCTCTCCCTCACTCCCACCCCGCGCTGGTCCCACCTCCGCCTCCTCCCCCTGCAGCTGCCTGCTGGGCCTTGTAGTCCCCGAGAAGCCAGAGTCGCCGAGCTGCCCGGCGCTCTAATTCTTCCCCGCAGTCCCTGCTCCGCGCTCCTGCCTCTCCTTCTGAACGTGGCAGGAGGGCACCGGACTGTCAGGCCGAGGGCGCAGCAGCGATTTGCAGGGTACAGTGGGGAGAGACGCTGGCCCGAGGCGGGACGCGGCAGCAGGGACTGTGTGTGCCTCTGGGAAATGATTTTCTCCCTATGAATCCCACTTTCCCCATCTGTGAAAGAGAGGGTAATCTTTACTTCACCTAGAGTCGAGGGGTAAATAAGGATTTGACACATAGTTCACACTCGATAAATACTAGCCAGTTTTATTCTTGAGTAGGTTGGCCCCTCCTCAGGCCCTTACCTTGGATCTTATCTTTCTCCAGACATAGAATTGGGGTTTGCAGTCAACCGTGCCACCCTGCCACCCTCGTCTTCCCGGGGCTGGACTCTGCGAATTCTACAGCGCCCTTCAGGGGCTCTGGGAGGCTTCAGCCCGCAGTGAATGTTTAGGAAGCAGAAAGTGGTGGGAGCAGGGCGTTTTGTGGTTTGGAAATTAATCAGAGCCTACTCAGAGCACCCCGCCCCGCGTGTCCTGTGGAAGCTTGGGAAGCCTGGCTAAGTGGCCTTTCCCCAGGTTTCGCCACTGAGAGCTGTCCGCTAGTGCTTCTGCAACCCAAATGGACATGAGTCCCTGGCGCCTTTGAAAAACACAAATTCTCAGGGCTGCTCAGAAGCCGGGAGTGGAACTGTCCCAGGAAAAAAGCCAAGAATCTGTATTTTTCTCTAAGGCTCCTCGGTGACTGTGATGTGAGGCCAGGTTGGGCATCTTGGTGGGGTGAGTAGGCCACACTAGATATTCTGGTCACCACTCATGAACTCCCCCCGAAAAAACATGGGAATAAACTTTGTGATTTTGGACAAGTCATGCATCTGACAAAATCAAACCAGAGGTATTCATGGAGAATCCTTTACAAGGTAGTCATGAAAGACTCAACAAAGTTTGAGCATCAGCACCCCCAGAGTGGTACACAAATACAAGTCACTGTGTATTCCGGCTTGGTGACTGTCGCAAGCTTGTAAACTAGCAGTCCAGGAGGCTGAGGCAGGAGGATCAGGAAGATGGCAAGTTTGAGCCCAGCTTGGGCAACCTGACAATTTTGCAAAACCCTGTCTCAGCTGGGTGTGGTGGTGCACACCTGTAATCCCAGCACCCTGGAGGCTGAGGCAGGAGGATCGCTGTGAGTTCGAGACCAGCCTGGGCTCAAGGCCAGACTGAACTGCATAGGGAGACCCTGTCTCAAAAAGACATGAAAAAAACCCTGTCTCAAAATTAGCAAAATTAAAAATGGGCTGCATAAGTAGCTCAGTGGAAAGGCCCTGTGTTCAATCCCCAGTATCCCCCCCAAAAAAGTTACTATTGTATGTAAGTTAGTGGTAGAACCACTGGAACTGGAAAAGTTGTGGAAGCTTGATTGATGGGATTGGACCACTTCCTCCAAATTTAAGAAGAGTCTCAAATAATTCTCTATTTGACCAGCAGGTGAAAGAATAGTGAATGACGTAGCATGCACTTCAGAAGTGTTTGTGAGAGGCCCTAGGTTCAATCCTCAACATTTTGAAATAAGTAAATAAATAAATCTTGGTGTGTAGCTTAGTACAAGCCTTGTTTCAATCTCCAATATTCAAAAAAACACAAAAAAACAGCCGGACATGGTGGCATATGCCTGTAATCCCAGCACTCAGGAGGCTGAGGCGGGAGGATCATCACGAGTTTGAGATCAGCCTGGGCTACAAAGTGAGCTCACGGTCAGCCTGAACTGCATAATGAGACTCTGTCTCAAAAAGACAAAAACAAAACAAACAACTATGTGTGTTGGCGCATGCCTACAACCTTAGCAGTTGAGAGGTTGAAACAGGAGGATCCTTGCAAGTTCAAGGCCAGCCTGTGGTACATGGTGAGTTCAAGGCCAGCCTGTACTACATAGCCAGACCCTGGCTCAAAAAACACAAAAGTGGGGGGCTGGGGATTTAACTCAGTGGCACAGTGCCTGCCTGGCAAGCTCAAGGTCGTGAGTCCGATTCCTGGCACCGGAAAAAAACCAAAAGAAGAAAAAAACCCACAAAAGTGGGCCGAGAAGATAGCTCAGTGGCACAAGTACCTGCCTGGCAAGCACAACGTCCTGAGTTTGATTCCCTGGTACCAAAAAAACCCAAAAACACAAAAGTGTGTTTATTGACTGGCCAAAGAGTAATAATGGTCAATAAATATTTGTTGAGCAAAAGAATAAATAAAAAACAGTAACTCATTTATGGAATAAGTGAACTCCAAGCATTGTTTATAGAGTTATCCCTTAGGAGCATATCCCACTTCCCTTCAACCCTTTGGCTCTGAATCAGGCCCCTTTTATCTTCCCATTGAAGCTACTAAACTCAAACTTTCTCCGCCCATGCCAACCTCCACAGTCCCCGGAAATCTGCTGGCTTCCTGGTGTACTCCCTAACTGGATGCATACCACAGTTTTGTTAGTTGTCCTTTTTACTCGTTGCCCTTTCTCTTCAGCTAGCTTCTAAACTGCTCTAGATGCAGGTCCCCATTTATGCTCAGGACTCTACTCAGGAGGTTTTTCACACACATATTTGTTGTTTTTGGAGTTGGGAAGTGTAACAAACCTGGGTAACAAGAGGGGATACAATCTGAAGGAACACGATTTCCAGGGCAAGCCAAAGAAAATCCAGAACTGAATGTTGATATTCAAGCATTGTTTTCTCACTGTGCTCCTAAAGGAGAGTGTATCCATATGCCCTTCCTTATCAGAATTCTTCTAAAACAGAGGGTTTCAAGGGGCTGGGGATTTAGCTCAGCGGCAAAGCACCTGCCTAGCAAGCGCAAGGTCGTGAGTTCGGTTCCTGGTACCGGAGAAAAAAAAAAAAAAAAAAAAAAAAAAAAAAGAGGGTTTCAAATCCAGCTCTGGGTACTACGGATGTGGTTCCGTGGTAGAGCACTTGCCTAGCATATGAGGCCCTAGTCCACCAATAAGGACCTCCCACCCCAAAAGCCTAAAGAGGAGGCACATTCTTACATGTCTTTGATTTAAATAGAAACAGAAACCTCTAAATTCGTGTCTGTTTGGTGTTGAGGGACATAGGCCTATTGCTGGACAAATTCCTCTAGAGATTTAGATTTAGCAAGTGGACACTTGCTAGCAACCGGCTGCCACTTGCTAGCAACCTAGGTTCTCTGAGAAATGGGAATAAAGAAGGTGAGGGACCCGTGGAACTCACGGGCCACTCATGGATCCAGCCACCACTCCTAAGTGATTGAGAGTCAGTTGCTTTTATCCTTCCAGCCACCTCCTCCTCTGTACTGATCCCCAGCCCCTGCTCTTGCTGAAATGCAAACCCTCTACTTCAGAAGGGCCCCAGAGCAGAGGAGGAAAAGTGCTCTCAGGCAGCCCTGAACTGCTCCAGGAGAGAAGGGTCAGTCTCAGCTCTGCCTGCCTCAGGCCTGCTCCCAGGAGTCCTGGCACCTTGGCTCCTTACACAGAAATGTAATCTTCCCTCTGAGATAACAAAGAGCTGGGAGGGTCAGGAGGATTTGTAGGCCCCTTGCCCTGCCATGGAGTTGTCTGAGGGGGAGACAAAGGCTCTGACGCTCAGGGACCTGATAACCAGTTGGGGGCCTGTTGCCTCCCAGATCTGTGAGAGGAGGGGGCCGTGCTGAATGAGATGGAGGGAAACAGAGCTCTCCCCAAAGCCCGGAGAGCTCTCTTTGTTTGGGGACGCTGCAGAAAAGCCTTCCCTGTTCCTCCAGCCACTGCGTTCTCAGAGTTCTTCCAGGGAGGAAGGAATTCCTTTCCTTCTCCCCATAAGCTCTCCACCTAGAGTTGCCTGCTCCCTCTTGGTTGGGTGATCCAGGCTCCTGCATGCCCACTGGGGATTAGCACTGCCCTTCCTGTCAGGACTGCAGAGTTAATGCCTCTGGACTGTGAGTGAAATGCGGGAGAGAAGCGACGTCTATCCTAGGTGAGGTTGGACTCATTATGACCCAGCCCAGGGTGCAGGAGTCCTTGCACAGTGGGAACTGCTGAGTCTTCATCCAAGAGCTGCTTTTGGGAGGGGATTCAGAGGAGGGAACTGTCTTAGCCTTCCCTACAAAGTGGGTGTTCACAGGTCCCTAGGAGCAGGTGGGCCGCCAAGCCTTTTGCCCCAGGCCCCTGGAGTTAGGGAGCAGCAGCCAGTTACCATCTGGCCACCATTTGGTGACCCCTGGCTGTTTCCAACACAGCTTCAACAAGTCAGGGAGGGAAGGTCTTGTTTGGCTTAGTGTTTTTGTAAATAATACGCACTCCCAGATTCCTACCAACTGGGATGGGGAAAGGGAACGCAACGCCCCGTCTGTCCCTGATGCTGCTGTGTCAAACAGAAACACCAAAATGACACCCAGGATTTGGAGGCAGATTTATTTACATAGACAGGCACTGATTGGGATCATTCTCAGAATATCAGGCCCCAATCTGATCTCTGGTGGTCTAGGGCTTATATGAGATAAGCAAGCAGGAAGTACAGAAGCAGAATGGCTTGTCAATTGGGGATTGGTTTATACAATGTGCATCATAGTGACCAGCTGTGTATCACAGTGACCAACCGTTTCTAAGTGACAGAAGCAACTGGAACTGGAACAGGAACTATTACCTGGGCAACTAACAAACTGAAGTATACTGGCTGGGATGGGTGGCGGGGTCCCGGTACAATGACACAGGAATTGACTGAGCACTGGGGTGAGGAAAGGCCCTTCATATATGTCAGGCATGGCTGGGCCCACAGTGGATATGAAGGTGGAAGAAACAAGGGCACAGTCTCTGGAGCTCACATCTTGTGGGGAAGCCACCCAGAGACAGCTGCAGGGTGTTCGGGGAGGGGGAATTAGGAAAAGTGAGGACTCAAGGGGAAGTGGGGCCTAAGTCTTTTTTTTTTTTTTTTTTTTTTGAGACAGGGTCTCACTATGCAGTTCAGGCTGGCCTTGAGCTCACTTTGTAGCCCAGGCTGGCCTCGAACTCCCAAGGATCCTCCTGCCTCAGCCTCCTGAGTACTGGGATAACAGGTGTAGCCACCACGCATGGCTGGGCCTAAGTCTTAAAGATGAGAAACATGTGAAAATCTGAAGACTCATCTGGGATAATGGAGGAAAGTGAGGCTGGGGAGTATATATGCAAGGGTGTGGGTGGTTAGGTGGACATTGAAGCTTCTGAATTATTTTGCTCTAAAAGAATAAATTTAGGCTCTGAGATCAGTTTTGTTGTTGTTTTGTTTTGTGTGGTGTTTTTTTTTTATTGACAGGGTCTTGCCATGTAGTTCAGACTGGCCTTGAACTCACTTTGTACCCAGCAGTGATCCTCCTGCCTCAGCCTCCCAAGTGCTGGGATTATAGGTGTGCCCCAGTCCACCTAGCCTCTTGGCTCAGTTTTGAAATCAGTTCCTGATTCTGCCACTTCTTTCTAGCTGTGAGATCTTGGGCCATTTCTTAACTCCATTTCATTTCAATGGTGAAGTATGGGTAACAATAGGAACAGTTCCACACAGCACTGTTGAAAGGGTGAAATGATGTATAGAATGCACAGGGACTACCACATTGTCGATGTTCAAGAAATAGTAGCCACCACTTTTGTTTGTTAGCCTGTATCTTTCCTTTGGCCCATACATCTCCTTTGAACCCTGTTTTCTAGGTATCTGTGTGACTGTACTGCTTCTACCCCTTCTCTGGATTTTGTATTCCCCAATATCAGTACAGAAAAGGTATGTTTTTCATACTAATTGCCCCACGTCCTTGCTGCACCCCACGATAAGCAGCCCTTTTTGTTATGCTTTTACTGGGTAACAAGGTCTAAGACCCTAAGAACATATATGGAGAAGCTCAGGAGACTGATAGACCCTCACCAAATCCTTAGACTGCGGCCCCTGCTTGAGGTGTCAGACTTGCTGCAGAATTGTAACTGTAAGCAAGCTAGCCTTTTGCCTCTGCTTTCCTTCAGGGTCCCTCAAACTTTCTTCCCTTCCTGAGCCCAACTTACAAACATCTCCCAGTTAAAGTCCCTCTGCTAAGGGCTGGAGCTGACAGGCAAAGGAGGTAGTGGAATGATAAGCAATTTGCATTTCTGGGGATTCCTTGGGAGTGCAGGACTCAGTGTCTTGGTCATCAGCCTAGAGACAAAGATCAAAGTTCAGGGTTAGGGGCCAGGGATATAGCTCAGCAGCACAGCACCTGCCTGGCAAGCGTAGGGTCCTGAGTTTGATTCCTAGTACAAAAAAAAGTTCAGGGTTAGACTTGCATCCTTGAGGACTGAACTTTGAAATGCAGTCCACCCAGGGGTATACTAACAAAGTCCCAGATGACTTTTCCTCTACCACCTTGATCAAGAACTTCTGGAGATACTGGAGAGGAACAGAGATGGAGAAACTTTCAGAGACTAAATGTGCAAACTGCAACCTAAACCTACTTATTTATCACAAGATTCCAACACTATAATTAAACCTGAACATTGAGAGTTTAGTTTAGAAAAAAGCAATGCATACATTAAAAGCAAAACACACTAACAGAACTTTCAATCATATAAACAGCCTGCTTTGTCACAAGTGCCATAGGTTCACCACCACTGGGGTAGGGTCAGAGGGGAAGAGACTTAAAAATAGAGAGTTCTATTTAGATTTAACAAAACATATAGATGAATTTTTAAAAACTGGAAGATAATGTTGTCAATAGGGAAGTGAGCACTCAACATCACTGGTGGGAGAGTTGATTAGATAACCTATTTGGGGCCATTTGTTAATATGTTTAGCATTTACTGGGTACATATATTTTATATTCTTAGACTCAACAATTTTCTATGAGTTTATTTTACAAATATCTTTGCATGTATATGGAATGATTGTATATACTATACATGTACAACTATCTGTGTACCCCTAATCTTTTTACACAAGCGATCTGTTACATACACAATGCCAAGCTTCTTGTTTTTTCACCTATATGTTAGTACATAATGATCTTTCTTATTCTTCTTAACAGATATCCATTTTTTTTTTGTTTTGTGTTTTAGATAGGGTCTTGCTGTGTAGTCCAGGTTGTCCTCAAACTCATGTCGATCTTCCTGCTTCAGTTTCCTGAGTACTGGGATTACAGGTGTGGGCCTGGCACAAATGTGCAATTTTGCAGTTATGGATATCTGTGATTTATTTCACCATGTCATCTGGAAGTAATGGGCATGTACTTTTCACACACAAAGAACGCTATGGCAGTTACATATACAGTACCTAAGTGTCCAAAGAGGATTAGTCTCAGAGCCTCATTTATACCAAAACACCACAAAGCTAAGGATGCTCAATTCCCTAATATGAAATGGCATAATATTTACATTAACCTATACACATCTTATCTACTTTATTTATTTATATATTTGTTTATTTATTTTTGTCTTTTTGAGACAGAGTCTTGCTATGCAGTTCAGGCTGGCCTTGAACTCACTTTGTAGCCCAGGCTAGCATTGAACTCGCAACGATCTTCCTGCCTCAGCCTCCCGAGTGCTGGGATTACAGGCGTGTGCCACCATGCCCTACTCTATCTACTTTATTTTATTTTTTTTGGTTTTTCTCCGGTACAGGGAACCAAACTCACGACCTTGTGCTTGCCAGGCAGGCGCTTTGCTGCTGAGCTAAATCCCCAGCTCCCCTGCTCTATCTACTTTAAACTGTCTCTAGATTACTGATAATACCTGATGCAATGTAAACACAATGAAAATAGTTGTTATGCTGTTTTCTTTAAGGGGTAATGACAAGAAAAAGTGTTTACATGTTCAGTATAAACCAAAACATTTTTTTCTTTTTGTTTTGAGATAGGGTTTCACTCTGCCGTTCAGGCTGGCCTTAAACTTGCGTTGTAGCCCAGACTAGCCTCAGACTCAAAGCGATCCTCCTATCTAGGCCTCCCAAGTGCTGGGATTACAGGCATGTGTCAACATCCCTGTAGATATAGACAAAATTTGCCAATATAGACAAAATTTTTATGCTTTTTAGCCATTTTTACTTAGAAATGTAATGTGTAGTAGGACTCCACAGGAAGCAGGGAAGCCCATACAACCATTTCCTCAGGTCAGCCTCCCAGGGAGGAAGAAGGTGAGCAAGATTGGAGCTTTTATCTGACAGAGAAACAAGGAATCTGTATCCCAAACCCCAAGGAGCATGTCTTTGGTGTTAGCGTCTGACCCGGTGCCTGAGACAGAGCTATGAATCAAAGACCCTGCTTATGGAACTGCCCTAACACATGGGAAAACTGACCTTTGCAATTTATTTAATCTTCATTTCTCCATCTAGTCTGTGTTCTTCTCCTGGAACTCCTAGTAACCTTATATTAGAGTTTTGGATGTATTTTCCAAATCCCCATTTCTCTCCTTACTAGAACCGTCTCTGCCTCTTTGCTCAGATTTTGAGAAATTCCTTTCCTCAGAGGGCCAGAGAGTAAATGGTTTACTCCCTACTGGGCTATGGGGTCCACCCTCAAGATTTTTACCTTTAAAAAAAAAAAAATTATTTTGCATTTGCAGTGCTAGCGATTGGACACAGGGCCTTTTCTTCTCACACACTAGAAAAGGACTCTACTATGGAGCTACATCCCCAGCCACCCTACAAAAGAGCTCCTTATTTGAAAAGGAGAAAGTAACTAGTGGAAGCTGAGCTTCTGATGTCTCTGATGACCAAGGACACCCTGGGGCTCAGGACAGCTGGGGGCGCTGCTATCTGTCCTGAAACGTGGCATCCTCTATCTCAGGGCGCCCTCCTTGAGGTTTGCACCAGCCAGTACAACAGAGCCCTTCCTGCAGGGCGCTGCTATCTGTCTTGAGACGTGGCATCCTCTATCTCAGGGCCCCCTCCTTGAGGTTTGCACCAGCCAGTACAACAGAGCCCTTCCTGCAGTGCCCTGTGATGTATGGCTTTTATCTTATTTCACTTTTTGCAGGGCCTTACACATGCTAGGCAAGCGCCATAGCAGTCAGCCACATCCCAGGCCCCTGAACCTGGTTTCATTCTGCAGCTGAAGGAGTCTGTGGGCATTTTTTTGCCAAGTCAGCTGAGGGGGATTTCTTAGTCCTGTCCAGAAAAGCAATGTTGGACGGGTGTTAAGTCCTCTTGGATCTTCCAGGAAGTCTCTTGCTAAGGTCAGCTAGAAGCCAACATGTCGATACTGTCTTCCTAAGTCCACTTGCTTGGCTCTGATAGGGCTCTAAGCATGTGAAAACTGTGTAAACAGTGGTATTAGATTTGATCTCTCTGCTTAAGTCTTTTGTGTTTATACTTTGCTCTGACACCACAATAGCTAATAGTTAGTGGATGTTTATCATGAGCTGAAAGAACTGCTAAATGCCTCTACATGCATTATTTCACTGAAATCCCGTAACAGCGGGATGGACACTATCATCAGCCCCCATTGTACGGGGGAGAACGCTGAGGCTTGCAGAGGCTGTATAATCCTACAACTGGCAAGTTCCTGAAGGAAGCTTGCGCTTGTGGCAGGGCGGACTCCAGAGCCTTTGTTGCTGGCTGCGTCACTCAGGGCAAGGGGCTGTTCTTGATTACAGTGTCCAAAGAAGGGAGTTTAAAACTACTCTTTCTTTAAAAATTCAATTATTTTATTTTATTTTGTATTAGTCCATGTTTGCAGTACATAATGATCACAGTCCTCGCTGGAAGTTGATACGTGTACATACCACATTTAGAAAAAAACAAAACAAAACACGTTTTAAATCTTTTTTTAACCTCCTTCCCTTCCCCACCCTTCCCCCTTCCTCCATCTCTTGGTCCTCTTTCCATTTGCAAAAGATCTATCTTTCTATTTCCTGTTAACTTTTATTTTGCTTAAAAATTCAATCATTAAAAAAGAAACTTTCAACCCCACCAAACAGAACGATTAACATTTTTGAGTGCACTTGGTACTAATCTGCTTGAATCTACACTAGCATAGTTTTTCTAAAACAGGTTTGCTTTGTAGGACTTGGTGACTCTGTGTGTGAGCGTGTGAGAGTGTGTGTGTGTGTGTGTGTGTGTGTGTATGAGTGTGTATGTGTATGTGGGAGTGGGGAGTGGGAAAAAACGCTGAAATCTGATACCTGTGAGCCCAAATCTCAGTGTCACCTTTAGGGTGTCACTAGTTTTCTGAATCACCAGGACTGTTCTGTTCAAGTTCTCCCAGTCTCCTTGGAGGTGTTGTTCAGGAATTATGAGTTCCTGTGGAACAGGGGCTGGGGGAAATGTGGAAGGCATTTTTAAGGAGACTCAGCCAGCCAGTGCAGAAACCATATTTTAAGAAAGACGTATCTCTGTTATGAATAGGTCCACAGAGAATTGAGATGGAAAAAAATCTTTCAAGTCCAATGTACTTTCTGCTAGGCATGTTCCAAGTTTATTCTTCATTTTTATTTTTTCCATGCTCTCTACTTGCTTATAATTCCATCTCCTGTCTTTCAAAATTTTGAGTCTCAGAAGAGCAAGGAACTGTATTCTGATTAAAGAAGTGATTTTGTTCATTGTCAGTTTAGCCTCATCAGAAACTTTGACTATAAAGTTTCCTGACCTCTATAAAGGATCCCAGGGCAGGGGGTAGAGTTCAGAGGCTGAACAGTCCCTTAGTAGGCAAGAGACCCTGGGATCATCCAGCACCCTGAACCCCTGCCCCCAAAAAGAGATATCTCCCTTCCCCAACCTTCCCCAGGGTAGACTGTTGGGTCATTAGTTGCCCAAACTAGAGCTGAGTTAAAAGCATGATTCAAAACCAAGGTTTTAAATGAAGTAAACATTATTCAAACAGTCAGGGAGAAAGTTTGTTAGGGCAAAATGTTGACTATAGAAGTGAGGAAAGGGAAGAATCCAGGAAGAAAAATACTCAGTACTTATTTATTTATGGTACTGGGAATCAAACTCACGACCTTGCGCTTGCCAGGCAAGCACTGTGCTGCTGAGCTGTATCCCTATCCCAGTACATCTTTTTTTTGCTAGAGATTGAACACAGGGCTTTAGCACTGAGGCACATCTCTAGCCCCCTCCCAACCTTTTTTTATTTTTTTATTTTGAGGCAAGTTGTTGCTAAGCTGCCCAGGCTGAGCTCAAACTTGCAGTCTTCCTGATTCAGCCTCCCAGAGTGCTGGGATTACAGGTGTATCCCATCGTGCCTGGCTTCCAACACATCTTTGTCTCTCATTTGTCACCACTCATGTCCTTCAGTCAGGAGGGTCCTATGGGCAGCAGCAGCAGCAGCAGCAGCAACAGCCTGGCAATCAACTTGGAAGCCTCAAAGTCCTGTCTTAATGACTTAGTGGAGCCCGGGGCAGACTTACTCATGTGCTGGGTTCTGGGGCTTCTTCCTTCCTGCATTTATATGGAAGCCCAGGGAAGGGAGCCAGGACATTCGACGATGTTTGTTTCTACAGATACTCCACTCTCTGTTTTTTCTTCCAGATTAGATTAAAATGTATTGGTGGCAGCAAAAACAGAGCATTGATGACAAGTAGAGACTTGCTGAGGACCACACTGGGACCATCTGCACATGGATGGCCTTGTTCCCAGGACATGTGGTGTGGCCCAGTGTGACAGCAGGTGCTGGTCCCTGGGCTACTGCGTAGGGGTGCCTTTCCTACTCTTTCTTTTCTGGGGTCTGCTGCAGGTGGCCTTTTGTGTAAATCTGCGAGCCCACCGGAGGGTCTGAATGAGACCTTCTCCTGGCCTATCCTGAAATCAAGGCTGCCCAGAGGACCCCTCCGGACGTTGCCTCACTGACTTCCTGGTGTTCTCTGGGATTAGGTAAGTGTTGGTCTGTCCAGCACATGATTTTCTTTTCTTCTCCTTTAGGTGCCTTGGCAAGTTGAGCAGCCATCTGGGCCACGGTCTCTTCAACTGTACATTGTATATAAGAATTTAGGGTTTTGACTCTACAATGGTGAAAAACCATACACAGTCAGCAGACGCTGCCTTCAGAGTTTGAATTTTGATGTTTTCCAGGCTAGCAATAGACAGTAAGCTATTGTCCAGTGATCCTGGGTCACTCTGAGATCACAGGTGAGCCAGTGACGCCTTGCAGTGTCCTGTGCCACCAAGTGAGGATATTTGATAGGTTAGGCGTGCTCCATTTCAGCTTATGATATTTTCTATTTATGATGGGTTTTTCAGGACACAACTCCATGGCAACTGCATATGGTTGTGAGGATGGATGAAACCTCTCCTTCAAGAGACCTGAGCATGGCACTGGCATCTTGTAGGGTGTGTTACCTGCCATTGGCCTTCCCAGAGCTGTTGTATGTGGTTCCTGGAGTCCCCAGTGGGCAAGGAGGCCTGCGTTGTGCTTTGGCTTACCATTTGGATAGCTGGCTTGGGATCAGGCTGCCACTCCACAGAGCCACTCAGAAGCAGTCTCAGAGTGTGAGCCCTGTTGGGAATAAAGATGCAATGTTGGGAATAAAGATGGGATGGGGGCCTTCGTCTACCTCATGCGTCACCATGAGGAGCTTCCTCTGCTCTAACCCTCTGTGATTTGCCTGTACCCAGCTTTCATATAGACAGATGGGAACATAAGGCGAACAATCAAGGAGGAGGAAATGGGTGATTCTCAATTCCTTTTGCTCAATAACCCCCTTGGCAACCTCTGACTCTCTTTCTTTTATTTAATTAAGTAATTAACTTATCTATTCATTTATTTAACTATTTTTGAGGCAATGTCTTGCTGTGTAGCTCAGGCTGGCCTTGGAATCATTATGTAATCCAGACTGGCCTCAAACTCACAGCAATCCTCCTGCCTCAGCCTCCCAGAGTTGCAGAAATGGCACCACCACACCCAGTCCCACAATACATCTGCTGAGTCAGACCTTTCCAATCCTTCTTCATGGCAGAAAAAAGAGTCATTTTGCTCATGCCTTGGGAATTTTAAAATAACTTAAGGGGAATGGCAGCATATACATTTAAGTGGCATTAATTTATTAGGTGCTTTTTATTTTCAATCACTGAGACTTGCTAACTCCCCTCACTCCCAGTATGGTTTAAAAAACAGCTTCTTGAGATGAGGACAGCTGGGCAGAGAAAGATGGCTCACTTGGGGAGGAAGAGTTGTATAGCTATGGAATCCAGGGGTGGGATGACCATGTGGCATGAGGGAAGGGTGATTTTGTGTCCAAGAAAGACCAGAAATAAGGGATGTGGAGGTTGGGTATGGGGACACATGCCTGTAATCCAAGCACTCAGGAGGCTGACCCATGAGCATCGCTGCAAGTTCGAGGCCAACTCAGGCTACATAGTGAGTTCAAGGCCAGCCTGATCTACATAGAGAAACCTGTCTGAAAAAAGGCGGGAGTATAGAGGAGAAGAAAGAGTTCCAAAGGGGGTAGGGGAATTAAAGTGGATGAAAGACAAAAAGGCAAAGACAACCAGAGGGAGAGAAAGGCAGTGATACTGATGAGGGGAGATTGCCATTCAGCTTGTTGCTGCTGAGAAGAGAGAGACCTATTCAGGGACCCCCTGTGCTTGGCCACTGTGGGACTCAGAGGGGACTCATTAGGGCCTGTCACAGGGGCCACACTGTCTCCGGACAACAGTTCCGACAGACACTCCCACTGCGGCCAGTGCGGCTGGTGCAGCTGTCTGTTTGCAGGGCCCAGGCTCTCGGGCTGGGTGGGGAGCTGCTCTGCAAGTTGTTTCTGTGACCACAGTGACAGTTCCAGGGAAGAGCATCCACTCCCAAGCTCCTGGCTGATCTGGTGCAAAGTTCCAGAATCTGTAGCTTCCTTGAGTGGGTTCTAGTCAAAGCATCCCAAGCCAGTGGCTTTTGCTGGTAAAGACTAGAATGGCTGGGCCTGACAGTACAGGCTTGAAACTCAGCGCATATTAACTGAGTGACTTTTTGTACAAATATGTGTTGAGAGGGGCTGGGGATTTAGCTCAGCGGCAAAGCGCCTGCCTGGCAAGCGCAAGGTCGTGAGTTTGGTTCCTGGTACCGGACAAAAACCAAAAAAAAAAAAAACCAAATATGTGGTGAGGGTGTCCACAGGAAGCGAGACCCAGGTCTGCGCCCTGTGATTTAGTGACTGTAGCAGCAGGAGAAAGGGGGCATCTGCCAGCTCCCTGAGTCCTGCCAGCTCCTTCACGGCACTATAAGCCTCTAGACAAAGTTCCTGTGCTCCTCAGGATATGGGTGGCATGCTGGCTCAGAAGAGGAGGCGTGCCTCGATTGCAGGTGCATGGGCCCCCCACTCAGGGTGTAGTGCTCACTATTCTCCAGGCTCCGCCACACTCCAGGTTCCGGAAAGCACCCGGCACGGTGCCACCCTCACTGCGTGGAAGCCCAGATTTAGGAAGTTTGTCTAGCTGGGGTTTGAGTGCTGGGGACCTCTGGTGCTAGCCCACTCCTCTGGCATCATCTCTTATTTCACAGATTCTCAGTTGGCTGCCCACAGGGCTGACGTTTTCAGGGGTCTGCAGTGCAGTGAGAAAGTCAGTCAGGTAGCCAGTATGTTCCACATGGCTGTATGTAAGATTATGCCTCATCTCCTTTTTGCTTTTTCAGTCTTAAAATGTCTTTTCTTTTTTAGCCTGACAGTGATGTTGATTTTTTAAATGCTTTTCTTTCCTTTCTTTTCTTTTCTTTTTTTTTTTTTTTGTTTGTTTTTTTGAGACAGGGTCTCACTATGTAGTTCAAGCTGGCCTCAAATGCACTACATAGTCCAGGTGTGTGTCACCTCATCTGGCCAAAATGCTCTTTTTTTTGTAGAATAAAATGTTAGTCCCTACTGGCATGATGGCACACACCTGTAATCCCAGCACCTGGGATGCTGAGGTAGGGGGACTGAGAGTTAAAGTCCAGCCTGACTGTTGTAGTCAGGGCTTACAAGGGAAGCAACTTAATACAGGACTCAAAATTTATAGGATTATTTTTAATAGTTGCCCGAAGAGTCAAGTACAAAACAGTGCAGGAAATCTGTCCACACACTAAAGACCCAAAGAATCCAGCGATAGGACTGGATCCCACGGCAACGTTCTGCAGGGGTCCAGCTGAAGACCTAGAGCCCATGACAATGTCCCCCACGAGTCCAGAGCCCACAACAATGTCTCATGCAGGCCTGTTTCACGGATCTGCCCTGGGAAGACCCAAAGGTCAGTAGTGGAAGCTAGAAAGGCTGTGCCAGTGGGCTGAGGGATCTGCACCGGAGCCAGGAAGCAAAGCTTAAAGTAAGGACCAGAGCTCCCCCAAAAGGTACCACAGCCATCCTCAGCGACAATGAGGTCCTGAGCTCCTACAACAATGAGAACAGCCAAGCTCATGTCAGGAAAACCAGCGCAACAAGCTTCTCCAGGAGAACCAACAGCCCCTCTCTTCCTCTCCAATTTTCCCTTTTATGTTGGCAACAATCCTCAGGTGGGCCCTCCATATCGAGCACCATGCTGATTCAGTTCAGCTGGACATTACAAGCTGCCCACCAGTTGTCAGTCCACCACAGCAACCTAGCAAGACTCTGGGGTATGTAACAGTGCTGGAGTATTGGCCCCCTCTGCATAAGGCCCTGGGTTCAATCCAGCATGAAAGAAAGAAAATAAAGAGAAAAAGAAAACAAAGTGGGGAGAAAAAAAGAAAATGAACAAGAAAAAGACTTCTAAATGTTTAGTAAATTGGACGAGACTGGCCTAAAATTTAGGAATCATTGGTCAAATCCAATCCCTTCCTGAAGTAAAAGAGGAAACTGAGGCTCAGCAAGCTTGGGGGACTTGTCCAAGGTCGTAGGACAGGCTAAGCAGCTTCAGCTTCTATTTTCTTTGAGTTTCCTGTGATGGGGCTACTGTGCAACCGAGTCCATGAAATGCTGCAGACACTCCAGAGTCCCTCTTAGTGAACAACCTCCCACAGCCAAATCTCTGTGTGTGGGGCTGGGGATTTAGCTCAGAGGCACAGTGCCTGCCTGGCAAGTGGAATGTCATGAGTTCGATTCCCAGTACCAGAAGAAAAAACAAAACAAAACAACAAATCTCTGTGTGTCTCTGTCTCTGTCTGCATTAGAGCCTCAGCCCCGCCAGCTAAGCAGCACCAGCTCTGCATTTCCTCCCTTGCTTAGTCTTCTATGAATGACACACCTGGATAGGTGTGTCCCCATTTTGAGCCAGAACGCAGCCCGTATTCCTCTTCTGGACAGCTAAGTGTTGGCCTCCTCTGCAAAGTCACCCCTAAAACACGGGAATGATACTCAAGCCCAGCAGGGGTCCCCAGGTCTGACCTGCATTAGATGTGCTTTGTGCCATGTGCTGGCTCATAAATTTTGTGTTTAACTGGCTTAGCTTAGTGCTTACCTGATCTAAATTAAACTTCCGGAGAGAGAAAACCCTTTCTTCTCTTTGTTCTGTAACTCCCCACCCCTTTGGAGCCATTATCTCTAACAGCACAGTTGACTCCACGAGTCTGGACTTCCACGCCAGGAGGTAGCAGAGGCAGGTAGGACAGACACCTTTTTAAAAGCAGAACTGGGGCTTGAACCTAGGGCCTTACACACGCTAGGCAAGAACTCTGCCTCTGAATTGTATCTTCAACCCTGGAGGGAAAGATGCTTAAGGTCAAATGTAAGATGACTAAGGAGAGCTCAGCCCTGGCAAATCCCAGAACTTGATGCTGTCCCATTCTTCAGTTCTAAGACAGGATTGTATTGAGAAGGACCTAGGTTCTGACACTTCTGGACAAAGAGGAAATAGTTTGACACCCTTCTACTCTCCCTAAGTCAAAGAAAACTTGTAGAAAGTAGAGAAGGTTCCTTTCTATTCTGGAAACTTCACAGCTTCTTCTCTCTGGTAGACTACTTGATTTGGGAGAGATTCATGTAGCCTTCCAGTCCCTAGGCACAAACAGTGATCATGTTCCTCCCCCCGCTGCATTGTTACTGTCTGGGAAGACAGGCTGCCAGCTCTGTGTTTACCATCCCCACCAGGAGGGTGGGGCTCAGACTAAAACAGGGGCTATATTTTGCCTTGGACACACACAGGCACACACACACACACACACACACACACACACAGAGAGAGAGAGAAAAAGAGCACAGAGTGCTTCCTGCTCTCAGGCCATGTTCCTGGCCAGCTCAAAATGAGCCCAGTTTTTGGATCAATGAAGACTGAAGATCATTCAGTTTGAAATGGGCCCATTCAGGCCATTTTGCTGGAACCAGTGGTACCACCCTACTCCACTGAGAGATTCTGCAAGAAGAGGGTTTTTTTCTATGTTTCAGAATGGAAGGGAAGGAGAAGAAACAACATTCCACGCGGAGGAAGCCTAGTTATATATCAGTGAAGCCTTTAATTATGTGGGAGCCAGAAGGCACAGCATTCTGGTCAGAAGTTAGGGTCTGAAGGCTCATGCTTCTCCTGTCAGTTGTCTGAACTGCAAGAGAATAGCAAGGAGGGCTCCTCCGCCACTCCAACCCAACACATAAATCCCATTCCAGATGCGTTTATCCTTGGTTTAGTCCTAAAGGACAATTGTCTGGACTTACAGAAATGAAAAACAAACAGTGGTGGCTTATTTCTCTAATCACAGCACTCTGGAGGGAGGGGCAGGAGGATTCTAGGTCAGTGAGATCCTGTCTCAAAAAACAAGAACAAAGCAAAATAAACCCTCCAAAACTTACAGGACTGTTTTCAGTTCCTTTGCCATCCTACTTGTCTGCCTCTGGTCTCACCTAAATAGAAAGCCCCAATTTCCTCATTTAAACACAAGAATCGCTGGGGGTGGTGGCACATGCCTGTAATCCCAGTACTCGGGAGGCTGAGACAGGAGGATTGTTGCGAGTTCAAGACCAGCCTGGGCTACAAAGTGAGCTTAAGGCCAGCCTGAACTGCAGAGCGAGACCCTGTCTTAAAAAAAGACAAAACAAAACAAAACAACTGGGCTACAAAGTGAGCTTAAGGCCAGCCTGAACTGCAGAGCGAGACCCTGTCTTAAAAAAAGACCAAAAAAAAAAAAAAAAACCAAAACAAACCAAAACAAAAAAAAGCAAAAAAACCCCACAGGAATCATTATTTCTGCTATTTCTTAAAAGCTTTCAGTAAGGATTTAACACTGCCCTTAGACCAGGATGGCTTGGTTAATATTTGATGATGAAGAAGTAGATAGAAGTGTTAGAAAACACTGTGTAAACTGCAGCTTGCTTCCTGAGTAAGGGCTGCAGCGGCAAAATTCTTGGCCTGGGAGGCTTTGAGGAGAGCTCTCTATTGTCTCACAGGGCTAGAAGCCAAAAGTCCAAGATCTGAGTGCTGGCAGCAGTGGGTTCTGCAGTCACTCTTCCTGGGTCTGCAGGTGGGATGGCCTCTTGCTCTGTCCTCATGCAGTTTCCCGAGGCCCATGTCCTCTGTGCCCCAATCTCTCCTTTTTTTTTTTTTTCCCACTCTCTCCTTATAAGAACACTAACAGCAGAACACCAAATTGAGTTAGGTCCACCCGGGAGACCTCATTTCACCTTAATTGCCCTTCCCTCCTCCTTCTCCTCTTCTTCCCCTTCCTTTCTCTCTCTCTGTCTCTCTGTCTCTCGGTCTCTGTCTCTCTCTCTCCCTCTCTCCTTCCTTTCTGTCATACCAGGGATTGAATCTAGGTCCTTTGCACTGAGCTATGTCCCCAGTGTTTTAAAATTTTTAAAATTTTGAGTCAGGGTCTTGTTAAATTGCTAAGTAGCCCAGGGTGGGCTCAAAATTGTGATTGCCCTGCCTGAGCCTCCCAGAGTGCTGAGATTGCAGGGGTGGACCGCCATACCTGGCTCGATCTGTTTTCTTTATGCGCATCTCAGGTATCTTGTTATAGTGATGAAAAGCTGACTAGAAGAGGAAGTCATAGAAGAGGAAACACAAATGGCCAATAAACATAAGAAGGTACGTTCAATGTCACCCGAACCAGAGAAATGTAAAATATTACATCATTTTACACCCACGAGATTGATAAAAACTTAAAATCCATCAATATGTAGCATTAGCAAAAATGTGAAAAGACAAAAGCCCTCCGTGCTGCCAGGGGAAACACTGCAGAAGTGGTCAGGAGCCAGAGATGGTGTCACCTGCTGGCCCAGCAGCTCCACCACCTGACCCAGGCCTGGAAACTTTCACACCTGTGTGCCAGGGCATGGGCATTAAGTTGTTCACTGCAGCCAGGACAGGAGATGTTCATTGCCAGGCAAATGGATAAATAAAATGGGCAGTCATTCACTGTTGGGTAACAATGAAAATACGGAAATTACAATCACCACTGTTAGCATGGAACTTAGAACTACGGTAAGAGAAACCAGCTAGCCACACGCAGTTCGTGTTTGTGTATATGTGTGTGGTAGCAGGGACTGAACCCAAAGTCTTTACCCTGACCTATACTCCCAACTGATTTCTTATTTTGAGACAGAGTCTCACTAAGTTGCTAAATTGTCCAAGTCAGGCTTGAATTTGTAATCCTCCTGCCTCAGCCGCCCAGAGTGCTGGGATTACAGGTATGTACCATCACACCCAGCTATGAAAAGTTTCTAAAAGTTCAAAAGGTTACTATAAAAAATTGTTTTCTGAAGGCAAGTGCTCTTTTCAGATTTTTGTACATCACTTAATTACAGAGATGACTGATACTTCCATTGTGCAGAGAGAGATTAGACATGACACCAAAACCAAGCAAAACACATGTATACATATATATATATTCTACTTTTCTTTTTTAAACAAATGATATCATTGCTGCAGACTCTTTTTAAACAACATTGTCATGAGATGGTAAAGGGTCAGGGTTAGTAGAAAGTCTGAGAAAGGAAGAAAGACTAGTGTGTCTATCTAGCAGTTGGGATTTAAAAAAAAAATCAAAGACTTGTCACTGAGCAGTAAAGGGGCTCTGGAAAGCAGCGACTCCGTGAGGGAGCCAAAGCTGATGGGACAGGGGATGTGGACCGGGGATTTGAAGCCCAGGGGGTGGGTGGGCTGTCATCGCCTGCTTGGAGCAACTAAAGGATCCAGCAAGCAAATCTGTCTTCCTGATAATGAGACCCAAAGTCACAAGAGTCTCAGATGAATGACACAGACATGAAGTAGCAAAGACAGGGAGGGTGCCCATGATCCAATGAAAGCAGAAGATGAGCGCACCAACAGACAGTCAAGCATCAGTGTCAAATCTGTGTCAAGTGCGTGAGAGAGGCAAGATGGACAGAGAGCAGGCGAGGCGGGAAGGAAGCCAGGAGTAGCTGCCACGTGGAGTGGAGGCCCGGCCCACGGCCCTCTAAGGTGCATGTTGGTGAGGACAACTATGGAAGGGTGCATTCAGACAGGGCTAACCTACAGAGCCACCGGTGTTTGGGCTGATCTGGGAAGACTTCCCAGAGGAGATGTTTTCCAGGCAGCTGGGAGGAGCTGAAGGAGCAGGCTGGTGAACAGACTGAGGGCTGGAGTTCCCAGCACGGTGCCAGTGCGCACTGGCAAAGCTCCGCAGGAGCACTTGGTTACCATCCTTCTGTTGTGTCTTTCACTCCTTTCTGTTTCCTTAACGATAGAAGAATCTGGTGTGAGTGTTCGGTGTAGGATAAGCTGGAAGGGAGCAGGTAGGCACAAACATGCAAATGAAGGCTGTTGGGTTTTTGGTGACGCAGGTGAGAGGAAGGTGTTGAGCACCAGAAGAATCCTTCCAGGCAGAACAGGAAGCAGTGTGGCACGGAGCATAGTGCCCCAGCTGCTGCCCTAGCTTGCATCTTTTTTTTTTTGGGATACTGGGAATCAAACTCAGGACCTTGCTCTCCTAGCTTGCATCTTAACTTGGTGTGTGTGTGTGTGTGTGTGTGTGTGTGTGTGTGTGTGAGTGTGTGTGAGAGAGAGAGAGAGAGAGAGAGAGAGAGAGAGAGAGAGAGAGAGAGAGAGAGAGAAACTGGGGATCAAGCTCAGGGCTTTCATAATAAGCAATATCCCCAGTACCCTCTTCTCTTTTTGGTGATAGAGTCCTGCTAAGTTGTTCAGGCTGCGCTCAGACTTGTGATCTTTTTGCTTCAGCCTCTGGAATTACAGGTGTGTGCCACCACGCTCAGCAAGAGAGACTAATTTGTTCAAGCTCCCAAGGCTAGACCTGAAGCTGAGCTCCACCCCACGGTACTGCTGTGCCAGTCCATCCCACTTGGATGTCAGCGCTATTTTGAGGGTGCCCCATACTGGCTCCAAAGCTCCACTATCAGGCTCATTCTCCCTGCCTCAACCTCACAGCCACCTTCACCTGTCCACCTGCTGATGCCGTGTGCCTGCCCAGCTGACTCCACTGTACCTGTCATCGCAGAAGGCCCAGCACTCAGACCCTGTGGACACACCACGCTGGGGCGCAGGCCGCCTGAGCGGTGGCAGAGGGGCGTATCTCTGCAGCTCTCAGCCTGGCTTCCTGTCTAGACATCTTGAGTGGCCACTGGATTTAGCCTGCTGTGTTTGCCTGCCAGCTCTGCCAGCCCACACAGTTCCGTGCCCAGTGGCTGCCCCTCCCTCCCCAGAATGGGGGGCTAGGATGAGGACTGGCCCTGAGGAGTGAGTGAGGCCATGAGCGTATGGAGGGGGACTCCAAGAGTAAGTGAGATGAGAGCTCCTGCCAGGCAGCCCAGCACCTGGGAACACTGTCCTCTGCAGGACCCACACAGGCCGTCTCCTCTCCCCACCCAGGAGGAGGGGTTGTCTGGCAGCCCCTTGAAGGCCACAGCATTGCAGGCCAGTCATCCACTGAAGCCAGCCCTGGAGGAAGGAGGCAGTCCCTTGGACTGCTCTGGAGAGATTCCAGGAGAGGAGAATCCTCTGGAATACCTCATTCTGAGCCAAGTTGTTCTCCCTCTAGGGCCCACCCAGCATGGCAAAGGCTGGCCTTCCCACACGAGGCAAAGCTGCAGGCACTGGTAGAACAAGGATGCCAGGGCCTGCTGGACAAACAGCCCACATGCCCCCCATGGCACAACTGTGTCTACCCTCCCTGGCTCCCCAGGAGGCCTGGACATTGGGTCGTCATCACAGAAGGAAAGGCAGGTACATTCCTGGCTGCAAAGGAAGTGGTTTCAACTCTGTGGGCCTCACTGTGGTCCTAACTGATTTGAGATCAAGTTCAGATATCCCATTAGATGTTCTGTAACATACAGCTCAGCAAGGTGCAGTGGTGCCTGCAGTGCCAGCTGTTCGGGAAGCACAGGTAGGAGGACCGCTTGATCCCAGGAGTTGGAGGCTAGCCTAGGCAACATAGCAAGACCTTGTCTCAAAAACAAAACAAAGAGCCAGCAGTGGTGGTGCACTCCTGTAATACCAGCACTCGGGAGGCTGAGGAAGGAGGATCGATGTGAGCTCAAGGTCAGCCTGAAGTACGAAGTTCTTAAGGGAAGGGAGGGGATTGGGGAAAAAAGAAGAATCAAGATACATCATGTACCAAAAAAAAAAAAAAAGATATATCATGTACAGGTACAAATTCCTTATGATTGTTATGTATATCTAAAATGTAACAATAAAAGAAAGTTCTTGAGAACATGTCTCAAAAAACTAAAACCAATCAAAATATCTCATGTATGGGTACAAATTCCCTATGATGAATATGATCATTATGTATATCTAAAATGTACCAATAAATTTAATTAAGAAAAACAAAACACAGCACATACCTGTAATCCCAGCACTTGGGAGGCTGAGGAAGGAGGATCATCAGGAGTTCGAGGCCAGCCTGGACCACATAATGAGTTCAAGACCAGCCTGAATTACATAATAAGACCTTGTCTCACACCCCCAACACAAAAAACCCAGACGAAGCCAAAACAAAACCCTAGAAACCAAAATACAGACTCTCTCTATCTACAGGTTCTGTATCCAAGCTTCAACCAACTGCAGATTGCACTGTGGACTATGGGCTAGGCCTAGGGTGGTTGTGTCTGTACTGGAAATGCATGGACTATTTCTTGTCACTGTTCCCTAAGTGATGATACAGTATAACAACAATTTACATAGCATTTACATTTTATTTGTTTTTCTAAGGAATCTAGAGATGACATTTTTAGTTTTTATTCTCTTTAATGGTTTGATCTACCATGAATTCTTACAGCTGGTAATCTGAGAATCTTCATTGAAGATAACAATAGGTAACATAACAACCACTATTACTTCCTATCATTTTGTTCTGAAACCCTGTATCATATTTATTATTGTTGCTTTGGTTTTTTTTTCCCTATGTTGCTGGTATTTTGCTATTTTTTTTTTTATTATTCTCTTTAAAATAAAAATAAATAAATAAATAAAATGTTCAGTTGGATACATGTGGGGTTTTGTGCAAATGCAATACCGAATATGCAGATATAAAGGACTTTGACACCCTCAGACTTTGGTGTCCTGAGACGTGCTGGAGTCAGTCCCCCATGGAGCCTGGGGGATGACTATACCTGACTGAAGCTCCTCCAGACTGCTGTGGTCATGGAGAACAAGGAGAGCTGGAGAAACCGGAGCGTACGGAGACGCGTAGTATGCCCAGCAAACGTGTGCTGTGTAGGATGGAACCTGTGCCACCAGCCTGTGGCTCATACTAGTGATAACCAACGTTAGCAGAATGCCTTTACTGTCTCAAAGCACAATTTTAAATTTAATTTAATTTAATGTTTAATTTTTGGGGGGAGTTCTTTGAGACAGGGTCTCACTATGTAGTTCACTATGGTGACTCACTATGGAAGCATTTTAGAGTTATAAAAATAATTGCAACCTGGGAGTGGTGGTGCCTGCCTGTAATCCCAGCACTTAGGAGGTTGAGGCAGGAGGATTGCTGAGAGGTAGAAGCCAGCCTGGGCTATATAATGAGTTCAAGGCCAGCCCCAACTACATACTGAGACCCTGTCAAACAAGACAAAATTGCAGCATAGTGTTCTTATATACTTTCACCCAGCTTTCCCTATAATTATCATCTTAATTAGTATGGTATATTTGTTATAATTAACTAATGTGAATACAATATTATTAATAAAAATCTATCCTTTACTCAGATTTCTTCTGTTTTTTGTTTTTTTTTTTTGAGACAGGGTTTCACTACAAGATTCAAGTTGGCCTTGAACTCACTATGTAGCCCAGGCTGGCAGTGATCAAGCCTGCAGTGATCCTCTTGCCTCAGCCTCCTGGGTGCTGGAATTGCAGGTGTGCACCACCATGCCCAGCTTGTTTTTGTGGCACAGAGAAAGGAATCTAGAGCCTCAAGTATGCTAGGCAAGTGCTTTACCACTAGGCTACGCTTCCAGCCCCAGATTTCTTTGTTACTTAAGGTCCTTTCTTTTTGTCCCATGATCCCATCCAAACCCAAACCAGGCGCCTAACCTCAGTGAAACTCAGAGAACAGGTGCTGAACCCCAGTTCTTCCAGGCTGGCTCCTCAACCTTCTGTGCTGTCACACCGGTCTCAGCTCACCAGTCTCCTCATCTGGGGGTTCTTCCTGTCTCTTCCCCCCTGCTCACTCCAGCCCTCAGTTGCCTTGTCCCTCTCCGAGCAGACACGGTGACACTTACTGCAGGACAGCCCTTGCTCGGTAGGCTGGGTGCCCCACTGGGTATGAGTTACCACATGTGAGCTGGTCTGCATCTTTCCTGGCAAGCAGACCTGGGTCTCACTCTCATCTGGCTCTGCCCTGGTGCACAGTAGGTGCTCAGCCAGCAGTGGCTGGTGAGTGATTGGTCCCCAGTCTTCCTGGGTGAAACCCATCTTTCCTGCCCTGGCTGCTTCTCCTCTCTCCCACACCCAGTCTGTTCTTCCTCCTGGGTTTCTCATCCTTTGTTGCCCAGCCTGCTTTCCATTGAGGAGAAGATTCAGCGGAAGGGAACACGACTCCCACTTCTGCAGTCACTGCTCCCGAGGAGCTTGGGCGATTAACTACAGCGCTTCCAAACGCCCACAGTCTGTATCCTAGCGACTCGGGAAAGTTGCCTCTCAGGCCTCTGAGCTAATACTGGTGTGACACTGTGTGTGTGAACAAGGGTGTGACATGTGTTTGTGTGTTGTAGGGATGCTACTGTGGGTGAGTTGTGTGTAGACATGCCTGTGTGTGCTGTGTGTGGGTGTGTGAAGGTATGAGGGTATATACATGCTGCATATGTTTGGGTGGATTCAGGTGGGTGTAAGTACGTGGGGTGTTGGTGTGTGAGTGTGTACATATGTGAGTGAGTGTACGATGCATGTGTGAGTGTGTGTGTTTTGCATATGTGAGTGTATGGCTGTAATTCATAAGTACATACGTGGGAGTTGAGAGTTGGGGATGGAGGTTACTAGGGTGTGTGGGTGTGTATGAGTGTGTACATGTGCACAGGTGTATGCTGGGGAGAGACTCACTGTAGGAGGACTCAGGAGTCTGGGGCCACAGCGGGCACTTTCACTCCCTCCTCCGTCCATATCCAAACCCTGCCTGCTACCCCTGGAGCCCCCCACATGCCAGTGAGCATCAGTGTGTCTACCAGGAGGTGTGGCTGTTCCAGCTCCCGGCTTCGGCTCTACCAAGGGCAGGACAATTTCAGAGGACACTGGAAAGTGCTCCCCACTCCTCCTGAGCCATCTTCCAGACCTTGGGAGTCCTCAGGTCCCCATAGCCAAGGTAGATGAATTTGGTAACAGATGCCAAGTGACAAGAAACTGCTGACACAGTCCCTAGCTTGCAAGGCTCTGCCGAGGTGATGGATGATGAGTTTCCAAGTGAAATCAAATAGAAAGTCCATGCATAATACATCTTGATGGGAGCAGATTCCAGCTTACATTCCATTAGATTGCTCCCATCGCAGCGGCCCAGCTCTGCAGTTGGAGCCTCCTCCAGTAAGAAGGACCAGAGCAAGAGCAGCTGTACAGACAGAGGTGGGCACTAGACAACCAGGCCCTGCTGGCTTCCTGGGGGACAGCTCCCACCTGCTGTCCCTGGGCCCACTGGGAGCCCTAGGCTTGGGTCTGGGTGGCTCTTGTCACCTCCGGTACCTCCACTGGCTCTTCACAAGCAAGATCAAAGGAGACCCCTGACTTCCTGGGGCTGCTGTCCTGTTTTCACTGCCCTGCTCTAGGTCAAGAATAGAGAGGAGAATAACGCATGCCTCAGTTTCCAAAGACGTAAACTGGGCCTGAAAAGGAGACGGGCCGCTCCTGGCAAGGCACCATAGGACAGGAGACAGGTATGGTGACTGAGTGCCAAGTGAGGGCTAAGAACAGGCTTGCTCCCTGCTCTGCCCTTCCCTGCACCAACCACCTCTCTGTCCTATGCCATGACCTTCTTGAGCTCAGTTTCCCAGTCTGTGCAGGAGGCGCAAGTGCAGCTGTGATGCTGCGGCCAGCAGCTCTAGGCAGCTGCTCTCCTGGCTCCACTGGGCCGGTAGGAGCACTGGGGGCTGAGGACAGAATATGGATCAGAATCCTGGAGCCCGTGGTTCCATCTTTATTCCCCTCTTTGCAGCAGGCTTCCTCTTCCTTTGCAGGCTGTGGGCAGTGAGGCGCAGGGCCTCGCCTGGGGGCACAGCTTGATTTTCCTTGCAGAGCCAGAGCTAGTCTGGGCAAGGAAAAGCCTGAGCAGGGTCAGTATGGTGCTATTTTTAGAGCAGAAAAGAATTCTGGTGAAACTGGGAAAGGAGCCAGGCGCAGGGGCTGGGGAATTGAATCTGGTCCAGCAGAGCCCACTGGAAGAGTGGTGGGTTCTGTGGCCGCAGGTGCAGCACAGCCTGCAACTTTCTCTGACAATGGCAAGTCCTTCCCTGCCCCACTTAAAAACAGTCAGAGCAGGGCGTGGTGGTGCACACCTATAATCCTAGCACTCTCGGAGGCTGAGGCAGGAGGAGCACATGTTCCAGCCTCGTTTGGGCAATTTAACAGTTTGGAGAGATCCTGTGTCAAAATGTAAAAATCAAAAAGGGCTGGGGGGGCTGGGGATTTAGCTCAGCGGCAAAAGCGCCTGCCTGGCAAGCGCAAGGTCGTGAGTTCGGTTCCCGGTACCGGAGAAAAACCAAAAAAAAAAAAAAAAAAAAAAAAAAAAAAAAAAAAAAAAAAGGGCTGGGGATGTACCTCATTGTGAAAGGCCTGGGTTCAATCTCCAGTATACCCCCTGCCAAAAAACTCCAAACCAAAATGAAACCAAACCACACCTGAGGCTTAAGTCACATCCCACACCTCCTGCTTTCCAAAGCCCTCTTCCCCTGGATTGAACTCAGGCCCTCAAACATGCGAAGCATATGCTCTACCTCTGTGCTCCGCCCCACACCTTCCCCCTGGTTCTGGGCTGGGCCAGGTCATGCCTGTTGGGTCAGGGACCTCTGTTTCAGGACTAAGCCCCTCTGTGAGCACCATTCAGTCCTGTGTGGTTCTCTGCCCTGCTGGCCCCTGGCCGTTCCTGTGCCTCTCTAGTCACCGCCACCCTGCCCAGAGGCCCCTGGCAAGCCTCACTGTGTTATGAGGTGGTCCCTCCCCACACCAGGATGATTGGCGTCCTTAGACCCATCTGCTACTCCCTGCGGTTCTTGGGGCCCAGATTCACACAGATTGTTTCGCAAGTGTCTCACAACCTAGGCCCCAAATGTTTTCTGGCTATTCCTCTCAATTACTGGAGTAGCACGGGGGAAAACATACCAAGTGCGGGGGCACTATTCAGGTGATACACCCTGCTCATAGGAGCTTGTGTATGAGGCGATGAATGGCCCAGTGTTGCTACAGTGACTGATGGGCCAGGCCTCAAAAACAGACCTGCACTAGAAGGCCTGGTGCATTTTAGTTTTCTTTCTTCTAAAATGCTACTTCACTGGGTGTGGTGGTGCTCACCTGTAATCCCAACACTTGGGTGGCTGAGGCAGGTCGAGGCCAGCCTGGACTACAAAGTTAAATTCAAGGCCAAAAGTGAGTTCACAGCCTGAACTGCATCGGGAAACCCTATCTTAAAAAAAAAAAAAGCTACTTCAAGTTCCAGGGGTTTTTTGGGGTAGTAAAATGAGAACAGAAACAAAATATATGTTTCACAAAAGGTGCAATAGTGCTTCTTTCTTCTGGTGATGATGTTGTTGTCAGGCCCTGGAGATGGAGCCCAGGACCTTGTGTGTGCTAAGTACATGCTCTACCACGTAGCTGCATCCCGGGTTTCTTGTGTATTTTGAAAGTACTGTATACTACGGAACTTTAAGGTATAGTGTTACTGTGGCTGCAAAACTTATTAAAATAGTCCTTGCCAAAAGTGTGAAAATAATCTATTGTTGGAACAGGAACATCATACTGATATGGCAATTGTCTAGATGTCCTGCCTTTTTGTTTGTTTTTGTTTTTCTTCTGGTACTGAGAATCGAACTCACGACCTTGCGCTTACCAGGCAGGCACTGTGCCACTGAGCTAAATCCCCAGCCCCTGTCCTGCCTTTTTGATTGATGCTAAGGTATGCAAAGTCCTGATACCGGAGATATGGGCTATGGGTGTCTAGAAACTTCTCCAGCTTCCAAAGGGAGAGCAGATTTTACTATAAGACTTTCTCAGGTTCTAGAGCTGTCCTGATGAGAACACACATTGTCTTATTGTTTCAAACAGGCTGGGTGATGTTTCTTCCAAGACTTTTGTGCTTCTGTCAATAACTACCACAGTAATTATTCATCTTCTCTACCAGACAGACTGTTCGCTCAGTTGGACAGGATTTGTTGATCTGCTGTCACAGTTCAATCCCAGGACATTTTGTGGTGGTTATTTTCCAGAGCAGACTGCAGTTAGTGCTACTGTATTGCACTGATCCATTTATCAGCCCACATTTGAGGGCTACCTACTACCCTGGAATCATTATAGGCCTGCTTGCCTGGTCCACAGCAGACAAGGTGGCATGTCTTCCAATTCCACCTTAAATCATTTTGTCAGCTGGTTGTTATTGAGCATGTGTTCATTTCTTTTGAACCTGTCATAATATCTAGCAGTGGATATGTGATCCTGGATCAACCAGGCAAGTGTCCAGTCCTGATCAAATACCTCGTTTTTTTCCTGGTCCAGGTGAAATGTTGCTTTATCCATGTGCTTGTGCCCCAGCTGCTTCCATAGGTCCTGTAGGATTGTTAGCTGTCCTGCTTGCATTTGCTACTGGGTCGTCCTCCACCCCCCACAGTTTTTCTAACAGATTCAGCTGTTCAGTTTTCAGATTTCCATGCAGAACTGCTATAATTTTCACAGGCCAATTAGGTTGCTATGATACCTGCTAAAGACTTGCCTGATTTTGCAATCACAGAGTGGTCTCTGTTGTCAATGTGAATTACTACTCCCTTTCTACCTGAGAAACTACTTCTATAGATAGTTGCTCATTAACACTTTGATGTTCCCTACACTGTCTGCTGTCAGGCTATTTTATAACACTGTGACTATTAGAACACACAGCAAATGGCAATAGCTGCTCAAATCTCATTGTCTGTGTTAAGGCAACTTCTTAATTTTTCAAATGGTAGGTGGGACTAGATGGTTTTGTCAGCCTTTCTCTATCATCTTATTCATCTAGATGGTGTCTATTGGACTAAGGCAATGTGGTGCTCCCCCCGTGAATAGAGGCTGGGCCCCTCTCTCATCTGAGGGGACAGATGGACAAGATCCTGCCTTACTGCCAATTACTATCCACATCTGAGGTGCTTCATCTTACTCAAATGTACAGCCTTAGCTCCAAAACACAAAAACCTGGAAGACACAAAGGATCCCTTTAGAGAGGATGGGTTGCCGGGGAATTGCAACCTTACAGGACCAACTCAGAGGTGGGAAGTCTTTGGACATGGACAGAATCTTCACCTTTCCCTCAATAAAACCTCCCAGTTTCTTGTGATTTGTGTTTCAGTTTCTCCATGCAGTGAATATTTTGGGGGGTGAAGGGAGTTAAGACAGGGTCTCACTATGTAGTGCAGGCTGGCCTTGAACTCACAGAGATCCTCTTGCCTCAGCCTCCCAAGTGCTGAGATCATAGGCATGTGCCATCATACCTGGCTGCAGTGAACTTTTAATCATTGAAATGAGTGATTCTCTTTTGGGGATGGGAATTTGTCAAATTGTAGTAGGTGCTGTGCAGTTTGGAAAAGATTTTCTATATTATACAGAACTTTGTTATTTACAAAATTTTTTTAAAAAAAGTTTCCTATTTTCAAGGTGTAAATCAGAGAAAGCCAAACATAATGAAGGTGGAGCGATGTAGACTCAATGTCAGCCAGTCTCAGGGGCCCCGGGAGGAGCACCCGGTCTTTATCACAGTTGTTCATTCACAATTCGGGTCAGTTTACATTTCATCTTGGCAGAGTCCCTCTGTGCTGTGGAGCAGAGCGGGAGACCGGGCTGGGCTGTCAGGGAAACTGCTGGACTTGGATGACAGACCTGAGCAGACCAGAGCCACATGAGCTGGGTCTCAGCAGCACCACCTGACTTTGCAAAACACAGACTCTGGCCACAGCCTGGCTCCAAAGACCAGAGAAACCACTCAGAGGGTGGAGGACTGGTCCCTTGGTTCTGGGAGGCAGAGGCAATTTGATTAGGGAGCGGGTAACGCGCAATAAGAAGACTAGGAAAGAAGGAAAAGAAAACCAAAAAAAGCCAGAACACCTGAACAGATAGGACGCCTCAGGAGAGGAGGGGCTGGCGGGGAATTGCAACCTTACCCCTGGGACTCGGCAGCCGGGCAGCTCAGGGAACCCATCAGTAACATGAACTTGGTTGCCGTATTTCTCAGCCCTGGCTCATGCATTATTTACCTGGCCTAAGTAAACCTGCTTCTCCCACTGTTGCTGGGGAAACCACTTTGATTTATCGAATTCTCCTACACCTCCTGACAAAACTGTGCTGAAGTGGGAGGGAGGGAGAGGGCCGATCCCGGGTCCCGGAGGTCAGGGGTGTGGGTCACTGGAAAGGGTCCCCACTTCTCCCAGGGGAGAACTCATCCAAAGAGAACACTGATGTCAGCTCAGGAGCTCCAGGGTTGGCACCTCCTGCTTCTCTGCACTGCCCCTCTCTCAGCTGCTGCCTCCCAGGAAGAGGAGGGAGTGAGAAGCCAATCCCCAGGAGGAAAGCTGCCTTCTGGGCCCGTGAGAGGCCCTTGCTCCTCTCCCGCCTCCAGAGTTCCAGAGATAGCATCAGTCTGGCCGGGCTGGGGACCAGAGAGTCAGGTTTCCCTGGAGCCTGGGACACTGGCCCTGTCCACACACGCAGGGCCAGAGGTCCTCTCACTCCCAAACTGGCTTCCCCTCACATTTGTGGAGCATGGCTGCCCTCAGACACAGGTGGTGGGGACCTTGGGCTGAGACCTCAGTGCCGTTCTTTAGGGTGCAAGTGTGAGCAAGGCAGATGACGTGGAAGACAATGACCGAGGCTGCCGGAGTGGCTTTGGGGAAACTGCTTTGGAGGACAGAGCCTGGTGCATGCCAGGCCCTTGGAGAAGGGCCACTGTCTGAGATCTCTGCTTCTTTCTCTTGAAGGCAAGATGCAGACATTGCCCCACTCCCTGCCTCCTCTTTGCTGCCATCACTTTTTCTCTTCATCCCTTTGTGCTATCTGTGGCTCCTCTGGCCCCTCATAATTGCATCCTTGGGAAGCGGGCTACAGGAGAGGGGGCCGCTCACACCCTGTGTCCCAGAGCCTGGCCCTGGCCACTGGCCCCCGCTTCGACCTTGTCCCTCACCATCCACCCAGCCCTCAGTCAGCCTTTTCTGGTTCTCCTAGAAACTGCACTAGGAGGAAGCTGCTACTGTCAGGTCAGAAGGTGTCACTGGCAGTGCAGACTCAGGTGTGTCAACAATTTGTTCACAAAGATTTACGCATGCACAAATTAGTTTGGTAACAGCCATTAATAGAAGAACTTTTATTGGTAAAAAACCTCATGATGAGACATGTTAAAATTTTTTTTTTCTACGAATCAGCAACATAAATACTTTTTGTAACATCTTTCTAGATTTTTTTGGTTCCCCCGGGCTATTTTGTTATATTCAAGCTTATGTTTAAGTTCCTACTTAGCTACTACCGAGATTAAAATATAGGTGTTAATTACATTGCTAACTTTTCCGCTCTTCCATTAGATGCTAAATCTCCCCCAGTGACGTAGTTCCCTCCACTTAAGCCAGTTCACCTGCTGCAGGACTCTGCCTGTCTTTCCTCTTTCTGAAAAGGCCGAGCGGCCCCGAAATCTATGCCTGTGCTGTGCCTGCCCCCAGATCTTCTGACTTCATCCACGCACAGCTCTCCCCATGGGGTGAATGTTCCAAACCAGCTCTTCACGGGACTTCTAATTTCTTCCAAGTGAAGCAGTAAATCAGCACGGAGATTATGCGCCCTGCCGCACAGCTCTTCTGGCAGCAAGAGCTCTTCTGAGAGGAATAAGGAAGAATTCCTTCCTGAGCGTGGGCCCAGTCAAAAATGGAGCAAAGAGTTTTTCTACTTTTTTCCCCCCTTATTTCTCTATTGAGTATTGAATCCAGGGCCTCTACACTAAGCTAAATCCCTATATCCTCAGCCCTTTTTATTTTTCATTTTGAGATAGTATCTCACTGTCACTAAATTGCGCAGGTTGAACTTGAACGTTCAACCCTCCTGCCGCAGCCTCCCAGAGTGCTGGGATTACAGGGGTGCCCCAGCATGCTTGGCTAGAGTCAGGTCTCTAGGTCAGGGATTCTGACCCCAGGGTATACATCCGAAGCAGGGTCCAGCCCAAAGTTTCTCATTAGGGAGTCTGGGGTGCAGACACAGCCTCCAGATTCCTAATAAATTTCTGGGGAGTGCTGAAGCATCCTGTGCAGTCACTCATCCAGGAGTGCAGCAAAGGACCGGGCAGAAAGAGCTCGGTGGGTCCAAGGCCAAGATAAGAGGGCTGGGTGCAGCTCCGTGACAGAGTACACTTGCTTGTCACCTACAAGGGGCTGAGCTCAAGTCCCAGCCGGGGGTAGGGGTGGGGAAGGGGCCAGCGTGGTCGCAGGGTAAGGAACAAGGGACCGGAGAGTTGTGCAGAGCCACACTGTGCAGTGGGGAGACACACACACAAAGACACAGGTGTCTGAGGGGTGTGCAGTGTAACAACATGATCTGCTTGCTTTGTGCAGTTGCTGTTTCATTTTATTTTCTTCTTAGCTGCTGCTCTCTGAGCTAGGTTTCTGTTGTTTTGTTTTGAGACAAGGGCTCACTATGTAGCCCTGGTTAACCTTGAATTTGGGATCCCCCTGCCTCAGCCTCTCAAGTGCTGGGACTGTAGGTGTGTGCCATCACATCTGGCTTATCTTTTTTTTTTTTAAGGGGATCTGGCTGTGCTGCCCAGGCTGACCTGTAACTCCTGAGCTCTAGCAATCCTCCTG
This sequence comes from Chinchilla lanigera, assembly GCF_000276665.1. Taxonomy (NCBI): domain Eukaryota; kingdom Metazoa; phylum Chordata; class Mammalia; order Rodentia; family Chinchillidae; genus Chinchilla; species Chinchilla lanigera. Next base: position 14,098,331 of record NW_004955463.1, read on the forward strand.
CCACAGCCTCCCAAGCATCGCTGTGTCTGGCTATCTCTGTGCCTCTGCTTTCTATGGCCCCAGCCCTTCCACAGAACAGATGTTGGGTAAACTTTATGACACCCAGATCTCATTTAGTCCTCTTAATGGCGTGTGAAGTAGGAACCTCTGTGGTCCCGTTTTAGAGATAAGCAACACCTCCAGGGTGACATAACTGCATCACTGCTGACTGGCTTTGGTAATGCAGGAGCGGAGCTCTGAGTCTCCACCCTACACTGCTTTTTCTGCTCCCTGTGGCCACCTTTAGGCACTAGGAACAACTCTAAAGTGCTCACAACTGTTGTTGCAATATATTTTATTATTTTATGATTTTTTTTTGGCGGGGTGGGGGTGGATCCCAGGGCCTTAAGCACAGTAGGCAAGCACTGTACCACTAAGTGATACCCCAGCCTCTCCTCGCCATTTAAAAGATGAGTAAACTGAGGCTCAGCCAGGCTGTTGGCCACAGGCAGAAGAAGAGTATCCACCTAGATCCCTTGACTCCAGATCTGTCACAACCTGGGCTATTCACACGGGACAAAAACTCTGAGGCAAAGTCGTCCGCCCGCTGGGGCTGAACTGGGCAGACAAAGAAGCCCTGGGAGGAGCGGCCGCCTGGCAGGTGTGAGGGTGCGGCTGCCGCCCTGCTCTGTGAAGATGAGCTGATAGCTTTGTCCTCCAGGGCCCTGGGCTGCAGCCTCCCTCCCTCCAGGCTGGGCTGGGCGAGGGCAGCAGCTGGGCTCCTGGGCTTGGAGGTGCCGAAGGCCAGTCACTGAGAGGAAGATACGTCCTCCCCCAAGGGCGAAAGCCGATCCTGTAAACACACAGGCTTTATCTCTGATCTGTTAGGTCCTGCCAGTCAGGGCTCCCAGGAGAGGGCAGCCCACAAACCTCAAGGAGGGTGTGCCCTGCTGAACAGATGCCACTGGGAGCTGTGTGGAGGGGGCCCAACAATGTCCCCAGCCCAGGACCCAGACACCAAATTCCAGGCCCTGAGGACTTCCCGGCTTCAAAATAGATTCTGGGGATGCTTGTGATTTTTGGTCTTTGGTTTTAAAAACAGCTCCTTTCCAGAAATAGAAAAATAATAACATGCATAATTTAAAGGCTCTAATGCCTTTAAACTAAAAGTATATGAAGGGCCAGGGGCAGGCCTGGAGAGCCCTAAGTGTGAGGTGACTGATGGATGGAGTGCCCAGGTTGGAAGCACTTTGGTTTCTTCTAATCAGCTGATTTTGATTGGGTTCTTCTCCCTCCCTCCCTCCCTCCCTCCCTCTCTCTCTCTCTCTCTCTTTCTCTCTCTCTCTCTCTCCCTCCTATTTCTATGATATAGTACTGGGGATTGACTCAGGTCCTTTGCACTGAGCTACATCTCTAGTCTTCCAGTCTTTCAAAAAATTGTTTTTATTTCGAGAAAGAGTCTCACTAACTTGGTAAATTGCCCAGGCTTGGCTTGAACTTTTGATGCTCCTGCCTCAGCTTCCCAGAGTGCTGGGATTATAGGTGTGTGCCACCATCCTGACAGACTGGGTCATTTCTCTGGCAGTTGCACTGGATCATAGTTCTTTTCAAGAAAGTTTATTTTCAAGCTAATGTTAAACACTGAAAGTGGCTTCTCTTCTTCTGTGTGTTTTTTTTATTTTTGTTTTTGTTTTGAGACAGGATCTCACTATGAAGTTCAGGCTGGCCTTGAGCTCAGTTTGTAACCCAGGCTGGTCTCAAACTTGCAACTATCCTCCTGCCTTAGCCTCCTGAGTGCTGGGATTACAGGTGTGCGCCACCATGCCTGGATATCTTCTTCTGTTTCTTCTGCTTATAGAGCTCTTGATGTTTTTTGTTCTGTGTACTCTTATTTGTCTTTCAGACCCTGTTCCAACGTCACTTTCTCATCTCCTATCTCTTACCCTTCTTTCAATCCAAGAAAATCATGGCTACATCACATCAGTCCTCCCCGACACTCTGTTCAAGAGCATCTTGGTTACAATTCCATATCACAATCAAGGTTGTGTTTCTGGCCAGAACTCAAGAAAAGAGATTCTTTCTTATGTATCGTTGCCTTCCCAATATCCAGCCCGATACCTAATACTTCACAAATGGCTTTGAATTCATGCCCCTAAATGAATGTCCTTATTCTGTGCACATTGGAAGGGGGATAAAGGAAAAAAATAGTCACAAGCATTTATCACAGACCGCGTGGTGTCTAGGCATCATCTATGTTATTTGTTTCTCCTCTCCTAGAAGCATTTTTGTTTGCTCACATCTGAGCTACGGAAGCACAGACGGATGACAGCAGTCAGGGAAACAATTGAGTGCTCTAAGAAGCTGGGGGCTGCAGAGAAAGGCAGCATCTGTCTTCCAGAAATTTCAAGCCTTGAGGGGCTGGGGTGCAGCATGGTGGCTGAGGATGCACTTTGCTTTCAGGAGGCTCTGCAGCACCAAAACCAAAACCAAACATCCCTACCCGTGAAGCCCCAAGCTTATCCCATCCCAGCTCAAAGAAAGAATATTAGCACGGTGAAATACACTAGTTTCTAAATACCTAGTACAGACCTAAATATCATGGAGGGGAAAAAAATGCTCACTCTGGGCTGTGGTTTGGGGAAACCACAGACATCAACCTCTTCTTGTGGCCTGGATTCTCTGGGCCTGGAGGTCTTGATGGGTCATCTGAGCACCAGTGTCTGGGCACAGGACGAGAGGACCATCTACACTGATGGCTTACACTGATAACTTCTCCAAAGTGCGCTGCATCCATGATCATGTTATCTCTGTCATCATCAGCTGACAATGGTGTGGGGCCTGGGGCTGGATTCTGTGCCTGTCGCTTGTCAGCGGGGCTTCCATTTGCCCACTGGTGTCTGTGTGCAGATGGGAAGTGGAGCCTGTTCCTCACAGAAGACTGAAGAATTTAGGGTCTTACTGCGCTGTCCATGGCTGAGAGCCTTCCTGAACTGCACAGGGCAGTTCTTGCTGGGGACACACCTGTGACCTCTCACCTGCTCATGCCACCTGCAGGACCTGCAGGACCCTGTTCCCCAGGGCTGGGACAATATGCCCCTGGCAGCTCCTATGCCAGGTTCAGAGTGGGGGACAGGTACAGTGGTGCACATGTGATAATGTCAGCAATGTGAGGTGGATCAAAATATATGGTGAATGTTTACTTTTTGTTGCTGTTTGAGACAGGGTCTTCTTACATGTTCCAGGTGAATTGGTCTTGAACTCACTATGTGGCCTAAGCTGGCCTTGAACTTTCGGCATTCTTCCTGCCTCAGCCTTCTGAGTGTACTGCCACACTCGGTAAATGTTTAAATTAAAAAAAAAATTACAGTAAAAGACACATTGCCATTAATCCCCCTTCTCGTCCTCCTCCTTGCTTCAAACACACTTAGCCCATTGTTCTTCCTACCTTCTGAAGCAGGTCTGGAGTCCTCTCTTTCCTGCGCATCTTTTTTTTTTTTTTTTACTTTTTTTTTTATTTATCTTTTCGAGACAGAGTCTCATTATGAGTTCAGGCTGGCCTTGAGCTCACTTTATAGCCCAGGCTGGTCTTGAACTTGCAAGGATCCTCCTGCCTCAGCCTCCAAAGTGCTGGGATTGCAGGGGTGTACCACCTCGTCCAGCTCCTGAGTGTCTTTACAAAGTGTGATTGAAAAAAAGGTGGATGCTGCTGATGAGCATCATCCAGCAGAAAGACAGGCTTGTAAAAGCATGAGGGTGTGTCCTCTGTCACCCTATTCTCTGGGTCCAGTCCTAGGGCCACTTCTCTAGGACTCTTCCCCAAAGTCAAAGTGACCATGACAGATGAACGTTTTGAGTAGATTCAGGATCAAGGTAGCCACAAGAACCCAACTAAACACACATGCGTACATACACACACAAATATATATGCTCTTTTTAAAAGTTTAAGCATATATTATGGAAATCATGAATCTAGGTCAATATATCAGGATCCATTTATTAATACTTTTTTTTTTTTTTTTTGGTTTTTCTCCGGTACCGGGAACCGAACTCACGACCTTGCGCATGCCAGGCAGGCGCTTTTGCCACTGAGCTAAATCCCCAGCCCCCATTTATTAATACTGATAACTGCATGATATTCGATAGTGTTGTTGTACCATGATTTATTTAATCATTCCTCAGTTAATGAACATTGCAGTCTTTTCCTATTTATTTATTTATTGGTCTTTTTGAGACAAGGTCTCCCTGTGCAGTTCAGGTTGGCCATGAGCTCACTTTGTAGCCCAGGCTGGTCTCGAATTCACAACGATCTTCCTGCCTCAGCCTCCCGAGTGCTGGGATTACAGGCATGTGCCACCACACCAGGCCGTCCTTTTTAGTTCTACTTCAAAAAGTGCAATGATAAACATTTTTATACATATTTCATTTTCTATTAGTATCCTCATTTCTGTAACCTAAATTCCTTAAAGTGGGATTGTTAAGTCAATGTGTATGTATATTTTTAACTTTAATAGCTCTTTCCAGATGATGCTGACCACCTTGTCAAAAATGCCCTCTCCTACATACTTGCCAATGTTGGACAATGTTTTTTTTTTTTGGTACCGGGGATTGAACCTAGGGCCTCCAAACTAAACTACATTCTTAGTCCTCTTATTTTTTTATTTGAACAGTCTTGTAAAATTGCTAATTTGCCCAGGCTGTTGAAATTCTTCTACCTCAGCCTCCCAGAGTGCTGGGATTACAGGTGTGTACCACCTCACCTGCTTGGGTTTTTTTTTTTTTTTTTGAGACAGGGTGTTACTATGTAGTACAGGTTGGAACTTGAACTTGCACATTTTATCAGTGAAGAAATGTTATATCTGTATAACCAGAGGAATTAAAGATTTATATAGTCCACATTTGATCTTAGCCAAAAGGCAGAGAAGCAATATATAGTCCAGATTATGTACTAGAAGACGTTTTCTAAAACACAGATTTGATTATGTAAAATGTAAAATATGATAAAAGATATCTTAAACAAAATAAAAAATTAATTACTGAAGAAAAACTATTTATAACACATATAATTAATAATCCTTAAGTATAAAGATGCCTACAGCCAAGTATGGTGGTAGATGCCTATAATCTCAACACTCTGGAGGCTGAGACAGGAGGATTGCTGTTAGTTTGAGCTAGCCATAGAGAGATACTGTCTCAAAACAAACAAATATGCCTACAAATTGATTAGAAAGACAATTGGAAGAGAGGGAAAGAATATAAAGACAATTCATCAAAGAGGAAATACAAATAGATACATTGTCTGAAAACACAACCAACACCACTACTTAACTATTGTTAAAAAAATGTAATAGGAGACAATGAGGAGATAAAATCAACACCTTAGATCAGCAACATATTGAAAAGGCTAATGCTTAGTCCCGGCAATGGGGAGGCTGAAACCAACAATTGTGAGTTGGGAGCCAGGCTAAGATACAGAGTGAGAACATGTCACAAAAACAAAACAAAACAAGATAAGGCCATCCCAAACCAAACCAGCAACAACAACAACGACCAAACCAGCAGAGGTGGTACAAGCCTGTAATCCCAGCTGTCTGAGAGTCTCAGGAAGGAGAATTGTGAGTTCCAGCCCAGCCTGGACAATTTAGCAACTTAGTGAGAACCTGTCTCAGAATTTAAAAAAGGACTAGGGCTGTAGCTCAGTGTGAAGGTCTGGGTTCAACCCCCATACTGCAGAGAGTTAACAACTATTTACCTACCTACCCACCTACCTACCTAGTGAGAGCAGATAGACTTATGGGAAGGATTTGTCTGAATGATTCCACGGGTGAAGGGACCTGAGCTCACACTGAGCCAGGGCTACCTTGGCATCTGAGAGAAGCCTGGTCCTGGACTGTCCCCAGAGGCCAGCTTGCTGTCTCCTGGGAGGTGCTGGTGTCACAGGGAGCTTGTGTCTGTCCATCGATGGGTTCACAGTGGAATGGGCTGTGAAGAGGGGGGCCCAGCTGGAAGGCAGAGGTGGGTCATGGGATGTGACTTTGAGGCCTCTCTCTGGTCCCAGCCCCTTCCTCTCCGCTCTCTCTTCTCTGCTCCTGGCTGCTGTGGGAAGAACAACTTCCTCCGCCACACCCTTCCTCCGCCACACCCTTCCTCCGCCTAAGCCAATGGAACGGGCCAACCGTGGACCTGGCTTGAGCCAAAATGAACCGTTCTTGCTTGCAGCTGATTCTCTTAGGCATTTTATTGCAGTACACCAGGCAACGGTGTCCTTGTCCCTGGGGGACTCTCACTGTGGGGACAGGGGAGGAACTGGGGCTGGAGTGGGTTTGAGGAGTGAGGGGAGGGAGCGTGGGACTCTGAGGAGCCTTTTGGAGGTCCTGCTCCTCCCTGAGACTGCTGCAGTGAGCCAGCTCACTGAGCTCGGAGAGAGAATCAGAGAATAAGACTGGAGGACAGCTGGCCTGGCGCTCAGAGGCTCCACTGAGCCACACACACCCAAGGCTCCAGCCGTGTGCTCATCGGACATTCATCCGTCATCCCAGTAATGTCCTCGTAACAGAGCTCCCTGGTTCAGAAGTCAAGGTAGGACTGCACACTTATTTCATCGTCTCTTTTAAACTGGACAATCCCTTAGCTTTTCTCTGTGTTTCCAATGACCTTGACATTTTGTTGTACTGTAAAGTAGTTTGAATTAGAGATTTTTTTTTTTTTCTTTTTGAGACAGGGTCTCGCTATGCAGTTCACGCTGGCCTTGAGCTCACTTTGTAGCCCAGGCTGGTCTCGAACTTGCATCGATCCTCCTGTCTCA
>NW_004955463.1:14111501-14131033 GCF_000276665.1 Chinchilla lanigera
GCCGGTGTTCCTGAGATTGTCTGGGGTTCAGCCCAGCTTCCACAAGAGTGTGGGGGGGATACAGGCTGAGTTCACCGAGGCTTCAGATATTGCCCAGGACGGAGCCTGTTTCCCACACAGGCTTCCCGAAAATGCCCGGGCTTCAGCCCAGCCTGGGCCGACATACCTGGTTGTGGTGGGTAGCCACCGAGGCCCCAGAAGTTACCTGGGGTTTCGCCTGCCTTGCATGCTGGTCTGGGAGGCAAAGCCAGACTCAGCGGGCTTTCTGAGGATGTCCGGGGTTCAGCCCAGCCTGAGCCGACACACTATGGGTGTGATGGGTAGCCACCAAGGCCCCAGAGGGTGCCCGAGGTTTCACCTGCCTTGCATGCTGGTCAGGGAGGCAGAGCCCCAACTCACCGCTCCAGTTTATGTTCTTTATGGCTGAGTAGTACTCCATTGTATAAGAACACCACATCTTTTTTATCCATTCCTTGGTTGATGGGCATTTGGGTTATTTCCAAGATCTAACTATTATAAATTGTGCTGCTATAAACATGCGTGCACATATATCACCATGGTATGATGTTTTTAATTATTCTGGGGAGATACCCAGAAAGGGAGTAGCTGGGTTGAATAAGACCTCCAATCCTACTTTTTTGAGGAATCTCCAACTGATTTCCACAGTGGTTGCATCAGTCTACACTCCCAGCAACTGTGGAGAAGGGTTCCTTTATCCCCACAGCCCCTCCAGCATTTGTTATTGGTTGATTTCGTGATGTTAGCCATTCTTCCTGGGTTGAGATGGATTCTCAGTGTTGTTTTAATTTGCATCTCTTGAATGACCAGTGACGCTGAACATTTTTTCATATACTTATTTGCTGTTTGTACTTCTTCATCTGAGAAGTGTGTATTCATCTTAGATGCCCATTTTTCAATTGGATCTTTAAATTTGGGAGATGTTGGGGCTGGGGATTTAGCTCAGCGGCAAAGCGCCTGCCTGGCAAGCGCAAGGTCGTGAGTTCGGTTCCTGGTACTGGGGAAAAACAAAAACAAAAAAAATTTGGGAGATGTGATTTTTTTTTGAGTCCTTTATGTGTTCTTGATAGTAATCTTTTGTCTGAGGAGGAGCTGGCAAACATTTTTTCCCACCTTGCGAGTTGTCTCTTCACTCTGTTGGTGGTTTCTCTTGCTATGCAAAAGCTTTTTTTTTTTTTTTAAATTTATTTCAAGGAAAAAGAAACAAAAAACAAAATTCCAAAACAAGGGGTTGGGGATTTAGCTCAGCGGCACAGCATCTGCCTGGCAAGTGCAAGGTCGTGAGTTCAATTCCCGGTATGGGAAACCACCCCCCCCGCAAAAAAAATTCCAAAACAATATGATAGGAGGGTAATAATGGTTAATACATTGCATGTTGTTATCTTTAAATTAGCCACTCAGAGTATGAGATACCAGCATTTAATTGTCCAAATAATATTAGCACAAACCTATCTTTTCAATGAACAGAGAGAAATTAGTAGTACAACTATTTTAGCTATTATATATATACATATATATATATATATTTCTTTGCTTTTCCCTTCATTCTTTTTTTCCATTCCCCTAAACCCGTTTCTCTTTCCTTTTGAAGTTTCTTCCTGCCTTATAATAGCTACTGTACATTTTGGATCACATTTCCTTTTTCAGTTTCTTACACTAGGGAGACAATTTGATGTTTACACATTTGCATCTGGTTTATTTCACTTATGAGTATAGCCTCAGGTTGTATTCATTTACCTATAAAAGTCTCCAGTTTATCCTTTTTTATGGCTGAGTAATACTCCATTATATAAAAAGACCACATCTTTTTTATCCATTCCTCAGTTGATGGGCATTTTGGTTGTTTCCAAGATCTAGCTATTACAAGTTGTTGTGTAAAAGCTTGTTAATAAGATGAGATCCCAGTTGTTGATTCTTTGTGATAGTTCTTGTGTGATTAAGGTTTTATTCATAAAGTCTTTGCCTACACCAATATTTTCAAGGGTTTTACCTATTCTATCTTTCAGGAGATTTAATGTTTCTGATTTAGACTTTGACTTTAAAATAGTACTTGTTGATTATTAAGTAAAATTTCTCTCAATTTTGTGTTTCTGTGTGTCTTGGTTACTTTTCTCTCATTGCTTAGGCAAAATCCCCAACCCCCAAAATTAAGGAAGGAAAGGCTTATGTAGCTTATGATTTGTGGAGGTTTCAGTCCATGCTTGGCTGACTCCAAGGCAGAGTGGCTTATGGCAGAGGGCAACAACTCATGGCTACAGAAAACAGCAAAATCAGCAAGACCAAAAAGAGAGGAGCAGCTACAGAGAGCAAACCTCTTTCCCTCCCTTATATTGTATGCAAACTACCCACCCCAGAGCGGGTATACCACTCACACCCATCATCCCAGCATTGGACCATGAGTCAATCATAAACTCTAGAAGCCCATCCTGTGACTGCATGAGGCTTAGTGGGGACATCCAGACACAAACCATAGCAAGTATTTTCTGATTAGATTCAGGCTGTGACTTTTGAGGGGTCCTGCGGCCTTCTCAGAGACACCCAAGGTGATGGCTCCCAACATTGGTGATGTTGACCTTGGCCCTTGGTTAAGATGGTGGTCTCCAGGCTCCATCCCTGTTCTTACTGCTTTGTCCCTTTGTAGTTAATGAGTGATTTCTGGGGCAACAGCTTGAGACTTTGAAATGTCCTGTTCTTTATCAAACTTTCACACACCAGTTTTTAAAAATCATCATTATTATTATTTACAGTACCAAGGATTGAACCCAGAGCCTTCACACTGCTCACATTCCTCAGCCGTTTTTTGCTTTTTATTCTGAGACAGAGTGTTGCTAAGCTACTAAATTGCCCGGACTGGGCTGAAATTTGGACCTCTTCTGCCTCAGTCTCCCAGAGGGCAGGAATTACAAGCATGTGCCACCACTCTTGGTTAAAATTATTATTTTAATGGTACAAATTTATGGGGTATGTTGTGATAACTTGATACATGTATAACAGTGTGTAATGATGAATTCAACCAGTTAACATTTCCATCTTAAATGTGTTTTACTTAAATTTTTGATCAACACATCATTGTACTTATTCATAGGATACAGTGTGATATTTCAATATACATATAAAATGTACACTGATCAAACCCATTCTTACCTCCTTATCATTGCTTTTAGTTTGAAGCCTGTGCATTCCTCTCTTCTAGTGATTCATAAAATACATAGTAGGTTATTATATAAAATATATAATAGGGTATTATGGAACCCTAGAATTTATACGCACTCATTGTAACACTCACTGGTGGTGTTTCAACTTCACTCCTCCTTATTTATTTACCAGTTGACAATTTACTGTTTGGAAGAACTTTCCCCTTACCTTTTTATGTGTACATGTGTGGCTGGACAGATGCATGTGTGGCTGGACAGATGCATGTGTGGATGGACAGATGGATGGGTGGATATTGGTATGAATTCAGACATTTTTACTTTATTCATGGGTTATACTTCATTACTGTTATCTATTTTATTGCTCAAAATATCACAGACTTTGCCTTGGGGTCCTCCTGACTCTGCCTTCAGTGCGGGGATTAAAGGCGGACACCACCATATCCGGCTAGAATTGGAATTTTAAAGCTGGAAGAACTTTAAATGCCATTTTGTTTTGGTCTGGCCTTTTTATTTTTCAAATGAGAACTCTAACCCCAGAGAGCTGAAGGCCTTTTTCCAAAGTTATGTGGCTTCTTAGAGGCAGGCCTGAGCTGTCCCCAGGTACCTGGCTCTTAGTCCCGTTCTTCCGAGGATATGCCCAGCCACTTTCCTGCTGTCCTGGCTCCTCACATCCAGTGCAGAGCCTCAAGAATGGAGGGCTCTAGTGTTTCCTGACCAGAGTCCCAGATAGTTCTTGGGAATTTCCCCTAAACACTCTACCACGAGTCCCTCGAATCTTTAACATGTCTACCATGTGTTGCGCAGTTTCCATGGCTTTAAGGTCACCAAGAAATGAGTTAGAAATAACCAACACCTCCCACTTCCTTGCAGTTCACAGTTGGTTTGTCTGTGACCTTGGGATGGACACCCCTGGTCTGTTTGCCCAGCATCCCTCCATCTGCCTTCGGTACCACTCTTCAGATCTGGGAGAAGTGACCATACCATCTGCATCCTTCCAAGGCCCAGGTATCAGGTGCAATTCCCCAGGGCAGTGCTATAGGGAGTGGTAGAACCTCAGAGGTTGGGCTGAGGGAGGGACTTTGAGGTTTGTCTATTGTGTTCGCCTCACATTGTCCTCTGGCTGCCCTACCAGATGCCCAAAGCCATGAGCCGGCAGATCTTGGGAAACATCCCAAACAGTGAGCCAGGAGAACGCTCTTCTTTCGCAGTAATCATGGCAGGAGTTTTGTTAGTGACAGAAAGCTGGCCAATGCACCCTGAGACCTGGGAGGAGCTGAGCAGGCCTGGCCCATGTGGTCACCAGGATAATGAATTTAGATATGGGTGTATGACCCAGGCCAGGCCCATGACAGTCATTGCTGGCAGGTATGCTGGCATGTACTGAGGAGGAAGTACTTTCTTTTCATTGGAATAGCTAGATGCAAGAAACCAAGCAATGGTGGATTTCTGGGGCCACCTTTGCTGCCCTGTCAGAGTCAGCCTAAAGATAGGAAGCTGGTGCACAGAAAACACAGGGACAGGATGAGACGTGGTGGACCTTAGTTAAAACCCTTACCCCACGAGGCCCAGAGCGATCTACTCCTAGGCTTTTTTAGTTCCGAGAGCCCCATAAGTCAGTGTTTTGCTGGTTTGAGCTAGGTTTCGGTCATTTGCAAAGAAGAGGGTCCTGACCAGTGGCACTCCTTTTACTCTCGGGCTCCACTTCCCAGAACCTGAAAGTCTCTAGAGGACAAAGTGACCCCAGGCTATCGCCACTGTGCCTCTTGGCCTGCGGCTGCCCTGCCAGCTGCTCCTGTGGGGACCCTGCCCCAGTCTGTGGGTGCTAGCTCTGTCTACCAGCTCTCACCTGGTCTCCTCATCCTCCTTTGTTCTAGAGTTTCTGGTGCAAGACTGTGTGTGTGTGTGTGTGTGTGTGTGTGTGTGTGTGTTCACGCGCGCATGTGTTCTCTTTCCTTTCCCCTTGCAAGGTTGTTGTAAATGGGAAGGCGTAGGCAGTGCTCAGCCTGATGCCTGGCACAGACAGCCCGTCCTCTCTGCCTTCCCCTTCCTGCTTCCAGTGCAGCTTGTGATTTAATGATCTGTGATATATTCCAATGTTCAGTGTCCTGTATAAATAATGGGGAGTGAGGGTACAGTGCCAGAAATGTGCACTAGTTTTAATTAATTTTATCTGTTTAGAGGGGGATATCTCAAAGTCATTGAATAAATCTCTGTCGCATAGGCTTATGCAAATCAGTATTTGTCTTTCGAGCTGACAGTCGTAGTCTTGTCTGGTTCCACGATGCGGCAGTGGAGGCCAAATGTGCCGTGTTTTCTCCGTGACGGCTGCCAGTTTCCGAATGTCAGGCTGGGTGAGGCATTTCACACGGGGCCGGGGCGGGCTGAGCGCAGGAAGCATCTACAAGCCTGTTTTAATCCATTCTCTTCATTTTTAGAAGACATTTTATTCTTCTTTATGAGGTTATAAAAATTCATACTTATCAGTCAATGTAGAATATACAAAAGTTAATTTTCTTACCCATTCCAACCTCACCCCAGGAAATAAACAATGTAACTAGATTCCCCCTTTCTGCGGGGAGGATTGGATTCAGGGCCCTTGCACGGAGCCACATCCTCAGGCCGTCTGGGTACATAGTTAGATCTAACTCCTTCCCTGGGCTGCGCTGCTTTCCATGCCTGCATACACCATGATTTCCTTAAAATAATCCATCAATGGATTTTTAGGGCATTTACAGCTTTTTGCTATTTATTGCATGCAATGTTGGGTAAATACCTTTGTAAATATATTTATTTATATTCAAAGAGACATTTGGTTACTCTCTTTCGACCCATATGCATGCAGGACACTGAATATGCCAGCATTTCCTGTCTGTCGGTCTGTCCATCACTGAAGGAGGAACCTCCTACCTCCCTTTCCAGGGCGTATTTTCAGCAGTCCCGTGGATCCTAGACCCAGACACAAGACCAGCCTTGCTCCAGACCTGATTCTGAGCAGTGGCTCCCTTGGCCCTGGCCGCTCCCTGCCTGGTGCTGCTTGGGCACAGCACCCCTCCACAGGTGCCTGAGAAGTCCTGTGAGGGCCAGGTGAACGAGATACTGTATCTCTGCTCCTCAGGGGTGTGACTGTGCCACTGAATGGCCTCCACAGTGCGGTGTACGTAGTAACTGCTTACTTAGCCTGAAAGAAGATCATCAATCTAGTGGCGGAAGTGATTTGATGTGTGAGTCATCTGGGAAAAACAAGTGGAATGGGTAACTGAAAACTCATAGACAGTCCCCAAACCTCATCTTTTTGTTATTGTTGTTGTTGCTTTGTTTTTTTGAGACAGGGTCTCCCTACGTAGTTTAGGCTGGCCTTATACTACCAGCGACCCTCTTGCCTCGGCATTCGCAGGGCTGGGGGTACAGGTGTGCCCCATTGTGTTTGTCTCAAGCCTCAGCATAATAGCTAATAGGTTCAGGAACCTTACTTTTTTTTTTCTTCTTCCTTTCCTTCTCGTGTGTGTGTGTGTGTGTGTGTGTGTGTGTGTGTGTGTGTGTGTTTGAGGATTTTGCATAGAGCTACATCCCCAGCCCTTTCTGTATTTTTTATTTTGAGATAAGCTCTCGCTAAGTCTTTAACCTGCCCAAGTTGGGCTGGAACTTGTGATCCCCTGTCTTAGGGTCCCAGAGTGCTGCTATGATTATGCAAGTGTACTGCCACACCCAGCCTCCTTCGGGCATTTTCCTGTTCACCTCTTTTTCAGAACTGCTAAAAAAACCAATCCCTTATTTTCATGTATTTTTTTCATCTTGTGGGGCAGGTGAAATTGAGCAGCGACATGGGCTCCAGCAAGATGGCAGAAGGCAGAACCAGGAATCTTGCTTGAGACATCTGCAGATGTCCCCTAAGCAACTCTGAATCACAGAGTGTCATTGAGGCGGCCCCAGCCTGGCTGAGGATAGGCATAGACCTGAGAGGGCTCTGTCTGGGCTGGGTGGGGTGAGGATCCTGGTCCGGAACAGCGGCCAAACGAGTCTTGGTCTGTAGCTGTCTGGCTAGTGATGCCCCAACCCTGCCTTTCAGATTATTCATCCCTCCTGTCTTTGGGACAGCACATCCGAGTTCCACTCGAGGGAGGCTAAGTACATTTGAGTTAGCAGAAGTGACATCATCACAGCCCTGCAGGGAAAGGGGACAGGAGGCGCTCTGAGCCACAGGTCAGGACACCTGTGTCCACACCTGGCTTTGTGAGGAGCCCGCGCCGAACTGTTCGCCACAGTGTCAGCTTTCTCTGCCACAGCTCCTCCCTCTCCAAAACCGGGGTGGAAATGCTGGATTCTAAGACTGTGGCCCCCTTGGCTCACAACGCTGCTCCTTCGGAGGTTCAGCAGGAAGAGGGACAGATGGCTGTCTCTGGACCGTGTTCAGAAATGTGGTGTGTGGTGATCGGTGTAAAGGAAGAGTGGTGCCCTTTAAACACAACCCTCCAGTGTCCCCATTCTCACTCACATTCTGCTGTTATCCTAGCCACTCGCTGTGCACTGGCACACACACATCACTGGACTGACACACTCGATGACTCACAGCCTGCACGATCATGACACACACAGGGTGATTCAGCAGGGTGCTCACACAGGTCGGATTCGTCTGCACCCACGAGCTGGGCGCTCCCAGCCTTGGCCCAGCGAGCATCTCAACAGCCGCCTGCAAATGATTTACATTCTTGGCTCTTTGGAGCTGCCTGTTCTTTGTCATTCTGTTTTCTGTGCAGTGCTTGCCTTCCTCCCGTTCCCTCCCCCTTGTGCTTGCTTGCCCCGACCAGCAGGTGAAGGAGCCTGGATTTCCAGCCCTGGCCCAGCCTGGTGTCAGCCTGCAGCACCTCGATGCCCCTGCGCCAGGCAGCCACACAGTCCCGGCAGCCTCTGAGGTCAGTGCCACAGGAACCAGCCCCTTGCACAGACAGGGTGAGTGCTGGCGCCTGCAGGGTGGCCCACACTCCTCTTTCAGTCGGGGAGGTGGAAGTCGGGGCCCCTGGAAAACGGATGCTGGGGTTAGCAGGAATGGAGAAGGGACGGTGTGGCAGATCCCAGGCTGAAGATCGTGCTACTCTAGCATGGGCACCAGGCTAGGGGAGGAGTGTGCGGTGGCAGGAGTCACTGAGCACATCTGTGCTCCTCACTTTGGACCCGGCTTTGCCTCTAATCGGAACATAAGAGCAAGTCCTGGTGCTGTGAGGGTCAGGCACACACCTTTGCTTTGGGGACCCCTCACAACTGAGAACGGGTATGACAGAGGGAAGGATCATACGTTCAAGGGTATCTGTGGTTCCACTCTTCTTTCCATGCTGTGGACCCAGGGCCTCCCGCATGCTAGGCAAGTGCTCTATCACTAGGCTTTACCCTAAGCCCTGTCTCAACTTTTTATTTATTTATTTATTTATTTTTGGAGACAGGATCTCACTATGTAAACCACTCTGGCCTCGAACTTGAGGTGATCCTCCTGCCTCAGCTTCCCAAGTCTTGAGATTACAGGTGTGTGGCACCACGCCCAGCTCCTTTTTGCAGCTATTAATATCCCATGGCTCTAGGCATGTCACTAGCCAGATGAGAGTCTACCTCCCTGGCTGTCAATGTCCTATGAGCCCCTTCCTGTCTACTCTGAATATGTGGTTGGGGGATTAGGTGAGCTCAGAGATAGGACTTTGCTTGGACAAATGAAAAGTCACATGCAAACCAATGAGGATTTAAACAGCAAAGAGTTGCTGCCTGTGTTAGCTTTGTGCCTCTGTGGCCAAAATACCTGACTTAAGCAGCTTCAAGGAGGGAGGGCCTATTCTGGCTCAGTCGGTGGTCAGCAGGCTCAATCGCTTTAGGCCCGTGGTGAGGCAGAAACATCATGTGGAAGGATGCTCAGAGGAAAGCTGCTCCTCTCATGGCAGCCAGGAAGCAGGAAGAGCCAGAGAGGAAGGCCAGGGACCAGCTGTGCCCCCAGTGAGCTAACCTCTCCTCCAGGGGCTGACTGCTTCATAGCTTCTTCAGCTGTGAGCTCTTCAGTGGATTAAGCCCTGGGTAAGGCTGGGCCCTCCTGAGGACATCACCTCTCTCAGCCTCACCAACAGCATGGCTGCACTGGGGGCCAAGCTTTCCATGCCTAGGTCTCTGGGGGATGCTTCATGTTTAAACGGCAGCACAGCTCAGGGCGGACCCTGAGGATCCCCCAGAGAAATGTTCGGATTCCTCTCCTGGGCACAGAGGAGTGGCTGCTAGAGCTCCCAGCTTGTCTAGGGACCCCTTGACTACAGCACCAGAGTCTCAGGCAGCTGGCGCGGTGGATTTCCACTTGGCACTCTGGGGGTGCTGAGGCAGGAGGACCGCAAGTTGGAGCCCAGCCTGGGGACTGTCTCAAAATAAAAATGAAAAAAGGGGCTGGAGATATAGCTCAGTGAGAAAGTCCTGAGTCCAGTCTCCAGTGCCACCCCCAACACCCCCAATCCCCCCACCCACAAACAAATTTTTAAAAAATTGTTGTTGCTTTTGTGATGCTGTGGTACAAGGTCTCCCATGTGCTAGGCAAGCACTCTACCACTGAGCTATACCACCAACCTCTATAAGACGTTATTTGCACCCCTGTACTGGATATATTTGATAGATGGAAATCTAACCCAATGTTTTATTTAACAGTCAGTTACATAGCACTTACTACGTGCCAGACATGGTTCCGTACATTTTTCTGCAATAATGATTCGTTTCATTTTCCCAAGACCCTTGTAGGTACCTGATCTCATCCCCATTCTACTGCTCAGGGCCCTGAAGAATGAAATGAAGGTATCTAAGCGGGCACAGCTTAGCTCCAGCAGTGGGCGTGGACACTGCCTTGGCGATCATCCTGCAGGCCTGGCGCCCGGCCTGCTGTGAGATGGTCCTTCCAAGAGCAGCACGGCATTCTCGGGCTTTCTTGAGAGCAGCAGGAATTCCTGACCTATTGGTGATACAGAGACTTGAAACAGGCCAGAGGTTTGCCTGCCAACTTTATTTGGTCCCAGGTCCACTTCGTGACAAGCGGCCTTTGTTCTCACCATCCAGGTCTATCTCTTCTTGGGCTACTCCAGGAGCAGGGTCCACAGAGAACAGAGGTGCTGCCACTCTCTCCCTGACTGCCCCCCACCCTCGGAGAGCCCCGCGGAGCCATTGTTCCCCGGCTCCCTATTGGGCCTCTCTTGGCAAGGACCTAGCGGCTTCTCTTATTTACCCATTAACAATTAAGCTCCGGGCATTTAACATATAAACACAGAAAACATCAGCATAATTACTGCAAAGATTTCAAAAGCTTTTTGGCAAGGAAGGGCCTGAATATTTACTTAACAAAAGAATTCCTTGCTTCAGTCTTAAGAAAGAATTCACAATAGGATTTAACAAGCCAGCTTCTCCAGTAAATTGAAAACATTCTTTTACTCATTCAAATATGATTTGTGTTTTTGAAAATGTGACTCACGAACAACTCTTCAAGAGAACTCTCATAGCTTCTTTCCTGAGAGCTCTGTTCCCACATAATCCTCCAATGTTTCTCACTTGTTGAGATAATTTGAGCAGAGGTGAATAATAGAAGACAGTGGGGAGGAACTGACATTCCACCATTAGGAACTCTTTCCTTTGTTTTAACTTTGTCTTCTACAGATGAGTTTCCTGTATTATGCAAGAAGAGTATTTCAGAGTTATGAGTCCGTTAAGTATTTCTTCTGTGACTACAGGATTTAAGTCAGTCTATTGGAGTTTAGGGACCTTGGGAAGAGAAGAGAGGAGCAGAAGAAACCAACCCTCTCTTTATTGAGGGGAAAAAGATACTGAGTTGTATCCTGTATTGAGGGGAAAAAGGATACTGAGTTATTGAGGGGAAAAAAGGATACTGAGTTGTTTGCTTGTTCATTTGATCATCTATTAGTCATCTGCTAGGATTGTAATACTCCTACCATTGCCAGGTATATTAGTTACCTTTCCATTATTAAGACACAATAACTAACACCAGCAATTCAAAGAAGGGGTTTAATTTGGCTCATGGTTACAGAGGTCCCAGTCCGTGGTCAGTGGCTGTACGGCAGAACATCACGGCAGAAGGAATGCTGCTCACCTCACGGCCTCTGGAAAGCAGAATGCAGGGGAAAATAGGAAGGGACCAGGGAACAAATTTAGTCCACAAAATCACTCATCCATGACCTACCAAGGCACACCCAGAAGTGTGCTTTACTAATGTCCTAGCCAATCAAGTTGATGGTCAAGGTTAACCATCACACTAGACATCTGGGATACACATATAAGGAAAGAGTACAGTCAGGAAAGGAGACAGTTGAGCTACACAGTTCAGCAAGATTAAAAGCCAGGATAGAAACATCCAATTCTCCCTGGCACAGGGTTGGTAGATGGATTAGACAAGAGTGTTGAGGGTAGCTTCATGAAATGAGAGTGGAGTTTCAAAGAATAAGTAATTCTGTTGTTCTGTTTCTGTTAGAAACATCTAACACCTCAGCTGTGTTTTATTTGTTGCTATCATTGTGCTAAGAATCTTCATTTCAGCTCACAAAATCTTCATAAGAACACCATAAGGAAAGTTGCTATGGTTGGATGTTCAATGTTCCCCCAGTGGCCTGGTGGGAAAGCCTTTGTCCCTAGAGTGTGATGGCAGGACTGTCAGGACATAGGGCCTAGTGGAAGGTCCTGGCACCTCCTCTCTCTGCTGCCTGGTTTAACAGTACAAGCATCTTGCTCTGCTCTCCATTACGACACACTGCCCTTGCCAGAGGCCTGAGGCCAGGGACAGCAGCATCTCACATGAAGCCTCAGATGGTGAGGTGATCAAAATCAGTGTTTTCTTTTTATATGTTAATTGCCTTAGATATCTTTTTTTTTTTGGTACCAGGAATCGAACTCATGACCTTGTGCTTGCCAGGCAGGCACTGTGCCACTGAGCTATATCCCTGTTTTTTTGTGTGTTTTTTTTTTTTTTTTTGAGACACGGTTTCACTGTGTAGTTCAAGTTGGTCTTGAGTTCACTATGTAGCCCAAGCTGGCCTCCAGCTCATGGGAATCCTCCTACCTCAGCCGCCTGAGTGCTGGGATTACAGGCATGTGCTACCACACCTGGCTCTGCCTCAGGTATCTTGTTCTAATAAGGGAAAGCTGACTAATATACAGAAGTACCATTGTTATTCTTGTTTTATAGATAAGGAAATTGAAGCTTGCCATAATTAAGAGAAGTGAAGTAACTTGGCAAAGTCTCATAGCTAGTGATCTACTCAACTGCATCAAAATTTTGGAGACAGGAGTTGGTAGGAAGGAATCAGTTTGATAGAAAGGGGCTTGCTCCTTAAAACTCTTGTTATGGCAGGTGGAGGAGGCTACATGCTGGGTGTCTCTTTTCTTTGTAAAGGACTTTAAGGCAAGTTAAAGAAAACCTAACTTATTATGTACAAAAGTAATTATTTTGATTATGAAGTATTTACAATACCAAGAAAAATACAAAGAACAACAAAATGAAGTCCCCTGAATCATCATCCATCTCCATTAAACTTCAATATTTTGCTTTGCTTGGTTAGTTTTCTTAAAAAGAAAAGAAATTACTGATACAATTGAAATCCCCTTGTGTATTCTGCCCTGAACACATGGCCCTCTTTTCCCAGAAGCAGCAACTATCCTGAATTTGTGTTTCTGTTTCCCAGATCTGTTTTTGTTTGTTTGTTTGTTGTTTTGTGGTGCTGGGGACTGAATCAGGGCCCAGCTCAGGCCAGACAAGCCATCTACCACTCAGCTGTATTCCCAGCTCTCAGTCACTAGCTTTTAAAATTCTTTGCTTTTATAGACAATCCTGCAATGGCCATTCTTCAGCATGTTGTTTTTTTTGTGCTCCTAGGGGAATTTCCAGAGGGTGCTTTGCTGGGGTGAAGGGTGGACCTATTCTTAGCTTCATCTCATTAAATTTTACTCCAAGGAAGTTGGCTGACAGTATGAGTCCTGTTAATCTGCATTCACCCAGTATAGTATGTGGCTATTGTTAAGCTTTGGGTGTGAAATATTTTCTGACTGTTATTTTAATTGCACACCCTGATTATGATGGAAGTTGACCATCATTCAGTTTTTGCTTCTTCTGAAAATTTCTTGTTCACTTTTGTCTACTGTGTTCATCAGCTTTCTACTACTATAACGAATATCTAAGATAAGTCAACTTTTAAAGCACAAAGGCTTAGTTTGGCCCACAAGTCTGGAGATTTTAGTCCATGGTTGGTTGGCTGTGTTGCTTTTAGGCCTGTAGTGAGGCAGAAGATTTAGGTAGGAGTAGGGTGGTAGACGAGTTTTTCCCTTCATGGCTGAGAGGGCAAAAGGGCAGAGATGAGTCTCAGTCCTTTGATTCCCTTTAAGGGCAGCTTGCAGTGACAGGAGGCAAGGCCCTCCCTAGGCCTCACTAGGTCTCTGCAACTTCCCAGTATTACTGTCACCAGGTTCTGGGCCTCTGGGGATACCTTTTAGAGGTGTTTTCTAGGTCCTTTTTGCACTAAACACAGACTCAGTCAAGACAAGTGCAAAAGGTAGAGAGGTTTTAGGTTTAATAAAGATGGGAAAAGATACATGCTCTGCAGAGCAGGTATGGGCCAATTGAAAGTAGGAAAAGATGTAGATACCCTGCCGAGGGCAGACCACTGTGAAAGACAGCACAGTGGCCAAGTGTTCCATGGCACTGACTTTTGCATCTCCCACTCCTCACACTGACCTCAAGGCTAGGCTGTCCTATCAAAATCCTGCTCGAGTTCTTGGGAAAAGAACTGAAGATAACACTCTGACTGGCCCCAGGTGCTGGGCTTCGGAAACCTTTTCTGAGCTGGATGTCTGTTCTTTTTTTTTTTTTTTGGTTTTTCTCCAGTATCGGGAACCGAACTCACGACCTTGTGCTTGCCAGGCAGGCGCTTTGCCACTGAGCTAAATCCCCAGCCCCTTGGACGTCTGTTCTTGACAGGTTGCACCACTTGCTCAGCTGGCCTTGTCAAACCCTAATCTGTCTTATGGGGATCAGAACTTTAACACATGGGATTTTGGGGTTCATTTCAGACCTAAACTATAGCACCCATTTATTAATTAACTTGGTCTTTTCTTGTTTTTTCTTCTTGAGACAGAGTCTTACTCTGTAGCCCAGGCTGGCCTTGAACTCACTACATAGCCCAGGCTGGCCTCAGACTCATGGAAATCCTCCTGCCTCAGCCTTCCCAATGCTAGGAATTCTTTTTTTTTTTTTCGGTACTGGGGATCGGACTCATGACTTTGTGCTTGCCAGACAGGTGCTTATGCCACTGAGCTATATCCCCAGCCCCCAGTACTAGGATTATAGGTGTGCACCACAATGCCTGGCCTGGCTTTTTCTTAAGATTGTTTTAACTTAAAAAAACTGACATAGTAAAATTGACTTTTTTTAAAGGGAGGGTATGTGTACAATTCTGAAAATACATGTGTACATTCATGTAACCTCTGCAACAGTTTGGATGTAGAAAGTCCTATTATCTCAAGAAACTATCAGAGTACTTTAAAATATGTTCAGTTTTTACAAATAGACATGGGACTGTTTGGGTCATCTCTCTCTTCTTAGGAAAGCTTAATGGTTTTTCAGGAATTGGTTCATTTTATCTGTTACCAAATTTATTTAAATATTATTTGTAGTATTCCTTTTTCTTTTTTGAGTTGGTTCTCATTATGTTGGTCAGCCCAACCTAAACCTCCTGGGTTCAAGTAATAGTTGTGCCCGTCTCCTGTGTGACTAGGACCAAGTTATACCTTTGTTTTCTTTTAATGCCTATAGTCATAGATAACCTTTCTTTTACTCTAGATATTGGTAAGTTGTGTTTCCCTCTCTGCTCTTTTCCCCTTCCCTTTGTTAATCTAGATAGAGGTTTACAAATTTCATTGAAATTTTGAAAAAATTAGTTTTAGTTTCATCAGTGTTTAGTATTGTTCTTTTTTCTTTTCTTTTCTTTTTCTGTTTGGTAATGGGAATTGAACTTAGGACATTGCACTTGCCAGGCAGGCGCTGTGCTGTTGAGCTATATCCCCACCCAATATTGTTCTTTTTAAAATCAGTGGTTTCTTACTTTTGTTATTTTTTTTTTCTTGTTTGTTTTTTGAGACAGAGTCTTGTTTTGTTTTGCAGGGTGGCCTTAAACTCCATATGTATCCCGGGTTGGCCTCCAACTTGACCACCTACCTTAGCCTCCCGAGTGCTGGCATTACAGGCGTGAGCTACCAGACCCAGCTTCTTATGTTTATTCTTATTATCCTTTTGGTTGTTTTGGGGTTCCTTTGCTCTTCTTTTTCTAGCATCTTAAAGTGGGAATTTAAAATCTCAAAGTGACATCTTCTTTTTTCCAAGTGTAAGCATTTAGTAGTATATATTTCCCTCTAAGCACTGCTATAGACACATCTCTCAAATACTGATATATTATATTTTGTGTTTTCATTTAGTTCAAGGTATTTTCTAGTTTTCCTTGAGATTTCTTTTTTGTTTTGGGAGCTGGAGATTGGACTCAGGCCTCCTGAATGCTGAACACGTGCTCAACCACTGAGCTACACCCTCAGCCTTGAGATTTCCTTTTCAACCTATGGGTTATTATCCTGCTTAATTTCCAAATGTTTGGAGGTTTTCCAGTTATCTTCCTGTTATTGATTGCTAGTTTAATTCCATTATGAGCACAGAACATACTTTGTATGGTTTTAAGGCTGTAACATTCATTGAACTTTGTTTTATGACCTTGGATATAATCTATCATAGAAAATGTTCTATGTGCATTTGAGAAGAATGTATACTCTGTTCTCATTGGATGGAGAGTTCTTTCTGTAAGTGCCAATTTGATCCAGTTGGTGTATGAAATAGTTTAGTTCTTTGTATTTACTGATGTTCTGTTGATTTATCCTCTTGATTCCTGAGAGGAGTGTTGAAGTCTCCAGGTATAATTGTGGATTTGTCCAACTCTCTTTTTCAGTCTATCAGCTTTTGCCTGATGTATTTCGAGGCACTTTTGTTAAGTGCCTACACATTAAAGTTGTTCTGTCTTCTTGGGGCATTGGCTCAAAAAGACTATGTATTGATCCTCTTTAATTACCTTTTCTATATAGTGAGACCCTGTCTCAAAAAAAAAAAAAAATTACCCTTTCTCTGAAGTCCTTTTGTCTAATATCAATATAGCTATTCTACAGTTCCTTGAGTGGAATATATTTTGTGATTCTTTAATTTGTTTTCCTTGTGGTACTGGGAATGGAAGCCAAGAGTGCTTTACCACTGAGCTACACCCCCAGCCCTTTATGTTTTGAGAGAGGATTTGCTAAGCTGCCCAGACTGGCCTTGAACTTTCAGTCCTCCCGCCTCAGCCATCCTAACAGCTGGGATTACAAGCATGTGCCATAACGCAACTTTGAGAATGCCTGTATTTCACTCTCATTCTGGAAGAGTATTTTCACTGGATATAATTCCATTTCTTAAGATTTGACATAAAATCCACATAATATATAACTGGCCATTGTAATAAATTCAAAGCTTGTAATTCAGTGCACATACATTCAGCATGTGCAACTATCACAGTTATTTAACTCCAGAACATTTTCATCATTTTGAAAAGAAATACCCCGTTGAACAGGTACTCCTCACTTCCCTTTCCTTCCAGTCTCCCAATTTGTTTTTGCTTTTTGGCACTGGGGATTGAACCCAGGTCCTTTGCACTGAGCTACATCCCCAATCTTTTTTATTTTGAAACACGGTCTTGCTAAGTCTTTAAGTTGCCCAGGCTGGGCTTGAATTTGTGATCCTCCTGCCTCAGACTCCCAGAGTGCTAGGATTACAGGCATGTGCCACCCACCACACATGGCCTCTAATCTGCTTTGTCTTTCTTTGGATTTGCTTATCCTGGACATTTCATATGAACAGAGTCATGCAATATGTGGCCTCTTTTGCTTGGCTTTGTTCACTTAGCATGTTTTCACAGTTTATCCATGTTGTAGCATGTATCAGTATTTCATTCTTTTTTATGGTTGGATAATACTTCATTGCATGTATATAACTCATTTTGTTTATTCATTTGTCAGTTGTTGAGCATTTGGATGGTTTATGCTTTTTAGTTATTATCAATAATGCTGCTATGCATATTTGTGTGTGAGTTTTTGTTTGAACACCTGTTTTCAATTCTCTTAGATTTGTACTTAAGAGTGGAATTGCTAAGTCATATGTATGCTTAACTTTTTAAACAGTCTATGTTTAACTTTTCAAGGAACTGCCAAGCTGTTTTTCTCAGCAGATGCACATTTTACATTCCCACTAGCAAGGTAGAATGATCCCAACTTTTCCACATCCTTATCAACACTTATTTTCTGCCTTTTAAAAAAATTACAGTCGGGGCTGGGGATTTAGCTCAGTGGCACAGCGCCTGCCTGGCAAGCGCAAGGTTGTGAGTTCAGTTCCCAGTACTGGAAACACGCCCCCCCCCAAAAAATAAATAAGTAAATAAAAAAATTACAGTCATTCTAGTTAGAAGATTTCAAATAGTATCTTGTGTTCTTTGTTTGCATTTCCTTAATAACAAATGATGTTGAGTGTCTTTTCATGTGCTTGTTGGTCATTTCTATATCTTTCATTCTGTTGTTGTGTTTATTATATATCCCAGATAACAGATACGTGATTTATAAATATTTTCTCCCTTTCTGCAGCTTATTTTTTCATTTTCTTCCTACAGTGTACTTTGATGTGCAAAGATTTTTATTTTAATAAAATCCAATTTGTTCCTTTTTGTATTCCATTGCTTATGATGCCTCTGGTGCCATATCTGAGTCTCCATTGCCAAACCTACAGTCACTGTGATTTATGCTTACGTTTTACTTTAAGAGATTTACAGTTCCCTCTTATCGTTAGGTCTTTGGTCCATTTTGAGTTGATTTTTTTTCTGGTTCTAAAGATTGAACCCAGGTCCTCCCCATGAAGTAACATTCCTGGCCCTTTTTTAATTTTTTATTTTGAGATAGGGTCTTGCTAAGTTGCTCAGATGGGACTCAAATTTATGACCTTCCTGCTTCAGCCTCCCAGAGTGCTGAGATTACAGGTGTATGCCACCACACTGGTGAGATCCTGTTTTTTTTTTTTTTTTTTAAAAAAAAAAAAAAAAAAAAAACAAATAAAAAAAAAAAAAAAAAAAAAAAGAAAAGAAAAGAAAAGCTAAGCAGGGTGGCACAAGTATGTAATCTTAGTGTTTTAGAAGGCTGAGGTAAGAGGATTGGAAACTGGAACACAGTCTGGGTAACTTAGTAAATTTGCAACACCCTGTATCAAAAAATGAAAATGCAGTCTAAGGATATAGCTTAGAGTAAAGTTTTTAGGTTCACTCTCCAGAACTACCCTTCTCAAAAAAAAGAAAAGGAAAGAAAAAAGAAAATACAGTAGACAAAGAAATACAAAAAACTTTTGTTCATTACAGTTTTAGTAATAATAATGTTAGCTCATAACCAGTTTTGAATTTTTTTTTTTTTTAGTCTTTTTGAGGCAGGGACTCACCATGTGGTTCAGGCTGGCCTTGAATTCACTTTGTAGCCCAGGGTGGTGTGATCATTCTGCCTCAGCCTCCCGAGTGCTGGGATTATAGGCATGTGCCACCAGCCCTAGCTAATCTTGTTTTATCTTTACCTTTGCTAACATCTCATGCTTCTGTGCTATTTGAAGTGAATCACAGAATCAACATCCAATATTTTAGCAATATCCTTAAAAGATAAGCTTTACTTAAAGAAGAAAAATAATTATAGTACTATTATCAGGCCTAAACAAATTTAAAAATAATTCCCTCATACTAACTACATGCTCCATGTGTACTTATTTAATTGTAAGAGTGCTAAATTTTAGCAAATATTTTTATTAAAACATTGTGTTTATTATTTCTGTTAAAGTAATGTACTTTAGCAGATTTTTTTTTTTTTTTTTGTAACCGTAATTGAACTCAGGACCTTGCCCTTGCCAGTCAGGCACTGTGCCGCTGAGTTATATTCCCGGTCCCAGTAGATTTTTTGTATTGAACAATTCTGTTTTTGAATTCCTGAGATAAAAACCAGTAGTCATGATATAAATATATAAATCTTGAACTTAGTTTGGTAATATTTCATTTCATGTGGAAGTTCTGCATCTATGATCATCAGTGATATTGCTCTACAGGGTTTTAAAAGTTCTGTGCTTACTTTAGACTCAAAATGTCCCCCCAGGGGCTGGGGATTTAGCTCAGCGGCAAAGCGCCTGCCTGGCAAGCGCAAGGTTGTGAGTTCGGTTCCCGGTACCGGAGAAAAACCAAAAAAAAAAAATGCAGATTCCAGGGTTTCTCCCAG
>NW_004955463.1:14131363-14133224 GCF_000276665.1 Chinchilla lanigera
GGAACCGAACTCACGACCTTGCGCTTGCCAGGCAGGTGCTTTGCCGCTGAGCTAAATCCCCAGCCCGGCTTGAGCAACATTCTCCTCTGTGATGCCCCTCTGCCAGTCCTTTTCTGCCTTAAAGCCAGCTGAGTAGGGACTGAATCCTCTAAAAACCATGAGCTAAAAGTGAACCCTTCCCCTTTAAGTTGTGGGTGTTGGGCATTTCATCCTAGAACAAATGCTAGGACACTGGGCTCCGTATGCGGTGAGCTGGGTAGCCATATGTGTCCCACACAAGCTGAGCTCCTATAACAAGGAAACCCTAACTAAGGATTGCTGAAGAGGATGCTAGTGCACTTCTTAGGGATGGTCTGCATGTGAGTGGTCCAGGCTGGGAGGGGGCCGTCCTGCGCCCTGTGGTCACTTGGAGATGCAGGTGTTTCCATTTTGCTTCTCTGACATCCCGTAAGATGCTTGTTTTCATCTGTGTGGACTAAGCTAGTTTAGCTTCGTGTTGCTGTAGCTCTGGGAGGGAGAGAATAGAGAAAGTGGTGGACAAGGAATTTCCTTTTAAACAAGTTCTGTGTTCCCCCCACTTCCCTGAACTCAGAGGTCCAAGTCCTAATTCTCAGTCTAGAGCTCAGAATATGACCTAACTTGCAACGGGGCTGTTGCAGAGACAAGTAGTTAGGTGAAACGGTCCTGGAGTAGGCTGGCCTCTCATCCAGTGTGACTTATAACTGTGGACACAGGCATGCTCAGGAATGCCACAGAACAGGAAAGCGAAATTGGCCAAAGAAGGCCAATACCAAGCACACCGGAGGCCATTGGCAGCCGAGAAGGGTTCCTGGGAAAGGTTTCCTCTTGGGAATCTCAGAAGCACCAGTCCTACCCACACCTTCACCTTGGACTTCTGGCCTCTGCTGTTCAAGCCCCCAGCTTGTGCTTTTTTGTTACAGCCGCCCTTGGAAACTACCACTTTTGCTCATAATTAAAAGGCAAGAATATAGCTACATGGGCCTGGGGCTGGAGCTCGGTGGTAGAGCATTTGCTTAGCATGCACGAAGCCCTGGGTTTAATCCTCAATGGTGGGGGTGGGGTGGGTGGGTAATGATACAGACACACCTAGTTGCAGGGGCTGGAAAATGCAGACGGCAGCTGGACTTCCTGCACCCTGCAGAAAATCTTAACCAGAAGAAGGCTTTGGGAGGACAACTGCCACAGGAACTGAAAACATTTGTTTAAGAGAGTGCTTATTTGTACTTTAAAAGGTTAAGAAAGCAAGTATTTAAACCTTCTGGGACAGATATCTTTCCAAGCCAGAGAACTTTTATTATTAGTCCAAAAAATTTTAACAGCTACTAGGGTAGTTAGCCTTGCTATTTATTTTTGCATCAATTTTGGTAATTTACTTATATCTAGAAAATTACTCATTTCTTCTGAGTTTTCAAATACATAAAGTTTTTCTAAGTGTTTTAAACTTCTGTGTATGTAGACTATTATTTTAATTTCTTTTTTTTTTTTTTTTTCTTTCTGGTACCAGGAATAGAACCTACGACCTTGTGCTTGCCAGGCAGGCACTGTGCCATTGAGCTAAATCCCCAGCCCCATTATTTTAATTTCTAATGTTGTTTGTTAGAATTTATTTTTCTTTTTTTAATTGGTTAGGCTTACTAGAGATTTTCTGGTCTTTTAGTTTTTCCCAAAAGGGCCGGCATTTTTAAATTGATCCTTTTGCTGGGTGTGGTGGTGCACACCTGTAATCCCAGCACTTGGGAGGCTGAGGCAGGAGGATTGTTGTGAGTTCAAGACCAGCCTGGGCTACAAAGTGAGCTCAAGGCCAGCCTGAACTGAATAGCGAGACCCTGTCTCAAAAAGA
>NW_004955463.1:14133324-14171417 GCF_000276665.1 Chinchilla lanigera
AAAAAAAAAAAAAAAAAAAAAAAAAAAAAGTTAAAAAAAAATTGATCTTTTCTACTTTTTTGTTTCATTAATTTCTCTCTGTCTCAATCTCTTTCTCTCTGTCAAGACTGAAACTGGAATGTTATGTGTGCTAAGTAAGTGCTTTACTGCTGAGTTGTACCTAAGGAATTTCATAAATTTTTCATTTTTATTTGAAATCATAGGTATACATAAATTGAAGTGTTAAATTGTTCTGTGAAACTTGTTATACAAAATAATCAGTGCTGTACTCCCTACTCTCACTTCTCTTTTTTCCAAGGCAAAGTTCAAATCTTTCAGCTGATTCTTTTGGTGATCCCTCTGTATCTCCAGGTATTGTTGCTGCTGTGTTTTTCTGCTGTCCTTATTATTTGTAGTCTCCCTTCTGTGGACAATAGAAATCTTTCCCTGCCTCCCTCACTATCATACACAAGCGTTCTTTGTCTCTTCCCTCCCAGTACATATTTATAGTGGTTATGGTAACGCTAGCCACAGTGGAGCCATTTGGCGTACTATAGTTTTTCTGTACAAGTTTTTATTTTCCCTAAAGTTAATTATTATCTCCCTTTTTCACTTGCTTAGTTTTCTATAATTTTATTATGGATTCAGCCTATGTTATGTAAATCTTCTCCCAAAACATCCAAAAATTTAGTAGCCTACCAATTTTATCTTCTTGGGGAAACCTTTTTTGGAACATTGTGATCTGCTCCAATCTAGACTGATTATCTTCTGTATTTATTACAGAGCTATCATGATGCCGTTGCCCCTTATTGCTTTTCAGGTTTTGTTTTTTTTTATATTCCATGGCTTCCTCTTTCTTTCTTCTTTCTTGGTTGTTTCCTTATTTTTAATATAAGACATCCGCCATGGCTTCCTGAGTGAGAGAACTTAGAAAATATATTTAAGATATTTTGTACCTGTAAACTTTTTTCCTCTATTCTTACATGTGATTATTGTTGACTGAGTGTGGAGTTTCATGTTAGAAATAATTTTTCTTTAGAATTTTGGATGTATTGCTTTACTATTTTCAATTTTTAAAAGTTTAAAATTTTATTAGTCCATACTTGCAATACAGAATGATTACATTCATCACGAGGAGTTGATTCATGTATATAATGTTTCACTATTTTCTAGATTCCATTGTTTTGCTTTTGAGAAGTCTGAATGCATTCTGGTTCCTGATACTGGTCATACATACTGATCCTTCTACTGCTTTGTAAGATCATTTTTATTCCTAATGTTCTAGCATTTCACTGTGATGTGCCCGGGCATGGGTTCATTTTTCATACTCTATGCTGTGCCCTATGAAGGTTTTTCAATTTGTAAGTGTTTGTCCTTTGGTTTTGGAAATATGTTTTGAATTATTTCCTTGGTGAGTTCCTTTTTTCAGTTTTTTTTGAACTCTGCTTCTAGACCTCCTATTATTCAAATGTTGTACCTCCTGGAGTTGTTCTCTAATCTGATCTTTTCTCTCCTGTTTCACAGGAGAAAGGCCCCACTTCCAAACACCATTGACTTATAACTTTGGGAATTAGGTTCCCAACAGAAGTACCTTTGGAGACCATAGCTGACAGAAGCACTGGGAAGAAAATCCAGGGGTGTCCCTAACTTTCAGATGGCCCAGGGCCCAGAGAGTTAGGAAACGGCTGCTGTGGGCTGAGCTCAGGGGCCTCCAGGAACTCTACCGGTGCCAGGCTTCCCAGTTGCCCCAGGTAGAGATGGGCAATGGAACAGGGTCTAGCCAGACTCTGAGAACAAGGACACCAGCTGCCCCTCCTGAAGGAAGGCAACTACTTCAGTCTCCCACACACTTAAAATCTATACAAATGATGCTGATAGAAGCAAAACCCAAAATGACTGAAAATCAAGACACAGAGATTGTCTCCATTCTTTAAAATTCTTCCTTAGGCCAGCATATCTTAGTCTACTTCATGTCTTAACTTGCCTTTTGTGTTGTTACAATTTACCTTCTCTGTATTTCATTTTGGACAATTTTTTTCTTACTATCTTCCAATTTATCATTTTCTCTTTGGCTATAGTTAATCTAGAATTTAAACCTGAATGTTAATGCTTAAAAAAATTCAGTAGCTATTTTTTGTATCTGTGATTTTTACTTGTTTTTTTCTTCTCCTCTTTTCAATCCCTCTTTCCCTCTTTCCAATCCCTCTTTCCTGCCACGAGGTGGAGGTTGCCCTATTCCACCTGCACCTTGGGCCCCTTGGAACAGAGAGAATCAAGGGCCTGAGACACAGAGACAAATGTAGGGGCAAGAGTCCCAACCTTCCCTTTGTCCTGGTTGGCCAGAATTCAGTTCTGTCCCTCCCTCATTAATAGTCTCTGGTGCCTAATGGTCCTTTTTAAATGCTCACTTGTTCTTGTTCCACTTCTGCGCATTTTCATCTGATATTTCTCACTTATATTTTTTCTTTTTTTAGACAGGGTCTTGCTGTGTACTTCAGGTTGGCCTTGACCTCACCATGTAACCCAGGTTGACCTTGACCTCCTAGCAATCCTCCTGCCTTAGCCTCCCAAGTGCTGGGATTACAGATGTTCACCACTACACTTGGAGGGTTCATTTTTATAGAGATCATGCCTTTATGATTTGTTTGAGTAATATAGATGCAAATACACTTGAAGATCTTTTCCAGGCTCTGCTCTAAAATTGTTGTTAATTGGAATTGTTTCATGTGGTTTATTGATTTCACCATCTTTCTAATGATGAAGCTTTATATTTCTTCATTGCTAAAATGTGTTTTGAAATTATGATTTACAAATCCATTTTTGAAAGGCAGTTTGTGACATCCTTTCCCTGATTTGTGTCATTTTTGTCTTTTTTACTTCCTCTTCCAAAAATGTGGTTCATGGTTTATTGCTCATGCCTGACCTCTCAACTCTCCTGGCAGAGAAAGGTGCTTGGAGTTTGTCTGTGTCCTCCTCTTGTGCTAGGAGGATCCCACCCTGATGTGGAGCTGGGGTGCTGGCTCACTGCTTGCTGTGAGACCATGTTGTCCTTTTGCTCCTTTTTCACCCTAACCTGGTCACCAAGCAGGATCTCCCTCTATCTCGCTGGAAGATTTCCCCTGCCTATGCTACTGGGCATTGACCCTACGGCCTTTGCACCAAGTTGCATCCCTGGCCTCCATTTTTAATTTTCTTTTTTTTTGTTTTGAGACAGGATCTTGCTAAGTAGTTAAGTTGCCCAGGCGTGGCTTGAACTTGGGATCCTCCTGCCTCAGCTTTCTAGAATTGTGGGATTATAGGTGTGTGCCACTATGCCCAGGTTACCATTGAAGCATTTTTTTAAGGTAAACTTTTCTAATGAAGTATGGAAACGTACACAAATTAAAAATGAACACCTCAGTGAGTTTTCCTAAAATGAATGCTTCTGTGTAATAAATAGGGGCTGGGCTCTTGGAGGGCACATTCATCAACCCACAGCAAGAAGGAGATCGAGGTAGAACTCCAAAAAGGCCCCTGTCACCATCCTTTCGGAGGAACTACAGGCCAGATTTCTCTGACAGCACTGGGGACCCAGAGCCCAGCAGCACCTGTGTCCCAGTCTACGCAGCAATCCCCAGCTCATGGGAAGCTCACCTTGTGTCCAGCTCAGCTCTGTGTGTTGGTTTCACTGCTTTGTGGTTACAGCAGGGAACTCACTGCTCCGCTTTACCAGGTAGTCCAGCTTGTTGGCTATCACTAAGTATGCCCATAGAGCAGGGGAATGATGGCAGAAAGGCTGTGTCCTGGGTGTGTGTGTGTGCGTCTGTGTATGTGCACGTGTGCACGTGGGCTTCCATACACTCACTAGTGGTTCAGATTCCCATCCTGTTGAGGGTGGATGGGTGCTGAAAATTCTCATGCAGCTGAGTTAGATGATATAGGAAAAATATTTCTCAGGCTAACTCAGAAAGCAGAGGCTGGGGGAATGTGCTCATCAGGGTGCTGGCCAGTGAGGAGTTCTGTCACTGGGTGAAGTGTTCCAGGGGCAGAGAGAGGAGGGTAGTGAGATTATGGGACTGAATGGGGAAGATAAATAGTTGACGGCTTAGATGGATGTTAAGGATGACTTTCAGTTTCTGGAAATCAGGTGGAAGGTGACACCATTTACGGTGTAAGGAATGGAGCAGCTCAGGCTGTGGGAATTTGTTTTGACAGCTCCGTCAGCACCCAGCTCTGCGTGTCCTCTCCCAGGGCTCTGGTCTCGTGACTCAGCCTACATGCGCCTGCTGGTGGGGGCTGGAACCTGGGGAGACAGGAGTGGGTAGGAAGTTGCCTGGCAGACAAGGCCACCTCTGGGCTCTGCCCTTTGGAGTGGGCATGCACTGGCAGGCAGTGGGTGGCCGGTGCTCATTTTCCTGTTCCTGCCATGAGGTGGGGGTTGCCGTATTCCACCTGGAGCTTGGAGCCCTTGGAGCAGAGAGAATCAAGGGCGTGAGACACAGAGACAAATGTAGGGGCAAGAGTCCCAGCCTTCCATTTGTCCTGGGTGGCCAGAATTCAGTCCTGTCCCTCCCTCATTAACAGCCTCTGTGCCTAATGGTTCTTGTTACTAGGATCCACCTGTTAGGGCATGGACCCCCATCCACCTCCACTTTGATGGGGTGTTAGAGGGTTGACAAGTCAATGGCTTGATATTGGGTGAGGGAGATAAATAGCTGGAATCTTGGGGTCAGAAGGACACATTTTGCTTTATCTGTGATCCTGCAGGTGTCCCACAGGTCTGTGCCATCTATTCTTCTGGATCCTCCGTCTCTGCCTGTCCTCCCTGGTCATGGACCACTCTCTAAGTTTGCCCTGAAACAAGGTTGAGTGTTGCAGCCCTGCATTCCACAGATGAGGCCCAGGGAGGTGAAGGTCAAGTCAGGCACATTTAACTTTGTTCTTCTTTTCTACCTCAAAAGGCTTTATAGCCACCTTAGTGAGCTCTAGGCTGCTACTGCCAATCCATATATGGACAAGTCCCATGGTCCCATGGGCACTGTTGGGCCGGAGCTTGGGCTCTCATCAGAGTCTTACATTCAGGCAGTCTCTCGCCTGCAGGCTCCTGCACCTGGAATAAGAAGAATGAATAGGGACGTTGTTTGGTAGGAATTTCTTCCCTCTGTTGTTTGCTTTGGGTTTCTTCCCTCTCCATTCCTGGCTCCTAACCCAATATTTGGCTTTCTGTGAGCACTAAATATGGTTCTTCATTTAACCCCCAGAATCATGGCTTCCTACCTGTTTCCCATGACCGGATCCACAGGCTGGAATGAAAACAGAATTCAGGGTGGAGGGGGTGGCACATCCGGGGAGGGCAAGGCGTGGCGCCAGGGAGGAGGGAGCGCTCACCCACTCAGGGAATCTCCCAGACATCCTGTGGGCTGCAGAGGGAGGCGGCCAGTCATTGGCTGTGTCCTCCACCTCCCCGACCAGGGCCCTCTTCCTCCTCTCTCTACCCAAAAGGGTTCTCCTTGTACCCCAGCATTCCAGGTGCCGGTTGTTGAGTCAGACCTGCACCTCAAGCCCACGCCCTGCAGTGTTCCCAGACCCTCCAGCCAGGCTGTACCCCACTGGACACCCTGTCCTCCCCTCTCCTCCCTGTAAACAGCCCAGGCAGCAGCGCAGGCCTGAGCTAAATTAAACCAGGCAGTGGAAAATTTCCCTCCGGGGTGGCCTTCAGCAGCTGCTGTTGAACACCGGGGCTAGGGAGGCACCTGGCTCTCAGGTCCCTGCCGCTGAGCCCCAGCTGGAAGGAGACAGCTATTTCTTCCTCCTCCAGAGCCAGGAGCCCTGCTCCCCAGCGCTGCCCCCTGTTAATGCTTGTTAAAAATCTCATCTTAAATCAGGCTTGGTTTTCTAGATTTGGGAGCTGGTGGCAGTACATTCCGTCTCCGTCTGGTCGGGCAGGAAAGCAGGAGACAGAGCTTCCTACCACCTGATTTATGGCCTTGGCGTGTTTTTGACACACAAATCACTCGAGAGAGTGAGGCTCAGTTGTGGCCCTGCAGATGGAGCTGGCAGGACTGCTTCCTGCCTGGGTGGGGAGGGCAGCGGCTCAGGAACATGAGCGCCGTGCGGAGGGAAAGGCCTCCTTCGTGCTGGAGGAGCTGCCAGCGCCGCCCCCAAGTGGGCCTGCGGGGGCCAGGGCCCAGTGAGGTGCACTCAGGACAAGGACGTGGGTTCACAGTCCTGGAGACTGGGGCCCTTCTCATCTGTCTCTGCCCACTTTGACCCCATCCTTGCTTCACCCATCCTCATGTCTGCACTGTGTGTCTGCCCACCAAGCGCACCTCAGACCCTGGCACTGTGGTAGCTGCCCGGAGGACTTAGCTCCATAGAGCCAGAGACCCGTGCCTGGGGATGGAAAGATCCCCATCAGCAAGGGCAAGGGGAGACTTCCTTGAGGAGGTGACAGGGGTGTCTGTCAGGAAGGGAGCTGTGCTTGCTGCGAGGCTGATCTGATCTCCAGCTCAGTCCCGGACCAAAGTTTGCCCAGAGAGCACTGTCTGCCTTTCACTCTTAAATTAACTGAGCCCCAGAGTCAGGGACAAGGTGTTACTTGATGTTGGCACCAGACAGGCATCACCCCCATTGTCCTCCCTGCTGGGGCTTAGGTTTGACTCTCCCTTTAGAGTGTGTAGCACTTTGGCACCAGTTCAAGTCTTCCCTCTTGTGAGAGGGTGCCAAGTCTCTTCCTCTACGTCTGTAATGGAAGCCAGCTATGGTGGCAAATGTTTGTGTAATGCCAGCACCGAGGATGCTGAGGCAGGAAGAGCGAAAGTTCAAGCCTAGCCAAGAAATTTACTGAGAGTCTGTCTTGAAATAAAATTAAAACAAAACAAAACACCAAAAGGACTGGAAATGTAGCTCAGTGCAAAAGCCATAGATTTAACCCCTAGTACAGAGGCAAAACAAAATGAGACATAACAAAACAGAAAACTGCCACGGATTTGGCTGGCCTACCCGACTCTCAGGAGTGTGTGCTCAGCTTTGTCAGATAGTGGCCGCATGATACCTGGCTTCCTTGCTGCTGAGTAGAGCCCTTACCCCTGTATCTGGACCATCGGATGGCCTCTCCTCTGCTCTCATGGTGGCACCTTATTCTGCTCTAGAGTCAATCGAGGACTGCTGATGTCCCAGGTCTGGGGCTGGACACAGTGGAATTACCTGTCCGCCCAAGCTCATAGCCCTCTAAGCTTGCACATTAGACATGCACCTGGCATCAGCCTTTCCTTTGCTCCCGACTTCCTCTCTGCTGTCCTCAGAGGTGGGTAAGAGAAGTACTGTTGCTACCCACAGTACAGATGGGTGACTCAAAACTCAGAATCCTGGTGGTTTGTCCAGCTGGAGGTACTTGGACTGGTTTTATATGAGGTTAGTTCTCTTCCTCTTGGGCGCAGAAGCATGTTGTATGTTTGTGTGAATCTCGTTTCTGAGATGGAAAATCTTGCTTTCATCCCTTGCCTTGATTCTTTTTGAGGGTGAGGGGGACAGGGAGCCAGGTTGGAGAAGAGAAAGAGGTACAGCCCGCAGGGTAGGAGAGGCAGCTGGGGCTTTTAAAACCAAGAGCCCCTCCTTGGCGCATCCCAGGGGGCACAGGCTGAGCGTGTTGTTATCCCACCCTGCCTGCTGGCAGAGGCAATGTATGGATTTGGTGACAGATTCCTTGGGGAGATGAATGAAGCAATTGTGCACTTGATGTAGAGAAGATTCCAGATAGAAGAGGTGTTTTCAATGGCAATAACCCTGAGATGGAGTGTTTCAATGAGTCCTGAGCAGAGATTGTGGCGCGGCTTCCCTTTGATTGTCCTGTGAGCACTTGTAAACCTCCAGAGCTGTTTTTGGCTCGGATGGCCCTTGATTGAAAGCTTTTATTCTCTTCTAAATTCAAATAACTCCTCCCAGCTGCTGGAGGGATTCTGAACTCAAATCCATAGTCAGCAAAGGCAGATCCCAGTATGTGAGGTCCTAAATCAGTGAGTTTTCACAGGGCTCCCCAAATGCCTCCCCTTGCTCTGTGTTGCTTTCTGGGAACATCTGATGACCAGATTAAGGGGTCTCTGAGGAGCTGAAGGGGTTTGTGGGGTGAGGGGAAAATGGCCCTCCTCAGTTGTGCATCAGAGTTTAAGAGGCCAGAGAAGGCTAGCTAGCTAGGTGCAGAGGTGGACCTGCAGAACGTTTGCTTGGTGAAGTTTGAGTCTTAAAATATTCTCAGGAAGCAGGATATAAGCGTGGGTGGGTCAGAGTGGTGGGGACCCAGAGAAGTTGTGTGCCTAGGTCAAGGACAGTGAGGTGTGGACTTCATGCTCTGAGGCTCTGTTTGATGTTACTGAAAAGCAAGGTTGAAAAGGTGCTGAGCCTGGCCAGCAGGCATGGCAGTGTGGAGGCAGAGAGTGAGATTTGGAGATTGGAAGTCCTGGTTTAGAAACATCTAGAGTAAAACTACGCCCTCTTATCAGGATCTAGAAGCATCTTCCATCTGTGGCCCTGCATGAGCTAGCTCAGGGATTGCTGCAACAGGACACAGGCTTGGCCTGGGGAGCACCCTCCAGCCCCAGGTGTCTCTGGATGGCACCTGGCTTGTGGTCTGTGTCAGCCAGGCCGGTGTCCCCTGGTTGACACCACAGCCCTGAAGGCCAAGATGGTGGCTCTTGGGAGGCAGGGGGAGGGACGGAGCAGGTCAGAAACAGAAACTGTAATTAAATCTTTTTTTACCCACCCTCACCCCCAGCAGGAAGTTATTCTTGGTTCTTAGTTGAGGGAGAAGAAGGGGTGGGATGTGAGCCAGAGGCCGCTTTTGACCTTGTGGCCTTCCTGGTGATCTGGTGGGAAGCTTTCTGGATAGCAGAAGAGATTCCTTGAGTATCTTTTGAAGACAGGGGCCAGGATGTGTAGCCTGACTCTTTGCGGACGCCCCTGCACTGGGCAGAGAGAAGCCAACAGACTGAGCAGGGGCACTTGCCAGCTGTTCCTGTCCATTTCAGCTCCCTGGGCCTTGGATATCAAGGTTGAATGTGGACAGTGCCCTGGCAAGAAAAATCAGTTGATTTTTGAAGACATCAATAGCATTCCTGCATACAAGTAATGAACTCACTGAGAAAGAAATTAGGAAAACAGTACCATTCACAAAAATTAAGTACTTAGGAATTAACATAACCAAAGAAATGAAGACCTCTGCAATGAAAACTACATCACTCTGAAAAAGGAGATTGAAGAGGACATCAGAAAATGGAAAGACATCCCATGTTCCTGGATAGGTAGAACCAATATGTGGTACAGTATACCACTCGAAGTTGCAGTTCAGAGTTCACAGCCTCAGTTGTTTGTGGATTTTCCCTTAGAACTTAACTAAGAATTGTTTGTGGAAACCCTGCCGTTTTAAGGAAACCAAAAATATCCTCTACAATTTTGTCGGGGGGGCAGGGTTGCAAGTTAGCCAATCTGAGTGCGTTATTCAGTTCTCCTTGCTGCTGATTGGCTTCTGCCATGTAACTCATCTCTGGCAGATGCATGTAACTCATCTCTGGCGATGCATCAGCATTCCACATCATAACAGGGTTCTATATGGCTATAGTTACCTCTAGTGTTCCTCTTAAAGCCCTAAGATCCCTAAGATGCTGCCAAAATGCCCTGTACCTTCTAAGGCTTCATTAATACAGTATTTTATTAAATTAAATTACATAACTGCAGGAGACATTGTATATTTAGGGTTTAAACTATAAAAATAGGTATCAATCGGCATTTTTGTGATGACCTACGAAATTTTTTTTTTTTCACAATTCACAGGAGCCCTAGGAATGTAAACCCCTCAAATTTTGGAGGTCCGCTCTAGTCAAATGGTGGCTTACTAAAGTTTTATGTATGAAACTGTTGGTAGTTTTCTCAATTTCCTTAAATTCATGTTTAAACGTTTTTCTGTAGGAGATGAGTGAGAATTATGTTTTACAATTCTGAGATCTTAGGTGCCCTACATGCTTCAAAACTATTAAGTCTCTTAACCGCCTGTGTGACTGGAAATACTCTGAGGGAAATATCATTATGTACTGCAATCATGTACTAATAAAAACACATTAATAATAAAAACAGTAAAAGAGTAGGGTGATTCTGCCTGGGTTGGCCAAGGCAGGGTGGTTGTGCTGTTCCATAAGGGCTGGTGTGGCCTGGATGGTGGCTGTGCTTCGGCTTCCACAGCAGAGTTAGGTGAGGGCGCAGGCTCCAGCCTTGGTGCTGCTGGAGAAGGCAGAGGCCCCCAGCTATTCATCGGCGTCGTTCCCAGGCTCTCTCTGGGGCCCTTTAGAAGAGCCCCTGAATCCTCCTGCTTTGTCCTCCCCCTTGTTCTTTACTCCATTACCCACTCAATTCTTCCTCTTGATTCTCCCAAGCCAGGAGCCAGGGTCAAGTAAGTGTAGCCAAGGGTGCAACTTGCTTTGGTCTCCTGTGGAAAGGATTCCAGCATCTCTCATTCAACAAAAGCCAAAGTCTTTGAGAAATAGGATGTGGGGTTCAGATTCTTGGAGCAGAGACAGCAAACACTTCACCTTCAAGAAGACAAATGACCATCCTCTGAGGAAGTTGCCTCCAAAACCAAGACTTGGGATCCTGCTCTGTCTGCTCAGACTACTCCTCAGGGCTCCATTCTCTTTTGCTTGGGTTTCAATAGAAAGCAAATCTCCGTTCACTGAGAGCATCCCTCCCGATCAGTTCCTTCCTCTCTGAGCACTCTCTTCTCCACCTGCAGAGCCAGCTGGATTCCATGGTGTGTCCCACATGTGTCCATGTGATTTCCTTCCACAATTCATAGTCACCCTCACCGGGGCTGCAGCCTGAGGTCCCTGGCATCGCCGCAGAGGAGCAGGATGCAGAGGAGGGAAAGCTGGCTGTGGCTGTCCAGCCTGCTGTCATGTCCAGAGTTTGTCTTCTCCTCAGCCTCCACACCATTGGCGCCCCAGCCCTGCTGCTGGTCTTCTTCTGTATCTCTCTCTACCATGCTCACCATCCTGGCCACTGCTGCTTGGCTGAGGCCCCCCTACCCCGTCTCTCTTGTTCCCTCACTGCAGCCCCACCCACTGCCTGCTTGGTGACTTCAGGATTCCCTTCCATGATCTAAGAGGCTCTGTGTGCCCATCTGAAAACTCTAAATTCCCAGTGCCTGCTACTTCCATCTTATGCACTGGATTCTTGTTTTGCCTCTCAGAGTGTGGTGTCAGCCTTGACCTCACATCTCTGATGGGGACACCCCTCCTTGTCAGTGTGCTCGGCTTGGGCAAGTGTGCTGACACACACATGCACTTGTGCACACACACGCACCCCCAAATGTCTGAATGCGTGAGAGCAGACCACTTATAGCCCACAAAAATATCAGCCTTTTCCAGGAAGGATTTCCTGATTGGACCCTGTTATGGTTTGTGCCTAAAAGTCCTCCCCCAAAGCCTCATATGATCATAGGTGGGGCTTTTCAGAGGTGGCTGGATCTAGAGCATATGATTGATTCATGGTGCAGTGCTAGGATTAGGCGTCCTGGGATTGAGGGTGTGAGTGCTACCTGCCCCAAGGGTGGGTAGCCTGGATAAGACATAAGGGGCAGAAAGAAGCTTCCTTCAGGTTACTTGAAGTTGGTCACGTGCTTGCTTTTGTTGTCTTTTACCTGTCATGAAGTGTTTCTCCTCTGCAAAGCCTGTCTGCCATGCCACCCTGCCTTGGAGCCACCGGATTATGGACTGAAACCTCTACAAACTGTGAGCCAAATAAACCTTTCCTCCTTTAACTTTGGGTGTGGGGTATTTTGTCTCAGCAAGGAGAAAAGTAACTAAGACAGACCCTTTCCTCCCCATCCTGCCTCCCTTGAAACATGGGAGGGTGAGTGTCCTTCGACTCCTCTGTAGTTTTTGCTACTATTGACTACTTCTGCCTTCTTGAAAATTCTCATCTGTGTTGCTCAGCATCATGATGGCCTCCCTAACATCCATTCTTTCTAGATTTTAGTAATATGGTAGCCACCCTGTTGGGTATTTTTGCTTTTGTTTTGTTTGTTTTGCAGGGCTGGTGCTTAAGCCCAGGACCTCCCGCATGTCAGCTGTGTGCTCTAGCACTGAACTCCACCCCACATCTTTCCTGCTTTTGATCTGAGGACTCCACTCTCTTTTCTGTGTGCCTGTGAAATTCAGCTCCACCCCACACTCTAAGTCTGGGGAATTGACTTTGGCATAAGCTAAGGAGA
This sequence comes from Chinchilla lanigera, assembly GCF_000276665.1. Classification (NCBI taxonomy): domain Eukaryota; kingdom Metazoa; phylum Chordata; class Mammalia; order Rodentia; family Chinchillidae; genus Chinchilla; species Chinchilla lanigera. The sequence goes on from NW_004955463.1 coordinate 14,145,539, forward strand.
ACTACAGAAATTCTTTCTAGGGTGGGGTGTGAACAGATTCACGCCAATGGGCTTGGGAAAAATGTTTGTTTGGCAGTTTCTGAGTAAGAAGTTTCTTTGTACCTCAGAGAGAGTTCTGGGTATGAGGCCCTCTTTCCCCTGGTTTGGAGGCTGAAGTAGGAAGCCAGGAGTTTTGGCAGCTGACCTTAGAATAACATTAATCCCTCAGAAGGCAGGGCCAAAGAACAGAAGGAACCTGCATCCTTGACATTGTGGGTAGAACAGCTGAGTCAAACTGAACCTGAAGCCAGTGCTGATCTGTATTTCCAGTCTCATATACCTTTTAATGTCATTCCTTGTTTAAGCTGGTTTGAATTGGTGTTTTCCTTACACGTAGAAAAGTCCTAAAGTAGTCCCTCTTTTTCTCCCCTGATTTTTCTTTTCTCTTTCTGGATACTCATCTCAACTCTCCCAGTTTCCTCCTTTTCCTTTCCCTATCGTAGGACGGTGACCCGCTGTACTGTTCACAAATGGAATCACCTCATTTATGCTTCTTTTGCTGTTGTCTTCCAAATCTGTGACATCTAAGATCAGGCACGGTATCTGACAGCCTTCTAGTATTTCTGATTTGTGTCACAGCTCATTGAGTTCAAAAGTGAGTGTCTTACCACTCCCTACCAGCCCGTTCCTTGTCCTAGATTTTCTACCTTTGCCAAACCGCTCACCTAGCCATAAGCTGGTGTCACCACTCTTACACCCTCCCCATATCCAGTGAGCCACCGCCCCCTCGCAGATCTTCCTCCTCAGTCCCATTGCGCTGCACACCCCACCTGCACTGCTTTGGCTCAGTTGTCCATTGTCCCTTGCTAGGCGAAGGCCAGGCCCTCAGTTAGCCTCCTCACGACCGCTGGCCATTTTCTAAAATGTCAGTTTGGCTCATGGCGTCTGCCCAGCGCCCTTTGGTGGTTCCTTCTGTTTCCTTCGAGGAACAGCTCCTAGAATTATCACTGCCATAAGCCTTCTGATCTGGAAATTCTAGGTGTTCCTCCCAGGCCTTGGCCTAGGCCACTTCCACTGTTTGTGGAGCCACCCCAAGGCAAATTCCTCCTGTCCTCAGGCTGAGATGCCTGGGTTGGCAGCCCTGGGGGCAAGGACACTGCCTCAGCGCTCCCACAGTGAGCAGAACCTGCCTCTTACCAGACCCTCAGTCCCCAGCAGTAGGTTCAGGACAGGTCTTCAGCCAGGTAAATGGGCAGGCAGGGACTTCGGGAGTGGGCTGGATGCTTCACCCGGGGGACCATCCCTGAAGCAACCCCTCTGGCCCTGAGAGATGCTGCCCCTGTGGGGGGATTGTGCTGTGTCCCAGGCCTTCCTGGGATGAGTGGTTGCTGGGTTTATGATCACTGCAAGAAGTGATTTCTTTTTTCTTTTTCCCTGCACTGGGGCTTAAACACAGGGGCACTTTACCATGGAGCTGTATCTCCAGTCTTTTTTATTGGTTGATTGATTTTGTTTTAACTTTCTTTTTTTTTTTTTTTTTGGATCTGGAATCGAACTCAGGAGCTTGCGCTTACCAGGCAGGCTCTGTACCACTGAGCTATATCCCTGGCCTGTTTTTTTTTTTTTAAACTTTGAGGCAGGATCTGGCCAAGTTGTCCATGCTGGCCTTGAATTTTTGATCCTCATGTCTCAGCCTCCCAAGAAGCTGGATTACGGGTGTGCCTGGTTTGCAGGAAACTATTCTAAGAATATGACCCTCTGTTCAGGTGTAAATAAAAGGGAGAGAGCCATGGAGGGGCCTGGAGGGCAGGCCTTGGGTAGCAGCCCTTGGTTTTAAAGGAAAAGGAGGTTTTTCCGATTCTACTGGAGATTCTGGAGCACTTGAGACCACTGTGATCCCAATAGCTCCCAGTAAAATGCTTTTTCTGCTTTGGGTAGATAAAGGGAAACTATTAGGGATCAGCAGGAGAACAGGGAGGTGTTTGAGCAGAAGGCAGAAATTGTGCCCCCCTTTATTCAGGCACTCCAGGCCCCATTCTGCTGGGTGTCACCTCCCTCTCGAGGCCTTCCCTGACTGCCAGCCCTTCAGGAGCTCCCCTGAACTTTCACACAGCCCTGGAGAGCTGGGGTTGTGGACTGGGAGCAGGAACGTGTGTGTGCACAGTCTGATGCCTATCAGCTGATCCTGGGGCAGCTGCTGCTGGTGAGAGGGCACACTTTGAATTATGAGTTCTGAATTATGATGAAACTACTGATAATAACAAACACATGATGGGTGCTCGCTGTGACCCCTAATCCTCTCTCCAGCGAGCTCTCTTAATGAGATCACATTCTGTGGATGGGATTGGGTTTCCAGTAAGTGCCTGCCCACTCCAGCCTCCTTCTCGGATCCTGTCCAGGGCTGGTGGTGCTGGGAGGAATGCAGGGTGCTGGGAGGCACGCTTGTCCCCTTCTCCTCGAGGGGGCCATCCTCTGTGATAGCACAGGAGGTGAGGAGGACTCAGGGCTCAGGACAGCAGGAACAAGGGACCAGAAGGGGCTTAGGGGAAGCAGAACTCAGCAAGCAGCCGCTCAGTGGCTGTTTGGAGTCCCAAGATGCCACCTGGCAGCCCTAAGATGCTCCGTGGCTGCCCTGCCCTCTCTCTGCTCTGCCCATGGCTGGGGTGTGTGTGTTGTTTCTCATCACTGTCATCCCACCTGCGTCTTGCCCTCTCCAGCCCTACCTCCCCCTGGCCTTCTCCAGCTTCTCTAGGCACCCACCCCGTGTAAGGTCATACTGTCACCATTCACCGGGAGATGTGTGTTTCATTGGGTGTCTCAAGGCCCAAGCTCTTTAAGGAATGAAATAATATTGGTGGAATCTTGACAGGTTTAGAAGACAGGTGGGTCACCCAGAGGGCCATTCCGAATAGTGAGGCCTGAGACATCCTTCCTGCCCTTCTTTCTCTTTCCTTTCAGCTTCCTTTGGGTTGGGCTCTGGGCTTGACACTGAGATGAAAAGGCCATGATCAGCCAGAGCTTCAAGAAAGGTCTCCCTCGGGCCGGCTTCTCCCGAGGAGTGGCGGGGCTTCTCTGCTCTTTCACAGCTTCTCCAGTGAGTACTCTCTGAGGTGGGCTCAGCCCTGTGAACTGAAGTCCCAGTTTCCTGTGGCTGGAGGCACCCAGCACCCAGCACCCAGCACCAAGCAGCAATTCCCTTGGAATTGCCCTGGCTATGGCTCCAGTGTTGTGGAGGGGTTTGTAGCTGGAGGCTCAGCCAGGGTGTGGTGAGTGGGCAGAGCCCCGAGCATGTGGCTGTGAGCCTTTGTCTGCTCCTGTTCACACTCAGAGCTGGGGGAGCAGACACTCCTGACAGGGACCCAGGACAGTGTGACTCACAGCTCTCTGCTCTGTGCTCCCTGGCTTCAGTGACTTGGAAAAGGCTAGCAAGAAACCGTGCAGCCTGGCCTCAGGCAGCTCCCTGGCTGCCACTGGCTATGCAGTCTCATGCTCATGGGTCTGAGTGTGGCCAGCGCAGTTCATCCCCTCTCTCATGATGGGCCTGGCAGCCCTTGCCACCCCAGCCATCTTGGCCTCATCTGAGATCCTGGTCTGTCCTCAGCTTGTTCCAGGGAACTGGATTCTCTGGGGCCCCAGGAGTCAGCTACATAATTTGCACAGCACAGTACAGAATGAAAATGCAGGTCCCTTATTTAAAAATGATTACAGACCTCAAGATGGTGACAGCACAACATTACACCAAGTGTAGGACCCTCCTAAGGGCCACAAAGCTAGTCTTATCTGCCCAGTATTTGCTTCTCAAAGTCAGGCTTTTGGGCCATCTGACAACAACCCTAAAAAGAATGTTTAGGCGCTGGTAACGGGTGGCAGAGGAGTTAGTCCTGCCTGATACTTTCCAATTGCACCACTGGCTCCAGTTCCTTCCTCAGAAGGTAGTTTCTTTGGCTTTTTCTCACTCCTCTGTGCCTCCCATGGGTTTTCATGTCTGGAGAGCAAGGAAGGAGGGTATGCGTGCGTGCGTGCGTGCTTGCATGCGTGCGTGGGTGCGCATGTGTGCATGTGTGTGATGGAGGCAACTGGAAGCAGAGGAGCAAGCTGAAGGACGAATGGTGGGATATAATCAGAGTTTGGTTTTCTATCTGCTCCTGACGCTCTTCCCCTAGGGCAGTTCCTGTTGTTTCGTGGCCCAGGGCTCTAGGTGCAGTTGCTTTCTACACCCCGAGGTGGATCCTGGCCATCCACCTAGCTGTTTGGTATATTGAGACAGGGTCTTGCTATGTAGCCCAGGCTGGCCTCAAACGCCGGACAATCTTCCTGGCTTAGCCTCCTGAGCACTGGGATTACGCGTGTGCACCACCACACCTGGGCTGTGTGGAAGAGAAGATAAATTCTGGCCTAGGAGCTCACACTGAGAGCAGAGGTGGGGTTTTCCAGCATCTGCTGGGCAGCTTGTCCTTCTTGCAAGAAGACAGAACACAGAGATAAATGACCTGGCCAGAGCAGCCTTCTGGTGAGTAGATAAACTCTTTGGAGTAGTAAGGAAGGAATTTCAAGATGAGGCAGCACACAGGATAAAGGTAAGATCTGTGGCGCTGGTCCTCCCTCACACAAGGCAACCCTTTAATCAGAGTACCTGGGGCAGCTCTCTGGGGCTATGGAGGACACAGTAGGTCTCTCTGCCCATCCCCTGCCGTGAAGGAGCTCGCAGTCTAGTTGGAAGACACATCTGGCCTCAGGTCTCTGAGTATGAGGCCATGTGCTTGTCACTTGGTAGGGCTTGGCCTGGCCCATGGGAGGCACCAATGGAAGGCTGAGTAGCAGAAGGAATTAAATGGGCAGAGTGTTGACAAGCTGGTGACAAGGGAGCAGAGCTCTTCGGAGTTCGGATGACCAGATTCAGAATGAGGAAAGGGCCACATGTAGTGGTGCCTGCCTGTAATTCCAGCACTGGGGAGGCTGAGGCAGGAAGATTGTTGTGAATTTGAGGCCAGCCTGGGCTACATAAGTGAGCTCAAGGCCAGCCTGAACTGCATAGTGAGACCCTGTCTCAAAAGGACAAAAGAAAGAAAAAATAAATAAATAAAGGATTTCCATTTGGTGGAAAGTAGGGGCATGTCAGAGAGATGGTGTTTGGATTTCACGTCAATTAAGTAATGCAGTACTGGCAATCAAACCCAGGGCTTCAAGTCTGCAAAGTAAGTGCTCTCCCGCTGAGCTGCATCTCAAGCCCTTGGAGGATTTGGGTTGTTGGGAGCTGGAGTGCGTAGGGGTATCAGGCAAGGCAGGACAGAGCTAGAACACAGAAAGGCTGGGTTAGGTAGGATGACACAGCTTCCAATGGTGGCTCAACTTTGAACAGCCCTGTGGTTTTGAATAAGTCGCCTGACATTTATGAGTTCCATTTTTTGATATGTAAGACGGGGAGAAATAGTATCTACCTCACTGGATTTTTGTCAGAATTACCTAAAATGTCTACCTAAAGCTCTTAGTTTGGTGCTTGGCATATAATAATCAACAAGGGATTACAGCTATTTAATGACAAAGACATAAATCAGAAAACCGTACCATGTTTGAGAGGCAACAACTTCTATCTCACTGGAGAGAGTTTATTTAGGAAGCAGAGGACTTTATATTTTATGGTGGAGCTGGCTTATATAGAATCTTGAATGCCAGGTTCAGAATTGAGCTTTTTTTTTTTTGGAAGCTGAGATAAGAATTAAGCCAGGTTTAAAAATGAGCTTTGTAGGAAGATAAAAATTAAGTGCCCCTAGAGAGTTACTTAATTCTCTAGGGTCTTAGAGAGTTTTTCTTTTGCTCTAATTCACTCTGTCAAGCTATTCCCACATTGGTTCTGGAACATAATCTCTGTGGGTGCCATATACTTTCTCCAGTTATTTTTTCCACTATTTTCAGATGACATGTATATCATGTAAGCTGGAAATTTATAGGACATCTTAGAACCATCTAAGTAAAGAGGCTTTTAGAAATTGAAAGGGGAAACCCATGGAATTTAAAAGTTGTCATAATTCAAGGGTTTGCTTGGCTTTGGGATATGGCGAGTCACAAGAACGTGTGAAAGATGTGCTGTTCCAGGACAAAGTGGCATGACTGGCATGGAGAGTCAAGTGTAATCCTTCACCATAACCCCAGCCCCTGAGGGCCAGGTACCCACAGAAGAAAGTTGCTTCTTTACATAAGACTTTTTTTTACCAAGCCTCCTCTCAGAAGGTGGCCTAAAAATAGACACCCAAATGTAAAATATGCAACCTTTGGCCCAGCTTCTCCACTTCTGGGAATTTATCTTAAGAAACTAATCGGACAAGAATGTCTGTTTTTGTCTTGTTTAGAATAGCAAACATAAAAATAGCTTAAATATCTATTAACACGGTGTTGAGTTTTTTAAATGGCTTATTTATTCAACAGAATACTAAGAAGTCATTTAAAAATTATGGCTACATCTGTGTGTGGCTATGGACAGTTGTCCTCTGATGGAATATCAAAGAAAAAAAGCAAGTTTCAGACAGTGTATTTGGGTGACCAATTTCATGTCGGTTACCTTTGTATTTATATATGTATTAAAATTCAGGAAGGCTCCGGAAGACTATGAGCAAACTTATTGAAGTGGCAAATTTGGGGAAAGGAATTATGAGTTGATGCTGATGTTTACTATGATATTTTTATATCATATGACTTTTTAGCAATGTATCATTTCTATCACAGAAAAAATATATTTAAGATAAAAACGATTCTAAAAAGATTGAAAAATGATTAAAAAATTCTTGTGCTTTTTTTGTGGGCTTGAAAGGAAAGAAATCAGTAAACGGATTGAAAAGTAGCTGAATTGAAGGTAAATAATGTGACAAGAGCTACACAGAAGAGAAGATGTCTTGATCATTGGGTGTAGGTGAAATCAATATCAATTGTAAGAAAACAATGATATTTATTGTGCATTGCTGTTGAAGGTATTTTCTATCAAACCTACAACTTGTGATTAAAGCTAAGTAGGCCAAATTCACACAAATGTTAGAAATTTTTGTGTTGCTTGTCCCTCTACCTCCCTCTAGTTGCCTGAGTTTTGGGGGTCCCCGGTGAAGGCAGAGTTGAGCAGGGTCTGAAGCTCAGGCAGAGATCAGTGGCTGCATTTGATGAGGGCAGAATCCATGGAGCTGAGGAGGCTGGGGGATTGTGAGGCATGTGCTGACTCAAGTTGTTTGCCAAGCCCATGTCCCCACACATCACAGAGGTACTTAACTGAGGACAGGGTTCCTGCCCCAAGGCCCTGAGGACACAGATCTGAAGGTGCCAGAGGACTGCTAGTGTCAGGGAACCTGCGTCCACTGCCTTCTAGGGCATGGGCACCCACTGGCAGCATCACAACAGCAACTCAGGTGGCAAGGTGCTGACCCACCTATCCATTATGGAGTCAGGGTAGAAGGTGGGAGACAGAGGGTGTCTGTCCTAGGGATGATTAAGTCAGGAGGTGTCTCATTCCTTCCTTGAGGTAGGTACCTTGATTTCTGAGGCCAGAATGTGGTGCCACCGCAAACCACACTGTCTGAGGTGAGGCGTGAGGCAGTGTTACAAGGTGGTAAAGCAGGGGTGGTGGGGAGAGCAATTGGGGGTTGACTCCTGGCTCTGCTGTTGTTTACTGGCTATGTGGCTTTGGGCAAGTTACTTAATAATTATGCCGTAATCACTTCACCTGTGTGTGTGGGGGGGGGAGAAAAATGAAAACATATAAAAATGATAACAGTATAAGATCATATAAGTAAAGAATTTTGCATAAAGCTAATTCTCTTAATAACTTTACTGGTTATGTATTATCATGGCCATTTTACAGAAAAGGAAACAGGTTTAGGGAAAAAATGAATTTAACTCCGAAGTTTAAGCTCCTGCCTCTGAAAAGCCTCCTGTCCCAACTCCCTCCTGCTATTTGCCCCTTCTCAGAGGGACCCCTGAGCTCCTCCCTGCTCCTCTCTCATGTGCCATCACATGAAAGTGTGACCTTGGGCACTATATCTGGTCCTTCCCCCTCCCTCTGGTGCTCTTGCTCTGCTTCCCAGATGCCATGAGCTAAGCATCTTTGCTTTGTCATGCCCTTCCACCTTGTTTCTGCCTGGGAGCCATATGACTGTGGACTGAATCCCCCTCAAACTGTAAGGCAGATTAACCTTTCCTCTTTTTTCTTTTTTTTTGGTTTTTCTCTGGTACTGGGAACCGAACTCATGACCTTGCGCTTGCCAGGCAGGCGCTTTGCCGCTGAGCTAAATCCCCAGCCCCTAACCTTTCCTCTTTTAAGCTGTGGGTGTCTGGTTTGTCTCAGTGACAGGAAAGCTGATGAGTACAGAAAAGTGGTACCAGATAAGTGGGGTCTTTGTGACTGTACTTGACCATGTAGTTCAGAAAGCTTTGGAGCTAGTTTACAGAAGGAGTTTGGAAAGGTTTGGAGATGTGAGCTAGAGAAGCTCTAAAATTCTGTCGGCAAAGCTTGATGGGTGATTCTGGACTTAGATTAGAAGACTAAAATGGTGATAAGAATGTGGACAATAAAGGCCAAGCTCAAGAGATTTCAGCTGGGAATGAGGATTTTTCAAGGAGTTGGACTAGATGACGTGTATGTTACACTCATTTTTTTTCCCCTACATTTTGCACATGTCTTGAGATCTTGCAGGAGGCTGAGTTTAAGGGGTATGGGTTAATTGATATGGTGAAGGCAATTTCAAGGTAGCCAGCATTCAGGCTGTGGTATGACTACTACTGGCTGCTTTCAGCCAATTTCCCCCCCCACCCCCAGTACTGGGAATCAAACTCATGACCTTGCACTTGCCAGGCAAGTGCTGTGCAGCTGAGCTAAATCCCCAGCCCCTGAGCCAAATTTATGGTGAGAATCAGGGACAGAAAGCAGAACAGAAAATTTTGAAAAATGTAAATTTTGGCCCAGAAGGAACCATGTGTGAAGTTGGGAACTGTTATGGCTTGTATCCAGATGTCCTGCTAAAGCCTCATGAGCTCAGCTCATATGTGGAACTTTTTGGAGATGCCTGGATATAGGGTGTGTGAATTGGATTAAAGGTGTGTGATATTTGGATCAGTCCCCTTGTTGGATTAGGATAGTTCTTGGTGTAAGTGAATGGATTTACTGAAGAGGGAAAGAAGCCTCACTTTGATTATGGGTGGCACCAATCAATAGCCTTATAGCCTGGATCCTATATAAAGGGACAAAAACACGGCATCTTTGCTACTTCATGCCTGCCCTGCCATGGACTGTTTTGCCTCAGCAAGGCCCTTCTGCCAGGCTACCCTGCCGTGAAACAAGCCAACTATGGACTGAAACCTCAACAAATTGTGAGCTAACATAAATATTTCCTCCTTTAACTTTGGGTGTCAGGTATTTTGTCTTAGCAACAAAAAAAGTAAGGTATGCTTGCCATTAAAAAGAAGTCAAGTACTTTGTACAGGGACAATAGGAATGATGCCTTGAGGGCATCTTAAGAAGCCCTACCTATTTCAGGCTGAAGGGTGTAATAGTGTCAACTTTTCATTTGAGAAGAGAGCACCTTGGACCCCTGCTAAAGAAGGGCTTCCTGGAGAATTGGTTTCCTGGGATTCATTTCACCATGCTTAGCCATCCAGGGACTGACAGTCCTCTGAAACTATAATCTAAGAGGGCCTGGCTACTACTTCCACTGACCAAAGTGCTTGTAGTCATCCACATGATGTTGGTTTTTCCAGCATGCAGAATGCAAGAGTTATCGGGTCAGAAAGGATTCCACCCAAAATTTAAAGGAAGGCCTGGAAGGTCAGGCAGAGAACCCTAGAGAGGACAGTATATAAAGTTGTGAGAATGAAGCTGAAGATGCATGGAGAACCTAGGAAGTCAGAGATACTAGGAATGTGGAAGGTCTACTGAGGACAGCTGCAGGCCTCCTCTGGAATCAGCTTAAGAGAGAGGCCAGGTGGGCTGCAATCAGTAAGGCCAGAGGGGTGAGGATACCTGAGCCCTCTGGAATTTATGTCTTATCTCCTTTTTCCATGGATGCAGGAAATAGAGTTATAGCATTTAATGTTTGTCCTGCTGGATTTTAGTTGTGTTTTGATCTGATTCTTTTCTATCCCCTATCCCTTCCTTTTGGAGTGGGAATGTTTACGTTGTGCCACCGTGCCTTGGGATTATGTAGCTTGTTTTTAATTTTTACAGAGTTTTGTAGCTAAGAGTTTGCCTTGAATCTTAGAAGAGACTTGGACTTGGGCTTTTGAAAAATGCTGGAACTATCAAGACTTTGGGGGAAGAAATTAGTGCATTTCTGGTTGTATACAGGATAGTTGTGTCATGTTAGGCAGAATCTGGACTTGCTATTGTATTTATTTGGAGCTTATGTATGATTTCAGGAGATGTGTCTGGTTCTCAAGTTGACAAGGGGTAGATTGTGACTGTTAATTGTGACATGTGAATCTGAATGGATTAAGAAATGTCTAGCAGATTAAGAAAGCACTCTTCTGTGACCTTGGGTACTATAGCTAGTCCCTCATCTCTTCCGCTGTGGCAGTGTTCCCCTGTCCTGTTCCCAACCATCGTGGACGAAGCATCTTTGCTCTGCCATGCTCTTCCAACTGTGATGTTCTGTCTTGGAGCTTGGTGACTATGGACTGAGTTCCCCTTAAGCCGTACGTCAAATTATACCTCTCCTTCTTTAAATTGTGGTGTCAGGTTTTGTGCCTCAGTGACAGGAAAGTGAATAATACAAAGCAGAAGTACAATGACATCATGTTCCTGTCAGAAGACTCCAAGTTCTAGGTTACCTAGGGGTATTTGCATGTGGGATAAGGTATTATAAACTTTTACACTTAAAGCTTGGAAAGATTTTATTTGTGGCCTGGTTCTTCTATTTTCTTCTGCCACATATTCTCTTTTTTTGTTTTTTTTTTTTCCAGTACCAGGAATCGAACTCATGACCTCACGCTTGCCAGGCAGGCGCTGTGCCGCTAAGCTAAATCCCCAGCCCCCACACATATTCACTTTATGTTATGCAGTGAGGGCCTTTCTAGGAGGAAAACACATACAGCTTCTGCTTGTTCAGGAATTCACACATGTTTAGCTGATTCTGCCTCCACACTTTTTTTGGTGGTAGTGATGATGGTGTCTAACCAAGGACCTCATGCATGCTAGGCAAGTGTCGTACAATGGAGCCAAAAACCCAGCCTTTAAGAAAAAGAAAAAAACCTCAAAAAAATCAAAGACTGTTCAGAAATTTTGGAACATCTGCCCTGGAAATGACCTGCATGTGCTGTTGCTGACCACTCCAAACTGGAGGAGTGGTGATAAAGGGAAGGATGACAGCCTGGGAAAGGTCACCTCCAAACTCTGCAGCCTGACAACCATGGTAGAAGGACCAGCTTGAGCCCTTGGTGTGGCTGCAGGAGGGTGACGTCTCTAGGGAGGAGAGGGAGAGTACATGTATGCACAAGCAGGTGTGGACCTGTAGTGTTTATGTTCACCCTGCTTAACTGCTGGTGTGAGAGCCTTAGTTTCCTCCCCCTGTCCCAGTCACTTTCTACACTTTATTTTGAGACAGGGTCTCAACTAAGTTGCTAAGTTGTCCAGGCTGAGCTGGAGCTTTTGATCCTCCTGCCTCAGCCCCCCAGAGTGCTGGGATTACAGGTGTGGCCACTGCTCCAGGCACCAGTTTCCTCTTTAAACAGGGAGACGGTGAATAACTGAGCCACGGCCTGGTGGAGTGGCTGCGCAGGGAGCACTTGTGCTCCCCTCCTCTTGGGTTCTCTGAATGCTTCTGTGTTGCACAATGTGGCCTCCTGATGTGGTTGGAAACCAGCAGGTACTTAGTCAAAATACCTCTGCCAACTCCTGCCTCTGGTGAGGCCCACCCCGCTAACTTCTGCCTGGGCAGGTGAGATGACAGCAGCAGTTGGGTTGGTTATTTTTAGCATGCTGCAGAGAATGATGTGTGTGACTTCCAAGGCCACATACCTGGATTGGGGCTTATTAAACATATGCACACAGACCCGGTGTGCAATGAAGAAGAAATTTCAATAGGATGATGCCAGGAACAGGCCTCGTCCTGGGCCAGGCAGAGCACAGGCTCTCCACAGTTTGCTTTAGCTAGGCATGCAGGGTAAGGATGCAGCCTGTGTTGTGGATTACTGACGATGCCACTCTCTCACAGCTCTGTAGCCCCTGCTTTGGGTGGTGGTAGGGGGTCCATGCCTACCCCGCCTCCTCAGCAGGATCTCAGTGGAGGGGCAGGTACCAGATCAGGGCGGACTTGCCCTTGATGCCAGCCAGGCAGGTTGGAAATCAACCTTTACCAGGGCTGTGCCCACCTGTGCATCCTCGCTGCAGCCTCTCTCTATGCAGCCCCTGCTTGGTCTTTTCTCAATTTTTATTTTTTTGGCACTGGGTCTGGAATCCAGGACCTCCTGCATGCTAAGTAAGTGCTCGACCACTGAGTCATACCCCAGCCGGTGTTGGGGCCTAGAAGAGATGACTAGGTCCTTAAGATAGACTAATGCTCTTCTCCAGGGAGTGAGCTCTTTCTCTGAGGCGGGGGGTGTGGCACAGCAAGAGGGCTGGTTACCAGGAGTGAGTTGCTAAGAACCCGGCCAGGTGCCCTCTTTCTCTCTTCCCCACTCCCCACACCGGCTCCTTTTCTGCATCTTTACTCCTGCCCTTTCACCATGGGCCTCTCACAGAGGCCTAGCAGATCTGGTGCCACATTCTTGGACTTCCAGAGCCATGACCCTAGCAAACCTCTTTTCTTTAAGAATTACCCAATCTCAAGCTTTCTATTATAGCAACAGAAAATGGATTAAGGCATTGCTTTACATTTACTGCTCTTAGATCCTGCTAAATTCCTCCCAGCTTTCCCAAGCCTCTTCCTGACATCCTCTGGCAGTGTTTCACATTCCATGTCCCCTGTCTTATCACCTCTGTCACCCCTCTTAACACATTCTGTCACCATCATCTGCCTCCTAAACTGCACCTTGGCCTGTCTTGTTCCTGTGTGCAGCTCTAGAACATTGTACAGTATGTGGCAGCCGGTGGGTGCTGACAAATGAATAAATTATATAAACTTGCCAATTCTGAGACAGCTTTCCTTCCTCTCGGCCCCCACAAAGCACGTTATGATTTTGCATTAATTTCTCTTCAGTGAAAATGAATCAGACTGCTTTTGTTTCAGGAGTTTCATAGCCACCCACTGAAGCCCTCAGCAATCTGGGGATCCAGAAGACGGAAGAGCATCCCTGCCCCTCGTCCCTGCGTGAGAAGAGGTTTGTCTCAGAGCTCTGCTGTCGGCAGCGTTGGGCTGGACCCAGTCACAGGGAAAGTGCTGAAGCTGATCAGCCACAGCTGGGCTGGCCTGCCCCGGATGGAAGGCTGGAAGGGCTGGGCCTTCCACAGTAGAGGTGGCTTCATAGTGGGATAAAGCAGCTTCTCTCCCCTGCTGCCTTCTGGGAATCAAACCCTCACCCTTTCCACTGAGCTACATCCCGACCTGCCTTTCATTTTTCATTCTGTAGGTCTCACTGAGTCGCTAAATTACCTACAGTAGGCTTGAATTGAGGTCTCCTGCCTCAGCTTCCTAGAGTGCTGGGATTACAGTGTGTGTCAGCATGCCCAGTCCCGTCACTCTTTTTCGCATCCTGACCATGAGGTGAGCTGTTTTTTTCCTCGTGTTATCCTTGCCAGGAGCAACTGACCATGGACTGAAACCCCTAAAACCATGAGCCAAAATAGCCTTCCATCTTTATAGGGTGACTGCTTTGGGTATTTTGTTATAGTAACAGAAAGCTAGCTAACACAGTTTCCAGTGCCTCTGAGGGACCAGGAATTCACAGAGGATTCACAGAGGTCAGAGTTTCAAAGATGCTGCATGGAAGCTGCCTGGAGACACAATAACCATTTTATGGAAAGGGTAGTGAGAAGAACAAAGCCCTAATCTCTCAGAAGGGTCCTCCTTGTTCTAAACTTACAGCCTGATTTTGCAGAGCCTGGAACCCTCCAGTGCACCAAGAGCTGGGGTGAGACCTTGCCCATCTTGTCTCTGACTTTTCCTCTTCGCATTGGCAAAATAAGCTACCAGGGGCTCTGAGAACATGTTCTTTCAGAGGTGAAAATTACACACTTGTAGCAGCCAAAACAGCTATTTGCAATAATAACTATCCTAGCACAGGTTGGAGGAGCCTAGTAAATGTTGCCCTTGTTTGAAATCCTCCCCCGATCCCCACCCAGCCGCCTTCCTAGTGCCCAGCAGGTTGGAAGGGGAGTGACTATTTTCTGTTTGTTTGTGTTTCCGAGCCAAGCTGTCTGGAACCACTGTCTGCAAGGGCTTCTCCCCCATCTCAGCAACGTACCCAGCAATCAGGAGCCACTGCTGACCCCGGGCTGGCTGGATAAACACTGAGGATCCCGGAGTGGTCATTAGCTGCGGGCAGAGACTCTGACGGTCACCATGAAGCCCAAGCCGAGCACGCTCTCTACCCTTGGTCTCCTGGGAACTCCAGGATTCGAGATGGAAAGCCCAGGCCTCAGCTAGGTCCATGGTGCAGGGTGGAAGTCAGCCTGTGCCCCTCTCTGAGCCCAGATGCCCGGCCGCACTTTCTCTAGTAGAAGTGAGGCACCTGGCTTGAGTGGTGCTTGGGGTTTCTGCCCACGGTTATCCCTACATCTGAAAGGCTGGGGTGAGGAGGGCAGGTGCGACTCTCTGGTCCTATGGGGTTGTCTTGTTCCTTGCATTTCTCCTGAGATGAGAGCTAAGTAATCCTCTTTGATGAGTGTTTAAAGATATGTATTTCAGTAGAGTGTGGTGGTGCACACCTATAATCCCGGCTACTTGGGAGGCTGACACAGGAAGATTGCTGGCCTGGGCAATTTAGTAAGACCTTGTCTCAAAAGTAGAAATAAAACAGGGCTGAAGGTGTAGCTCAGTGGTAGAATGGATGTCTAGCATGAGAAAGGCCTGGGTTCTGTCCCCAGCATCCCCCATCAATCTGTATTTCATATGAGGCCTGGGAATTTCATCTGACTCCACTGAAGCCACGTGATCTCTACCGTGCTTTGCAGGTAATTAAAGGGCTTTCCAACTGGGGGCCAGCGATGTGAGGTTTACTTCCATCCCGGCTTCTGGCCTGAGCTCCGCCCAACAGCTCCACATTGCCCTTCTCAGAGAGCGGTTCATGACCCAGCAGGGTCCTGCTGGAAACCCGTGCCCCGTCTCCATCTTTGCTCATTTCTGCCTCTTCATGGGTCTCTGGGCTCATGGATGACACCTCTCAAGCCCTCTGCACTGCTTTGGGTCAGTCCTTCACCCCAGATCTATTTCCATCTGCTCCCACCAGCCCCTGGACGCCACCATCTGCGGAGTGATACATACAGCCCCGCGGCCCTTGCCAGAGCTCTCCAGCTGGTCTTCAGGGTGACTGCCCGAAACCCTGGCAGCCTCATCACCAGCACTTCACCTTCTTTATTTTTTTCAATTTTTATTTTTTATTAATACATTCTTACAGAACATAATGATCACATTCCTCGTGGGAGTTGCTACATGCACAGAACACACCCTAATTTTTTTCCCATTTATTTATTTATTTATTTATTTATTAATTATCTTTTTGAGACAAGGTCTTGCTATGCAGTTTAGGGTGGCCATAAGCTCACTTTGTAGCCCAGGTTGGTCTCAAACTTGCAGAGATCTTCCTGCCTCAGCCTCTCAAGTGCTGGGATTACGGGCATGCACAACCACACCCGGCTTAATTCTTTTTTTCTTCCTTTTCCCTCTCCTCCCTCCTCCCACCCTCCCTCTCTTGGTCCCTTTCCTATTTGTAAAACATCTATCTCCCTATTTCCTATTATCTATCTTTATATTTTGGGTTTCTCATAAGAAAAACTATAATATTTAAGCTGGTGAGTCTGACTTGTTTCACATTATGGTCTGAAGGTGCATCCATTTTCCTACAAATGACTCTTGTATATCCTTCTTTATGGCAGTCTAGTACTCCACTATGTATAAATACCACATTTTCTTTATCCATTCATTTACTGATGGGCACATAGGCCACTTCCAAGATTTAGCTATTGGCCCAGCACATCACCTTAGGGACCAGTGTTCTGGCCACACAGAGCACTGAATCTCATGGGCCTTTGCTTGTGTGTGCTCCTTCCTTTCCCTTTGTTGCTGTGCTTGTCACCTGTGCCTCACAGCCAGCCCATGTGTCCTATCCTTCTCCCTTCCCGGGCCACACCAGACATACATCTGCCCTTGGGTCCCTGGCACCATAGCCAGAGTGTCGAGTGTCGCTCAGTCATGGCACTTTCAAACCACCAGCGACTTTGGATGGTCTCGTGTGTCTCCCAGCGACAGGGGGCTCCTTGTGGGTGGGGCTGGGTCTTACCTTTCTCCGCGTCCTTGGTACTGCACAGTTCCTGGACCAAGAAACCTTTGTCTTCACTGTCTGAACTCACCCCAATATTCTGCACCTGTGTCCCCCACTTTTGCCGACGTGAGACTTGTCTCAGACCCACTTGACTTAGACAAAACTCCTAGAGAGGAAAAGTTTGCTTTGGGCCCCCTCCCAAATATTTCCACTCTGAGGGAAGAATTATTGTCTGGTCTGCCTTTGGGGCCTCTCTTCCGGTTTCCCAATTCCCTCATTCCTAGGGACTCTAGAGTTCTTCTTCTCCCTGTCCGTGTACCGTCTCAGCATAAGTGCATTCTCTCTGACTCACAGCCTTCCAAAGCTTATGTACATCCTAAGAGAAAAAATTAAAAGAACTCATTTATAACTGCAATTAATTACTTAACTTAAAGGAATTTAAAGGAAGTAATTTCAGGACATAGAGAAGCCAGAGGCAGGACTGAGGGAAAGGCAGGGTGCTCCCAACACCTTCTGAAGGCTGCCTGCACACACTCTTTTTGGAAGGCTGGACAATGGCAGAATTTACTGACTTGCCGGCAGAAAGAAGAACAAAGAGAAGCGAGATTATTTTCAAGTATGCTTCCTCTTTCGGCTCACCCCAACATCCCTGTGGGGATTCTACACAGCCAGGCAGTCCTGGGCTCACAGAAGGGGGCGTCCTGACGATTAGTGCTGTCCATGGAAGTGTTGTGGCAAAGAGCAAGGTGAGGAAATAAGAACGCTGGGGACATGGAGTCAAGGCATGAGGACGAGGAGGCAGCGATCAGGCCTCTGCTCGCCACGTCAGAGGCCGAGCAGGAGAAAGACAGCTGTCACCAGGAGCAGAGGAGAAGGGCGCCCATGGCAAGTGAGCTGTTCATAACAGAGGCCTCCAGCCTGGGCGGCCTGGGGGTGCCCTCCGGGGGGCTGTGGCTGGGTGAGACAGGGTCAGGCTCAGGCTCAGGCTCATATCCTGCAAGGAGCCATGATGGTGTTTCACTCTGCCTCTGAGATGTGACCCATGACCCCAGAGGCTCTGGCTTTCAGGACATGGAAGCCATCGACAGAGGCAAGCTTGGTCCCCACAGTGGGCTGAGTACCTCCTGTGGTATCAGCCACTGCGATTTCTGGGGGCTGAGCTCCGGTTATCCTTGGTACAGACATGAAATAAAATAGATAGGATTCACCATTAGACCCCCAGCCAGTGCCCTGTGGCCCTGGGGCTGCTTCAAGGGGCTGCTTCCTGTCACGTGGCCCCTGTCTGTGACTCCTCCGGTGGGCAGCCATGGGCGGAGTGTCCAGTGCTGGCCACTCACTGAGGGACTTTCAGGCCCACTCATCTCTCCTTTGTGCTCTCAGTTGCCTCCACTCTATTCAGGGCGGGAGGCTTAGGGTGACAAAGAGGCAGAGCAGGCAGCAGCCACCTGCTTCCAGGAGCCCCAAGAGACAGCCCGCTTTCCTCATCCTACATTCTCTTACACACAGCTTAGCCCCCAGCTCCTTCATCACATTTCATCTCTGTTTCCGCACTGTCTCTTGTGAGGACACACGTTTCCTTATGTCCCCACGTTACCCCAGAGGGAAATGCAGAGGAGGTTGGGGACGGGTGGCAGGGGTGCCATGGGAGGGCAGGCAGAGGCCAGAGAGAGTCTCAGAAGCCATGAAGACCAAATGCACCTGCTTCCCAGTCAGGGTCGAGCTGCACCTTTCCCCAGACACCACTGGGAGATTAGGGCCAACACAGGAGTTTTGGATTGTGAGGGAGGCATTTTTGAAATTACAGGTTGAACGCTGAAATATAATAATTTGCAGGGTATTTGAATGGTTTACTGGGAGCAACGTTTTTTGTTTTTTGTTTTTTTCCAGTAGTAGGGATTGAACCCAGGACCTCATACTGACCTATAGCTGTCAACTATCTATCTATCTATCTATCTGTCTATCTATCTATCTACCTATTTTGAGACACAGTCTTGCCAAATCACTAAGTTGCCCAGGCTGAGCTCAAAGTTGTGTTCCTCCTCCTCAGCCTCCCACAGTGCTGGGATTACAGGTGTGCATCACTATGCCTGGCTGGGCAACATGACATTTTAGATGAAAACTGTTCTAGAACATCAAGGCTGCTTGGTGGCCATCACTGTGGAGTGAGTGACAGTGGGTTCCACTGGCAGTGGCCATCTGCCACCCTCTGCCCAGTCCCGATTCCATGAACACTGGGAAGAAACATGCCCACCCAGGGGTTCTTTCCTGTCCAGTCTGATCCTCTTCCTGGTACAGGCTTTCGCTCAACTCTAAGGGGAACTATTGCTGCCTCACACATTTTGGGGCCAAGAGTCTTCATGTCTCTGTTCTCCTAGGCGTGAGGTCACCAGACTAGGTGACCAGAAACCCCTGCTGTAAATCCTCCAGGTGATCCGATCCTCCCTCGAGTTTGGAAGTTTCTCTGGTCTACAGGATCAGGAAAGCCAGGGTTCACATAACCAAAGTAAAGTCAGAGCTGGAAGCCTGGAGGAGGGTGAGATGGAATCTGAGCCAAAGGAGGGGAAGGAAGTTCTGGGAAATTGCTCTGAACGGTGGCTATTTTCAGCCAGGCTTTATCTCCTGCAGGTGCAGCCTGCGAGTGGGCTGGGCCAGTTTAAAGGGCCAGGAGCCAAGCAGACAGGTAGAAAAGCATTTGCAGGTGTTTTTGTAGGTCATCCTGACCTCTTGGGAATGGCAGCTTGTAGTTTGTCACCTCTTCTGCTGTCCAAAGGATTTGGTTTTGTCAGTGCCCTTCTGAGGGAGCTGGCCTGGCTTGGATGTGGCATCAGGGAACCAGCATTTGCCTTATCCATTGCAACAATCACTCTGCACTGTTCCCCATGGAGGTGGAGAACTCCCAACATGGCAGCCACGTGGAAAGTCCTTCCTCGGCATAACCCAAAGCACCTGTTATCGTGAGTACAGTGAGTGCTCGTGCATATTAATTGAAACAGTGCTTTATACTGGAGAGACAACTGACTTCATTGACTCTCTCCCCTCTAGTTCTAATGCTGACAGGAGCAACACAGCACCTGTCTGTCTGCTCTCTCTCTTTTGTTTGAAGATGCCTACTCTGCCTCTCGTAATCTGTTTCTTCCCTCAGGGAGACATTCTTATTTTCTTCCAAAGTTGCCAGCATGAGCTGGTTTTCAGAGATGCAGAAACTGCAAGTAAAATGTCTATAGAGCAGAAATATGAAAAAAGGGCCCAGGAAGTCAAATTGTGCATCACAGTATGGGGCTAAGTTGGTGTAAAGGAGGGAAGAGCCAAAGCTAAAGCTAGATGGAAGGCTGAGAAGACAAGATAATTTAGGATGGGAGCCCACAGGAGATGGGCCCAGGGGGAGCTCCTTAGCCAGAGGACTTGTGTAGGAGTTGAGCAGGACTAATCAGGGCCGAGCTAAAATTATGGTCACTAAAACCCCCAGGTCCTTGGTCTATGAATTGCTGCCAAGTCAGGGCATAGCAATCTTGTACTTCACAATTGGTATTTTGGATCTAACTTCAGGGCTTTGCCTAATCCTGATTAAATTTAATCTTGTTTCTTTTAATCAGTAGAAGCCATTTGAACCTCGTTTCTGGAATGTGTACTCTGTCCCTTTCAACTTTGTTTCGTGCATCAAGCTTTTCTTTTTTTCTTCATGCATCAAGTTTATAACCTCACTTTGATCTCCATGTCTAAATCATTGACAAAAGCGTTGACCAGCAGCTCATTAGAGACTTCCTTTCAAACTGAGACCTGTCCTGGCTATGGCTGTTCAGCTAACTGTTAGTTCATTTGTTTATTAGTTCCTGGGTAACACATTGCTCAGGGACAATGGGATTTTGTTCTGATGATGCTGGGAAGAATGCAGTTAGAAAGTCTCCGGGAGACCCCTCTGTGTCCACAGGCCCTTCTAAGGAAATTGTATTAGTCAGCTTTCTGTCACTACAACTAAATGCCTGAGATCACTAACTTGTACAAAGAGAAGGTTGTTTTGGTTCACAATTTTGAAGGTTCAAAATTTTCCAGCTTATAAGCAATTGGCCCCATAGCTTTAGGTCTGTGGCAAAGTAGCACATCATGGTGGGAATGTGTAAAATATGTAAAACTACTCACTTCATCTGCCAAGAAACACAAGGGGTGGAGAAAGGGCCAGAGTTACACACCCTAATAACCTGAAGACCTCCCACTAGGTCCCATCTCCTAGAGGATTCACCACCTTCCAATAGCACCACTCTGGGGCTTGAACCTTTAACTCATAGATCTTTGGGGGCTATATCCAAACCATAGTAGGAAATTCCCTACCCAAGGCAGCATTAAGTACATTTTATACTATGAGAACCTGCCGTCTTCCAACTGCATATGATTGGACCTGACTCAAAAGCAGCAAAGTCATGGGCTTCCCTTGGCCCATAAGAGCTTGAGGTGAAAGGCCCTGCCTAGACAGGGTGAGATGGTCCACTCCAGCGAAAGATGGTGAGGCCAGGTGTTTAATAGGAAGGAGCTGAGGATGACATGTTGCCCAAGGAGGCAGTACACTTATTAACATGGGGTCAATGAGGAGTAAGCAACATCTCTGAGGAGGACCAAACTGTAATTTGTCGATACAGTGAATTAGTATAATTTGGGAACTCTGCTGCTACAAAATACTTAGAAATCCTGGATATAATAAATACTCTTTTAAACACGTAACTGAACAAGATACAAAACAGGAAAGAAATCTCCAGGGCCCAAATGGAAGAAGAATGAGCTGAAAACTTTACTGGTAAATACGTGATCCCAGGCCAAGGCAGCCACGTTGGCAGGATGGCTTATCAGTCTTGGGAACAGCCACAGGTAGGGTCTGAGCCTCAGGGAGACATAGTTGTAACCCTGCTTCTCACAAAGAGGTTGGACCTGAAGCTCTTGCTTAAAGCTAGGATTACTTATGGGCTATGTGTTCAGTAAAATAATGAGCTAAACTGGATCCACCCACTAGCTGAAGGAGCCAACAAAGACTCTGGTCTGCTTTGACTTGGGTCTGGATAGGAAAAAGGACCCCTGGGAATATGTGGTCACAGTCTGGACCTTGGCTGAAGTTTGTTCTCATTTATACCACCAGGGTGGTCCAGGAATCCTCAAGCTGACATTAATGTTCAAGTGGGCTAAGGCTGAAGATACTGGCAGCCTGGGGAGACTGGCAGAAGCAAACCCCAAATCCCCCTGCAAGGACACACCCTGATCTTGCTTTGGATTCCCACAGATGGAGCAGGAATGTGGGCTCAAAATTAAAAACTCATGAGGAAATCCACCGTGAGCATGTGTCACAGGACATGACTAAGAACTTCTGAAAATGGAACTGTTAGGGATTCTTAAGAATAAAGTATAAAAACTTCAAGAAAAGAAAAATATGATAAAAGTGATAGGCATGTAAGCTGAAAAATATATTAAAATGTATGAAACAGCACATCTGTATAAAACAGAAGATAATACATAAAGCTAGAGCTGAAGAAATTGTCCAGACTTCACTGCAAAGGGTTAAAGAGCTAGAAAATACTAAAAAGATGTTAAGATGCATGGGGGATAGACTAAAAAGACTTAATATGTATCTAGTAAAATTTCCACAAAGAAAATTTAAAAAGTGAGGGAAAGTCAATATTTTCTAGAGTTGATGAGAGAAATACATCATAGATTCAATATTCACATGGGTCCCAGGCAAAATAAATTCTACTAAATCCACCAGTAGGCACACTTTGGTAAAAGTGCAGAACCTCAGAGGTTAGAAATACGTTTCTAAGTAATCAATGCAATCTACAAAGCAATGGCAATTAGATCATTACCAGATTTCTCTGCAGTACTAATAGGAGCTTGAAAATCCTATGTTCAGGAAGATGTTCAAAACGTTGGTTAAAACTTTTCATTCCTGCTAAACTATCACTCAAGTGTGATGGCAAAATGAAAACATTTTTAGACCAAGATTGAGAGACACTGGTGTTCATGGGGCTGAGGATTTAGCTCAGCGGCACAGCGCCTGCCTGGCAAGCACAAGGTCGAGAGTTTGATTCCCAGTACCGGAAAAAAACTAAACCAAAAAAAAAAGAAAACAAACTTGAGAGACACTGATGCTGTCATTGAAAGAATTAGAGGATAATATTCTTCAGGCAGAATAAAACTGAAAATGGAAGGAAGTGTTAAGGTGCAACCAGAAATGACAGCCAGGGCTGGGGAAGTGGCTGTGGCTGAGCATATGGTCAGCTTATGCAAGGCCCTGGGTTCAAAAAAGACAGTAGAAGAAGAATTAGTAAACATGCATGGAAATCTGAGCAAACATTAACTGAATAAAGTAGTGATGATGATGAATGATGATAATTTGGGGGCATAACAAGAGTGAGAATTACATATTGGATGGAAACAATTGAAATTATAATGTTAAAATTTAGGAAGAGGATAGAGATTATTAATGAAGGCAAATATACATGATATGGCTGTGGAAGACATGGAAATGTACTAGCTTCCTAGTTCTCCATTCTACAAAGGACTCCAGATGGGAGGGCGCCCAATAGCTTCTAGTTTCTGACTTCATGATGATCTGCCTTGGCTTCCAAGCCAGGTCATGCTGTTCTTTCAGCAGCTACGGCTTGGCCGTTTCCGGTAGATGTGTGATTCCACAGCCCCAGTTGGGACCTGCATTGCAGTCAGCCCGATTCTTCCTTCTTTTCCTTCTCATTGTGACACTCCCCCAACATCCTTTACACACATAATTCCATGTAGTGTCTGCTTCCTGGAGCACCCAGACTTGTGACACATGCCAAAAAAAAAAAAAAAAAAAAAAAAAAAAAAGGAAAGAAAGACAAACAGACTAATAGACAGACAAAAGGAGAAAAACTTGATGCATAGTTACTAAAATAGTAGAGGAAGAAAATTAATTAGTAAGGAAAAATCAGTGAAAATAGGAGCACCATATAACATGGTAGAAAAAAGTCTAACTATATCACATTGGTTAAAAACCAGAGATTTTAAAACACTGTGTGACCTCACTTCCAAGTGGCGTCTAACTGAGTTGGACTTATAGAAGGAAGGAATAACATGGTATTCCCAGAGGACGAGGAGAGGAAGGACAGGGGAATGAGGAGCCACTGGTATTGATCAAATAGCATAAACTTGCGGGGGAAAAAGGAGGAGGAAGTTCTTGAGATCCATTGCATAGCAGAATAACTTCAGTTAATAACCAGGGCTTACACGTGTCAAAATCGGCTAAAAGAATAGGTTTTAAATGTTTTCACTACCAAAAAAAGTACTATATGTGAAATGAGGGATATATTAATTAGTTTGATATAATCATTGCACAATATATGAACACCCATTGTGCCTTATAAATTTATATAATTATTACATACCAACTAAAAGTCCTAAAAAATTTAAAATCTGAGATTATCAGATTGTATTAAGGGAGAAAAGGCAAAATATACTCATAAGCCGTTAGTAAGGGGCGTACCTCCAACACAGGTCTTCAGGAAAAGCTGAGTGTAAGAGGCAGTACTGGCTGGAGGAAAACTGGTACAGCTGTGTCTGTAACTGCAACCATAGGATTATTCGGGACAGAAGCAGTAATTAGGGTGAAGATTCATAACAATTCATACAAATACGTAGGGAAGCATCAGTTTTGAATGGGTATGTATCAGTACTATAACTTTAAAATATGTAAACAAAAGTGGACAGCCTTGTAAGAAGTTGGTAATTTGGGGAAAAAAAAAAGAAATTGGTACGTTGATAAGCATAGTGGTAGATTTTTACATTTTGCTCCAAGTAATTCAGAGATCAATTAGACCAAAAAATTAGTAAAGAGTCTGGAAGATTTGAACTAGTAAATTTGGTCTAATGGCCATATATCAAGCCTTGTGTCCATTTCCCCCATTATTTGTTTACCTGTCACATAAATGTAACAATAATTTAATGGGAAGAAACGTTCTTTTTTGTTTTGAGGCAGGGTCTCACTGTGTAGCCCTGGCTGGCCTCAAATTCATGACAATCCTCTTGCCTCAGCCCCCTGAGTGCTGGAATTACAGGTATATGCCACCGTACCTGGTGATAGGATCGTTCTAAGTATAGCACAAAGTCCAGAAGACAGAAAAGACTGATAAATCTAACTGCATAAAGGCTAGTGCTTTTTACATGGCCAAAAGTCCAAACCCAAACAACAGACTGCAATTTTACAACACAAACAACAGACAAATGGCCAATCCCTATGGAACTTTTACAAATTAATAAAAACAACTACAGCATAGGTAAAAACCAACTCATCTGAAAGGACACTGAGTGCCATTTTAAATCATTTGATTGTTTTTTATTTCTTATTTATTTATTTATTCATTTAGTCTTTTTGAGACAGGGTCTCGCTCTGCAGTTCAGGCTGGCCTTGAGCTCACTTTGTAGCCCACTTTGGTCTCAAACTTGCAATGATCCTCCTGCCTCAGCCTCCTGAGTGCTGGGACTATAGACTTGTGCCACCACGCCCAGCTTAAATCATTTGAGAAGACAGATACTTAATTGAACTCATAAAGCAAATGCAAATCTATAATTCATTGAAATCCTTAAGACTGATAAAATCCAAAAAGTTTAATTTTTAGTCTTGGAGGTGTGAAGGACAACACTAACATGTTGTTAGAGAGTGTGTGAATTGGTAGAAGCTCCACGAAGATGATTGGTACCTGTCAGGATGCTGTCTTCATATGGCATTGTGGAGCCACAGAAGCTCGAGGAATCACCTGCATGTAGCGTTTTGCTCCCCAGCTGTCACCTGAGAAAGGCACAGTGGTGCTCACTGTGTTCCCAGCTACTCAGGAGGTTGAGGCAGAGGCAAGTTCCAGATGGTGTGGGTGTCTTAGCCAGACTCTGTTTCAAAAGTAAAAATTTTAAAAAGGACCAGGGTCATACTCAGTGGTGGAGTACTTACTTAGCCTGCACAAGGCCTTGGGTTCAACCCCAAGAATCCAAAATTAAAAAGAAAAAGAAAAAAGAAAGTGTGTTCCTGCACAACACGTTAGCCTGACAGTACTGACTTAGCCTTGTCTCCTCGGGGAAGTTTGCTGGTTTCTGACACTCTCGGTTTGAAGGAGGAAGGGTGCTGGGGTCCTCTGAGGATGGATGCTGACAAAGACCTGTGTGTCTGCTGCCAGAGTCGCCCGGTATCACCCGGTGTCACCCAGTGTCTGGCTGTGGAGTGACGAGGGCTGGGACCTGCTCTCACCTGGGCACATCGCTGTGGCAAGAAGACAGCTGTCTAAACTCGGCTCCTACGCATGATGAAGGGCACTGCGCATTTGCTGGAGGCAGCAGCCTGCGTGACTCACTTGTACCAGCCAGGGGCAGGGAAACCTGGAACTGGTGCATGGAGGAAGCTCAGTTCCTTGGAGGGTAGTGGGCTATTTCCCCAGTGGCTTGCTTTTTCTTTTCTTTTCTTTTCTTTTCTTTTCTTTTCTTTTCTTTTCTTTTCTTTTCTTTTCTTTTCTTTTTT